>NC_073306.1:169554935-169917435 GCF_027595985.1 Sorex araneus
CAATGCTGAAACACTCCCATTTTCTGTTTTCTAGCCTGCTCAAATCCTGATTGCCTTTCACCTCAACATTTCCCAGGCCTCTAATTAGAGTCAAGTTTTCACTCCCCCAGTCTTTCATAATACTTTTTTGCTCAGAATTCTGCTCTGGTTCTCAACTTAGTCAAAGCTGTATTTTGATAGTCTGTTCATGTGTCCACTACTTTCTGAGTCCCAGAAAGTTCTCTCCCTAGCATTTAGATATTGCCTGACAGTAATGAATTAAAGTCATGCACTTACTGTTATTTAGAATTAGATATATTTCGAGATAGAAGAAAATAAAATTGACCGTAAAAAATCTGTTGTATTATAAAAGTATTGAAATACTGTGATCCGTGGTAAACCATGGATTCATATTTCAAAAGGGTTGCCTTTTCAAGTTTCTTGAAAAAAAGTCTCCTACTAGAGAATGAGTCTTCATTCTCTCCCCTTCCTTTGATCTCCTCCCTTATGTTATTTTTTCCTTCTCCTTCAGACTCTTCTGAACAGGAGCACTTGGACAGTATTCAGGCCTGTGGTATTTACTCTTTATCCACTGCCTTTGTGTTTTTGCATTTTGTCACCCAAGAGTTGTGATTCTGAGAGAAAAAAAAAAGTATCCTGTATTCTCTTTGGAAAGCTTTTATCCCATTCCAGCACCTCTGAGAGAATGCAAACCTGCCTGGAATGCACCAGCTCTTTCTTCAGATGGGTTGTTTTCCCCTATTAAAGGAGGAGTCCAGTCCTGGAGAGGAGGAAGGGGGCTGTATTGGGCCCCCCCTACGGGGCCAGTCTCCCTGAGACCAAGTGCAGCGTTGCAGTGTGTCAACAGAGGGACTGGCACTGCTGAGAACTTACTTTACCTGAGGTTTAATTATGCATGGTGGAGACTTCTTGTTGGTTCAGATTTGCTTTTTTTTGGTGACAGGCATTTTATCTAATTAGAGAAATATTATTGGCAAGGTCATGTACTCCGTCTTGTCAGTTTTATTCCATACTCCAGAGAAGAGGATACTAATTAAATTCACCTCGCCAATAGGAATAAATTCTGCTTTTTTGTACAAAATATTTGCATATCCTAGTTTCAGAGCTCTCCCATGTAAAGACCTCACATTTAACTATATAGTGTTATAAGAATTATTCATTTATTGCCAATCTTAATGTAATGTAATGTAATTCCCTACTTCCACCGTCTAAGAGAGTGTGAAGCTTGTCAGGCCTCATATTATTTCACTCAGAGACACTTTTTAAGCCCTGCATTCAAGGTGTTTTGATTTCACTCAGAGACACTTTTTAAGCCCTGCTATCAAGGTGTCTTGATAGCAATATTTGTTAGCATAATTTATTTTTGATTAATAAAATCCTCATTCTACTTCAGAATCCAAACTCTACTCTCTCAAAGTTTGAAAAGTATATAAGATGTTCACCAGTGAGTGAATGTGCACGGCTCACACGGAGAGTTGGATTGCATGAACTAGCTCTATTCCTGCCATTAATCTATTCTGTACACAATGGCACCCATGGTGCAGGAACGCTTTTCCTTCGGTCACCTAGTAACTTTTCACTGGTCAACAACAAGCTGAATAAACTATTATGTTGAGGGAAAGTGCTGGGCTAGCCAATTTGGATCATCTCCTAGCTTGTAGAAGAAATAACCATAGCTAAGCTTAAATTTGCTAAACCTTTAGATTTGATTGGCAGGGGAAAAAAAGAAGCATTCCATTTGAACAATAACAACAAAATGGATACAGAAGACATGGGCTCAGGTAAACTAGGTCAAATCTTGAAGCAGATTTGGAGACAAAACCTAATGCTAACGCAGGCAGTCCAGGGGAATGAGCATTGTGAAGGCATCAACAGAGCCACCTGGATAGCCGCTGTGGTCTCTCTAGGTCAAGGGTTCAGTGGGGCCCTCCATCAACTTTTGGACTTCACTGCAGGAAACCTGTGCTCTATCTGCCAGCACTTGCATGGGATCCTTGACAAGGAGAAGCAATGTCTCTGGAAACAAGGCAAGTTTTTCTTTGCTTTGCTTTTCTTTTTCTTTCTTTTTTTTTTTTTAAAGAAACACTAATTAGGCATCTGCTTTGAAAGAAGTTAAGTAGCAAACCACCACCACCAACAACAAAAAGCTAGGATAGAGTCTCTGTATGCAAGGGTCTAATGATTTAAAGGAAAATAATATTATGTAATGCAACAAGGAACACAGAGGTCAGCTCCTTTAGAAATACATAAGTGGAATGCTGTAGGGACTTAGAAGTAGGCATGTTCCTATTCTCATAATGAGGAATTAGAACTTTTGTTAGAACAAATACAGCATTGAAAGTGAAGCTTAAGAAATGGATTGGGATTCATGCAGCTGCGAATTGGGAGTCAAAATATAACATCTCAGGCAGAAGGATTGGCTGAGTCTAAGACTGAACAGTAAGAAAATACAAACCTGGTGTAAGGTGGAGCAAATTCTTCTTACACATTGAATATAAGTTCTGTTTTCAGACTTGTTTGACATTGACTTCACTAACTGCAAGAACATTGGGAATATGTGGTTAGGTGTCATCTATCAGAAATCTAGGGCAACTAATATTAAGAAATTTGGTGTTGAGGGCAAATAGTCAGTGTCAAAAGTATGATAAAAGGAATTATCAATAAGTGATCATCAACTAGGGGCCATCAACTGAGCTTCAGCCAGAACCTGAATCTCTATAGATAACTAAATATGCTTTAGGCAACATATCAAGCCAAGAATGTATTCATGGGCAACTATAAGGACCAAACTAAAGGTTAAGAGTTTATAATAAAGATAGTGCCTCGGGCATCAGACTAGTGGAAAGGTGATTTAGTGATAACTTTAGAATCACTAATCCATAGGGGTCTCACAAATCATAGTTCTTAGTTCACATTGAATTTTAACAACCAGACAATAGCTAAGCTGGCAGTAAGCCATCGAGTTGTTCTATCTCTGAGAAGATGTTTAAACAAATAAAGAACAATTAGAAAAGGGGATGGAGTGAGAAATGTTAGGTCAGGTTACTGTGTTTACACCAAAGTGAGAAGATTTGAACTGGTTTCGTTCTCTCTAGTGTTCACTGTAGGTTCAGTTCTATCTAAGAATTAGAGCTATTATTTGAAAGACCAATTTGAAAATTGTCAGCTATCCAATTTCAGCAGAAGAAATGTGTGACCTTGCCCATTTCTCATACAAAGAATACACTAAATATAGCATTTAAATCCAAAGAAATGAAAAAGCTATTGTATGCCCACAATCAAAGTCTCATCTAATGTGTTTTGCTAAATTTTAGGCAACTAATTTTAATGGAATCACTGATAAATTATGTAGCATATTAAAAAATGAAGTAACATTCTAAATTTATTTAAAAATGAGGAATTATTAAAGTTGTTTATGCCAATGGGACACAGTCTTAAGGGGTAGTCTTGGTATCTATCTTCAAACCCCCAAAATTTCCACAAACAAGAGGGAGTACATCTACTCATTGGTACATTGTTAACAAACCGAGAGTTTGTTCCAAATTCCTTGATGTGTTTAAAGGGTGGCAGTCAAACAAGTAACTTTTCTTCCAGAAGGAAGTTTGGCTTAAATGTTTGGTAATGGTCTTTGCAAGTATTGAAGGTTATCTTATATATCTCATTACATGTGAGTTAAGAAATATAATTTGGTTTGTATTTGTTTCATGTGTTTCTCTGTGTATATGTGTGTGCAGAAATTACTAGCTTCATAGACTGCCTCATGAAAATAAATGAATATTTGGGAAGCACTGCTACACTTCTGAAAAAAGAAGAAAATGAGATGTCTAATTTATGCAGCATGCATGATGAATGTGCATCACTGGAGACAATGTCCACCATTCAAGGCATTGCTGTAAGAGGGGAACAAAATGTCATAGAAACAGCTACTGTTTCACCCACAAATGGAGAGGAAAGTCATGACACAAACCAGATCCAGTTTAAAAAATATAAAACACATATGAGTTCAGAATTAATAGAAAAAGAAAGAAATACATCATTGAGTGGAAATGGAACAGGGCGAGGCAAATCACAAAACAGAATGTCTCCTGATGTAGAAAATAAAGAAGATAAACAAATGGAACCCATGACTAGTCAGAACACCAGTGGCAGCCTGGGAGAGGTACAGGACCTAACAGAGACAACAGAAAGAGAAATTCAAGAAAGCCAAAGTGGAGAGAAGATCACATCCTTGATAACAAATGGTATCACCAATAAGTTTTTGAATAGTCTTCCCAATGACTCAGAGAGTCTAAAACAAGAGAATAACATAATGGAAAAGGAGTAAGTAAACAAAGTGTAAGAGAACTTAAATGTTCTTATATATATGTGTTCGTAACTAGTATTCACAGTATTTATACATTTATACATTAATAAAGTCAAATTTGTAAGATATATTGTAAATAAAATTGTTTAATTTACTCCATTTTATATATTCACATATATATAACTTGCATTTCTAATACTGTTTGGTTATTATAGCCTAAGAGAAAAAAGACATTAAATCTTTCTTTAAAGAGTGAAAAAATTGATCATTTAAGCAGTTAAAATAATCAATTTTCCAGATCATGAAAACTTTCCTAGTTCACTACTTTCTTTTTACTTTAAAAAATTTTTTTGTTACTAGGAAAAAAACTCAGAGTCTTCAAATTGATAGAAAGTTAAGAAATAATATTCTGCCTCAGATTCATTTTATTTATAACATTATATACATTATATACATTATTAAGTTTATTTTCTTTATAAATCATCATGAATTCTTAGCCAGTCTCTGTAGAACTTTGGTGGATAAATCTTGGTAAAGTTTTGGGAGGTTCTTGAGACTGAAAGTATATTGTCAGACTTGTATTATCTCTTTGAAGATGATCTAGAAGATCCATCATATTTTTGAAAGAGCCCAGGACTTCAAAAAGTGTGAATGAGAGATCCATTTTGTGAATAATCATACCCTATACAAGATGGATAACAATCCCTATTGTCCATATAAAATAAAATATTCATGAGTCATGTTTTCCCAGGCAAACACAACACACTTAGAAGGCAAAAGGAATAAGGAGGGGGAAAAACCAATGGTTTTAAATAAGAAAACTTAAATTTAATCTCTACTATTTCAACAATTTGTGAATTTGGGTCTCTTCACTTCTTTGGTCCCATCTTCTTTTAGAAATATTATTGTATTATGACATTATATAGAATTCCAGTGCCATTGAAAATCAATATGTGCCTCTCATTTATCCTGATGGGTTTGAGTGATAGCACAGTGGGTAGGGCATTTGCCTTGCACTTGGCCAACCCGGGTTCGATTTCTCTGCCCCTCCTGGAGAGCCCCGAAAGCTACCAAGAGTATCTTGTCCACATGGCAGAGCCTGGCAAGCTACCCATGGTGTATTTAATATGCCAAAAACTGTAACAGCAAGTCTCACAATGGAGATGTTACTGGTGCCTGCTTGAGCAAATTGATGAACAATGGGATGACAGTGACGGTGACAGTGATTTATCCTGATATATGCCATTTTCTTATATGTAAAGTTATTACACTCCTATACTTATTGGGCAAAGTTAAATGAGAAAGTTCCAGAAAGGGCATAGAAACATGTTACTCTGCAGGGGATGACACTTGGATAAAAGGCAGTTAGTTTATTTCACTCCTAAACTTCACTGTCTCCCACATATGATCCACCTGCAACTCTGCCATGATACACTGATGCTATTTCAAATTGACAGTAGCATTCAACACTGTCACTGAGTCTATAATCTCAAGTCATGTGCTCAGCTCAATCTATATTGTTCAATCTCTGAAATTGTGAGGTTGAGCTGGTTCGAAAATTAACAGTTGTATGAGTCTGGAAATCTACTAAACTTTAATATGACCTTAGAAGTCCCTCCAAAAAAACCCCCCAAAAAACCCCTGGTTGTTAATAATTTTTACATTTTGTTAAAAAAAATTAAAAACCTAGTAATCTAGCCCATGGAAAGCTTGGGAGATAACACTAGTGGTCAAGTTACATGACTAACAAAAGAGACGGGTTGAGTTTGATCCTCTGGCATTGCATTCTCTACCACCACATGTGGGCGCTAAAAAAAGTAGTTGATGTATTTTTGTCTATTTCATGTGAGAACAACATTAACATTTCATGTTTTCACCTTCAGAAATGACTCAAATGGAGACTCATGAGTCACTGCTGGTCCACTCCCTCCTTTAGGTGTTCCCCAGCAAGTGATTTCCTCAGTGCAGTCTCTAAACCATTTGTGCTTGGTTTGCATGTTTAAGATGATGACTACTCACTGAAATCCCGAAGGCTAGGGAACCATACTGTCATATAAAAACATGTGTCCTCTTCAAAGTCAAGCTCAAAATCCACTATGATTCTTTTCTAAATATCTTTACCAGAAAAAAAATGTTTATGTTTGTTCTGAGATTGACCCAGTATGTACAAACTCAAAGGAAAACAAAAGTAGAACAAACCAATGTGATTATTTTGATGGTTAGAGTAGATATGTTTACTAGGACTAGAGGAAATATACGGATTTACAAGTCTCTTTACTGTCACATGTCAGTCTATTAGAAGATTATATTGAAGTAGTTTTCAGGATGCACAAGAGAGTCACCACAAAGCTTGGTTACTGAACACATATTATTTGATATGATTTCCTATTTGTGAATTAATCTTACCACGATCACTAAAGCAACTTGCTTGGTAATTTGCTATTTTTTCTAAAGTCATAGATTCAGAGGCTGGAGTGATAATACAGTAAATAGGGAATTTGCCTTGCATAAGGATGACCTGGGTTTGATCCCCAGCATCCCATATTGGGTCCTCTGAGAACCAGCAGAAGTAATTACAGAGCTTAGAATCAGGAGTAACCCCTGAACAACACCTGGTATTGCTCAAAATCCAAATAAATAAATGAAAGAATAAAAAGCAGTGGGTTCAGAATATAATGAGATAATACTCTATAATTACAACATGTTTTTAACATTTCTGTGCTAAAGGAAACTGTAGAGTTACTACTAATTATTAATAGTTAAAACATTACTACTCCATGACTAAGTAATAATACTATATTATCTATAGAACATCTATTTTTTATATGTTGTATTCCAATCATTTGACTAGTGCAAAATTAGGAGTAGCAGGAAAGTGAGAAACTTAAACTCACAGTTTTAATGTAGAGAACTAACATTTATTGATCAGTCATTTTATCCTTTAAGAAGTTTAAATAAATTATCCCGTTTTATCTATACAATATTGAAGATTATTGTTAATTTAAGTTTTCAATGGGTAAGGAAACCAGTGTTGTGGAATAATTTGAAGAAATATGATATTATAATAGAAAGTCTTTGGATTTTGTGTAAAATACAGAGTCAATTATTGACTTTTAAGTTTGCCATCTCAGAGTGCAGTGATGGTTTAGAGGGAAGGGCATAAAATCTGGAAACAACCCAAGTGCCCTAGAACAGATGACTGGTTAAAGAAACTTTGGTACATCTACACAATGGAATACTATGCAGCTGTTAGGAGAGATGAAGTCATGAAATTTGCTTATAAATGGATAGACATGGAGAGTATCATGCTAAGTGAAATGAGTCAGAAAGAGAGGGACAGACATAGAAGGGCCACACTCAGTTGTAGAGTATAGAATAACATCACATAAGGCTGACACTCAAGGATAGTAGATACAAGGGCCAGGAGGATTGCCCCATAGCTGGAAGACTGCTTCATGAGTGGAGGGGAGAAGGCAGATGGAATAGAGAAGGGATCACTAGAAAATGATGGCTGGAGGAATCAGTCGGCATGGGAGATGTGTGCCGAAAGTAGGTAATGGACCAAACATGATGACCTCCCAGTCTCTGTGTTGCAAGCCATAATGCTCAAAAGTAGAGAGAGAGTATGGGGAATATTGTCTGCCATGGAGGCAGGGGGAGGGTGGGAAAGGGGGGGTATACCAGGGATATTGGTGGTGGGGAATGTGCACTGGAGGAGGGATGGGTGTTTGATGATTGTGTGATTGTAACCCACACATGAAAGTTGTAACTCTCTCACAGTGATTCAATAAAATTGAAAAAAAAATAGAAGGGCATTTCCCTGCACAAAGCCAATATGGTTTTGATCCTCAGCCCCAACAGGAATGATCCCTGAATGCAGAGCCAGGAATAAGCCCTGAGCACTGCAGGGTGTGGCTCCAAAACAAAAGCAAAATGAAATTTACTACCCAAATGATTTTTATCAAATTAAATTTCTAAGTATCACTGTATCACTGCCATTGTCACTGTCATCCTATTGCTCATCGATTTGTTCGAGTGGACACCAGTAATGTCTCCATCGTGAGACTTATTACTATTTTTGACACATCAAATACGCCACGGGTAGCTTGCCAGGCTCTGCCGTGCAGGCGATATACTCTCCATAGCTTGCCGGGCTCTCCGAGAGGGACAGAGGAATCAAACCCAGATTGGCTGCATGCTAGGCAAATGCCCTACCCGCTGTGCTATTGCTCCAGCCCTATGTTTTTTCAATAGATAGAGATGTATTATTTAGATGATACCACCGTTGTGAAGATTAAATGAAATATGTAGTCTAAAATCTCTATAAAATTTAATTACATTTACCACATACTAAAATATTTGTCAAAGAAAATACAAATATCTTAAATGATTAAAGAATATTGAATAAAATAAATAGTCAAAATGCATTTTTGGACTAATTCTTTGCTGGTAATATTGTTTGCAACTCACTTTAACTGTAAATTCAGAGCTATATATCTTAGGTTTCCTTAAAATGTAATAAACAGAGGCTGTACAGGTAGTAAAAGGGATAAGACACTTTCCTTACATGCTGCTGAACCTGGTTCAATCCCTTGAGTTGTATATGGTCCCCCTAGCATTGACAAGAGTAATCTCTGAGCATAGAACAAGGAGGAAGCCCTGATCACAGCAGGGTGCGCTCCCTCTTCAACCCGTCTGCTGCATTAAACACTACCATTTGCTTCATTGTGTTTAGATCACTATGATTGGGCAATTATAATAACTTGTACATTATTCCCCCTCCTCATTTTACTGTTGAGGTAACTGAAGCACAGAGATGCTGAATATCTGAGCTAAGGTCATGGAGACAATAAGTAGTAGAATTTGGTTTTATATCAAGCAAATGCTTCTGGCTCTATAGTTTAAACTCTTTTGCAGTTAACTATAAAATTCATAAATCAAATAACAGGGAAATTAACATTCCCTTTTCCCCTGCAGATATCTTGATGTGCTGGGTGATGATAAGGACCCTCAAGTGTCTTGTTATATAACAGCACAATCCTATGTTCTACAGCATCTAGAATGCCGGATAATTAATAGCATGAGTTCTTCAATAGTAAGTGATAATGAAGAATTGGTCAGCAATGTCATCACCATTGAGTGCTCACCTCGGGAGAAGAGTATTCCATTTCCAATTTGCATTGCAATTCCTTTTACTGCACGTCACAGAGGAAATTATAGAGATATTATGGTGAAAGTATCTGATATCATAAACCTTCAGTCAAGCTACCTAACCCCAAATTCACTAGAAGGAATCAGAGGATGTTATAAGGTTAGTAAATCACTGACTATATCTACATTTTCACTTTTGCTCATTTAAAAATTACTCAGACTACCACAATATAATGCAAATAAAATTGCTTCACTCTTACCAAATTGAAAATAGATATATTTATTGTACCACATTAACAATATCATAATGATCAAAAGGGAGAAACTATTGACCAACATTAGGAAAAACTTTTGGTCAATGACTCAGCATGGCTAGTTTAGTGTCATAACTTAGAACTAGTTTTAGACAAATATCTGTTAACTTAGTACTCCTCTATATAAATATAAAAATGTCAAAAATCCTTTTAGAGAAGTTTTGTTTTTGTAGGATAACATTGCCACCTGAAGCTTAGGTTTATTTGGGTTACTCCCTTCACAGTGCTCCAATTCCTCTGTATTTATTTGTAACTTCTTTCTTTGTGCTCTGTTGATTTGTAAATATTGTTTTCCTCTTCTCCTTAAGTCCTTTACATAGTTTATTCAGAGCAATGTCCTTTTTTGTATGGGCACAGCAAGACAGTAAATGCTATTCTTTTGTAATATGGGAGTCAGTTGACTCTAAATTACATTTTCCTCCTGGGCATCTGTTCTTTGGACCTAAGCCTCAGTTGGTCTTACTTCCTAGCACCCCCAAAAGCAGGGTCCCAATGAGGGACTGGATGGACCCAGGGCAAGCGGTGAGCTATATGCTACCCTGGCATCAAGATGGGTCTGGCCAAAATGCCTAATGCTTAACTATAAGTTAAGAGCTTGGCCATGGGCAGATGCTGTCATGATCCAAAAATTGATAACTAGATCTGGACTCTTCTAGGGTTAGGAATGATTAATCTGGATTGAGTGCTGTAGTCTGAGTCTGTGGCAAGATGTTCTCAGGAGAGCTGCCCTACAAACCTCAGTGTATCTCTTACTGTGCCCATACAAAAATAACTAACATTAAGATGCTAATTAAGATGCTAGGAGGAGAGGAATACCCCCAGGTAGTGTTTCCTAGATGGGCAGTCAGGAAGAGCTTCCTTAGGTTGATTTTACTACCAGACTGGGTGTAGCAAGGGCCCAGAGGATGAGGGGTAGTGAGGGGTAAAGAGACAGTGGGGAGAGGGAGAAAAGGAGAGTCAGGGAGTCTTGGAGAAGAAGCAGTCAGAGTCAGAATACAGAGGTCAGAGTCAGAGGCAGGCTCCAGAGAGGAGAGAGAGCACAGGCTGAGAGATGGAGCTTGGAGAGATGAGAAGGAGAGACAGGAGGAGACGGGAATGAGGGGCAGTGTGAGAGTAGAATGGGGAGCTCAGTGAGACTGGAACAGGCGTGTGGGGAGAATGGAATAAACAGCAACTGATCAATTAACTGGCTTGGCCCTCGTTTTCTCTTCTGTCTGCCCTATGGCTTGGGCCTCCCTTACTGGGCAAGCGGCCCGGGACCACCCCTGAACCCGGGAGCCGATGGGAAGAGTTGACAGGGCTCTTCCTGGGCACCCCTGGGAGATTTTTACATGTTTTATCATTCTGATTGAGAAAATCTATAAAAAATTGAAAAAAATATGTGTGTACGCATGTTTGCTTGTGTGTGTGCATGTATGACAAGGCAGCAATTAAGCCTAATTTTTACATCTGTACCTTATAGATAGTATATGTGCTAGTTACAATGTGGCTTATCGAAGATTACCTGGGTTTGTAATGTGATGGGAATGCTTTCTTTCTAGTAAAATTACATGATGCAACTTTGCCATGAATTACTTTCTTTATCTGAAAAGAAACATAAATAGTATACTGCTCTCCATCTCTTTAGAGGTGTTCTAAGGCCTCCAGAGGAGGCCTGAAATTGAAAATAGAAACAAATTTTACATATATCTTTTTTTTCTGTACTATACTAGGCATTCTATAATAATGGTTTTTATTACTAGACACAGTAAGATACTAACAACAACAAATTACAATTATAATGATACACAGTTATAAATATTACATGAATATGGTCTCTCCCCCTTAGACGGGATGATTTTTATGTTTTTTTGTTTTTAATTTTTTTTGCATTTTGGGTCACACCCAGCAATGCACAGGGGTTACTCCTGGCTCTGCACTTAGGAATTACCACTGTCGGTGCTCAGGGGCCCATATGGGATGCTAGGAATCGAACCCGGGTTGGCCTTGTGCAAGGCAAATGCCCTACCCACTGTACTATCACTCCAGGCCCAGACAGGATAATTTTTATCCGTTTTTGAACACAAGAGACTGAAACAGATAAAAGCAAAACTACTTACAAAGGATGAGGGAAACTGAAATAATAGTATGAAGGGACAAAGGTTATGATTACTTCAGAAGATCATAAATCAGAAGATCATAAGGATTTAATGAGAAAATTTACTTAGAAAAATAAAAGGAAGTCTATAAATATTATTTTTGTTGTTTAATATATTGCCATAACTGAGGATTTCTGTGATCAAATACAAATGCTTTGAAGAGATAGACAACTCATTAATTTTGGTGTAAAGTTGATAGGAACCAAATTTTAAGTAAGTAAGTCTCTTCTATGGGCAACTGAACTAATCTTTAAATAATTAAAATAATTTTCTATTCATGTTTAAGTTTTCATAATTGACATATGAACTATGCATCATAATTGGAAAGGAGGCGAGTAAATTATAAAAAAAACATGCACAAAATTCTTAAAAGCCATCTCTTTGACTGATTTCTATCTTTTCCTCATTATAAACATAGTTATAAGTCAATTATAAAATCTTTGCTTGTTCTAATTATTTTCTCCAATTCATGCAATCATACATTTCTAATATAGTATAAAAAGTCTGTACCTCCAATGATCTGATCAGCATTAACTTGTGACATTTTAATCTAGGCCAGTCTGTGTGACTTTACTAATAAGAGCAAAGCATTCTCATAAAATAGGATCAGGGAATATTAGTTAATGGATAAGCAAAACAAAACTTATCCAAAACAAAACTTAATGGATAAGTAAACCAAACCCACTGGAGAAAACAGAGAAGTATATACTTCACCCCACCACATTATATTCTTTTTTTTTTCTGGTCACACCCAGCGATGCACAGGGGTTCCTCCTGGCTCATGCATTCAGGAATTACCCCTGGCAGTGCTCCGGGGACCATATGGGATGCTGGGAGTCGAACCCGGGTTGGTCGCGTGCAAGGCAAACGCCCTACCCGCTGTGCTATCGCTCCAGCTCCCACCACATTATATTCTAAATGTAGTTATTTTTATTTTCCAGTCAGGAAAATTCAAACTCTGGATTCCTTCCAAATCTTTATTTGACATTTTATGGTTCATATGATTTTGAAGAATTCTAATTCTAATTCATCTAGAGTCAGATGAGCTATGATCAGAGTTCTATTCGTGGCACTCCCCTACTTAATAACCGGTTCTGGTTCTCCTGCAGCTGCCAAGTGTGATTTAAACGCATAGCAACTGCCATTGGTTCCCACAGAACCTTCCTTTCTTACCTCTCACCATTTTCCCTCCAGCCAATTAGGAACATTCATCTTACACTGCATTTTCCCAGCAACATTCATGCTATGGTATTGTGAAATCTTTGCCTTAGTCAGTTTTCAAATGATAGATTCATTCCCATTGCAATTATCACTGAAGTATTTGTGTATATGTCTGGGTGATTATCCAGTCAGACTAGGGAGGAACCCAGTTGATATATCTGGTTGGTTTGGGGTAGAATATATAGAACAAATTATTTCTAAGTCTTACATTTTATTTTAATTTTTGGTGATTATGTGAGTAGATAATTTTGTTTTCATTTATGTACTCAGTTGCTTTTTGTGTTATAAAAAGCTTTTACTATGTCCATGTAAATATATATTGCACATTTAAATGTCCATTGGAGAAACACACATATCTCTGTAATCATTTGCTCCTACTGCATAGAGAAGAGAATTGTAAATTGTTAGAAGAATTTGCTTACAGGAACTGTATTAATACAGTTCATATAAACCTCCCTAATGATAAAGATTTCAGGATTGGACAGACAGTATAGTAGGTAGGGTGCCTGTTTTATGGTGGACCCAGGTTCGATTCCAGATATAGCACATGCTCTTCTGAGCCTGCTAGGAGGGATCCTGAGTGGAGAGGCAAGGGTAAGCCTTGAGTACCACTAGGTGTGGCCCCCAAACCAAAAATATAAAAAAGTGATCAAAATCCCACAATTGAAAGTTCCCTAAGACAGTATTGAGTCTCTTGGATAAAAGGCAGAAGGTAGGATTCCAGACACCAGTGATACTTGTGAAAACATAAAATGTAACTGCATTGTATACATGCATTTTAAAAATTTACTTTAAAATTTCAAAATGGAGGGGGCATTTACAGAGAGATAGAATGGTGAGTGAGGCTCTTGCCTTGCATGCAGTCAACCTGAGTTTGATCCTGGCACCACCTATGGGCTCCCAACTACCATCAGGTCTGATACTTGAGCACAAAGCCAGAAGTAAGCCTTGAGCACTTCCAGATATGACCCAGAACCCCTTTCCTAAATATTAAAAATGTAAAATAAAACATATTTATTTCTCAAATTTCTCTGAATTTGAGAAACTCCTAATTATCTCTATTTTATCTCATAGAAGACCATACATTTGAAATTAATGGTAATATTCCCAGTTGTTGAAGACGAGAGGGATACCATATTGACTTGATTTTAACCACAGAGATCGTACAGCATGTACTCCCAGAACAGGGCTATATTAATGTCCTTAAATTTCATTCTTTTAATGTATTTGATCCATACAGGGCACCTGTGCAGAGGTGCAAGTTTACAAGTTGGGCATCTTTTCTGTTATGTCTTGTTTAAAGAAAGAATCCTTCACAGTTACAAAGAAAGGTCTCACTCTCAAGCCAAGCATGGATTCTCGAATATCATTGAATTACCCTCCAGGAGTTTTCAACTCACCGGTGCTTGTGCAATTAAAGGTAAATATTAAAAAGTAGTGAGTTTGTGAGTCATGATCCTCAAATATGGTCTTAAACATTGAATAGGTATGTGTATATAATATAAGAATGAGTGAATTCTTCTCTTATACAGTGAACCGAAGTAAACACTTACCTAGTCTACTAGGTAATATGTTATATTACCTAGTATATATAACATATATAATATAATAGCATATATAATATAATCCAATGCTATTGGATTATATTATATATGCTCTGTGCATATTGGATATGCCAAAAATAGTAACAATAAGTCTCTCAATGAGAGATGTTAATGGTGCCCACTCAAACAAATCGATGAGCAACGGGATGACAGTGACAGTGATATAATATAATAGTATGTATAATATACTATTATACTATATATAATTGGGCTGGAGCGATAGCGCAGCAGGTAGGGCATTTGCCTTGCACAGCGGCAGACCTGGTTCAATTCCTCTTGGAGAGTCTTGGAGAGTATCCCACGCCCACGGCAGAGCCTGCCAAGCTACCCGTGGCGTATTTGATATGCCAAAAACAGTAACAAGTCTCACAATGGAGACATTACTGGTGCCCGCTGAAGCAAATCGATGAGCACAGGGATGACAGTGAGTGATACTATATATGATTATATATACTATATAGTATATATAATATAAAATATCTAATATATTGCAGCCCTGATAGGATTGACTGAATTGGATATGATGGGATTGATAGGATTGATATACTAAGCACTAGAATAGTCTCATGATTCAAGATTTGCAACTGAGAGGGTAACAAAAAGGAATCTAATGAACAAGATTATGACTATTAATATTGTAACATTTACTTACAATGAAGCCTTTATTTGGAAGAAAGATTCAGTATGAGCAAACAATATTGACCAGCGGTATAAAAATGATCAAATTGGTACAGTTGAAAATTTGTCTTCTCAAATAGTTCCTTTTATCTAGGCTCAGCTTTTTCCCAGTTTCTCCTTTTCTTCCAGTTGGAACCACCAATAACAAAGAACACAAGTTAGACAAGAATACATGGCAAATAATTTTTTTCATGAAACGTTTCCATAAACTTTGAAATTTGGGAATTATTTAGCTATTTTTATTATTAGTCATTCTTTTTGAAAAGAGACATTTAAGTAAATATAGTCTTGCTTTTCTAGTTTCTAAAGAGCACTCAGTCTTACAATAGTTATAATTAGAAATTATGTAAAATGTCTATTTTGTTTTCTAGGTCATTTTATTGCCTGCAATTAAAAGTGTTTCTCAGTTATTTATAACTTAGGACAGAGAACCTAGATTTCAGAAAGTCTTTGAAATAAAAGATCTGAGTACTCGGTTCCTTTATAAATTAATGCAGTGTTGATTGCAGTTTGTGTGTGTGTGTGCGCGTTTGTATTTGAAATTGCCTTAAAATCTACTTATGATTGCCATATTTTGTTATGAAAACATAAGGCTGCCTATGTATACACACATATGATATATGTATGTGTGTATGTATGTATAACTTGTTTCCTTAGGTCCAACCAGTAGATCCAACTCTGGTGGCACATTTAAGAACACAACAAGACACTTTGTGCTCCGTATTAGCCACAAGCCCTCTGGTTCATGTTCAGCACCCATCAACACATGCTTTCCAGAAACCGGTCACTCTCCTCCTACCTTGTTCTCCACACGTTGATAAAAAGAATCTTGAATCTGAGATAGACCATAAAAGAACAGCCAGTGCCACAACCAACAGAATCATACCTTTATACTTCGACCGGTGAGTTGATCCTAATATTGCTGGTTTGAGGATAAATAAGTGAAAATGAGCATAAGATATAATCAAATACCTTGACTTTAAGTCACTGTGCTGAAATTTTATGAAATATCTTAAATGTAGAAATAAAATGTGGATCCACCAAAGGTATAATTTACCTGTAAAAACCCCAAGGTTTGTTATGTGGTAAGATTGATATAAAAGAGGTAAAATTGATTATTGCCTTAAAAAACTTATAGTGTAGTTAGTTATAATTAGATAGCATGGTAGTTTTTATTTTTATATTTAAGTAAACTTTGTTAATGTGAGGAAAAATTAATCTTAAATTTTCCAAAAAAATTAGAGTATATGCTTGCTATGGAGATTGACTCTTTATTTTTAAGTTTATATACTGAAAATTCCCACCAAGATGACAAATATCTATATTTGGTTTCCTCTCAGAGATGAAATGTGAAATCAATGCTTACATTTGTTTCAGTGTTTTTCACAGTGCGTAGCAAATAGTAAATATCAGAAGCACAGGAAATATTAATTCCTGTTATCATTTTATGTGCTTTCATTTATTGTATTTTCCTAGTAAGAAAGGTAGACAATAACCTTTCTATTCTTTGGTTTTGAAAGGATTTTTTTTCTTTGAAACTAGAAGGAGGAAACAATAACTGCTATTAAGATGACAATATGTACCAGATTCCTAATCTATATTATCTAAAGCAATTCACCTTTTGCTGATTGTATCAGCGACATGTCTGAAACTCACTGGGCCAAAGAATTTGTACCTATACCCAGAAATCATAGATAAATCCATAGAAAACCCAGAAATCTAGATTCATATAAATGCGTTTATAAACATGACTCTGAAGCTGTCGCCTGTTAACTTTCAGATTGTCAAATTAGGAATTGAAAAAAGGATTATTCTCTCTTCCTCTGCTAGTAATTGTAGAAAGTTAGATAGTGTTGGTAGAAAAAAAATTTACTGAGTGATAGATAAGAGAGGGAGGTGTATAAATTATATAATTATATATTTTCAATTGGGACTGGAGTGATAGCGCAGTGGGTAGGGTGTTTGACTTGCACGCTGCTGACCCATATTCTATTCCTACGTCCCTCTTCGAGAGCCTGGAAAGCTTTGGAGAGTATCTCGCCTGCACAGCAGAGCCTGGCAAGCTACCCGTGTTGTACTCGATATGCCAAAAACAGTAACAACAAGTCTCACAATGGAGACATTACTGGTGCCTGCTTGAGCAAATCAATGAACAACGGTATGACAGTGCACAGACAGTGCATTGTTTTCTATTTGAGTTATCTTCTGCCTATCGATCTATCATATATTTATCTACCTCCCAGTTGACAATTTAGTTAATCCATGCTCTTGTATATCATGGTAAAATAAATAAAAATAAAAACCAAACATATCTTGAATCTGCCTATTTGAAATTTATTAGTCTAATAAGGTTAAGACACATTTGCCTTTAAACATACTCCATAGGACTTACATATTTAAAGATGAAAATGTAAATAACACCTATAACCTTAAAAATTGATTCTAACTGGTAAATTCTTATTAGATTGTGTCTATATTCTGTTTTTAGTCTATAGGTGGATGAAAATATTAATATGAATTTGCAACCACCATCTAATTTGCATCATAAATTTAGCTCCATTTTCCTGAGATATGACTGAAAAACAACTCTGGGGTCATAGAGATAGTATCGTAGTTAGGGCTCTTGCCTTGCATACAACTGATGGGGGGGTTGATCCCCTGTACCATCCAGCCCCTGGGCCACCCAGTAGTGATTCCTATGTGCAGAGATAGGATTAAGACCTGATCACATTCTCCCCCCTCAACCAAATTAATAAAAAACTTTTCCTGTTCCCTACTATATTATCCATGATCAAGCCAATGAGTATAAAAGTAATTCTAATATGTACACATACCAATGCGGAAGTTAATTAGATTGATATTCACTTGTTCTTCTTTTGGTCATAAACCAACATACCTCATAAACTTGCCTCATAAGTAATAGGGCAGGATGTAGAGAGAAACTGGAGGCAGCGGATTTCACTATCAAACATGAATTTTTTTATAAGTATAATATGAAAGGTGAAACCACAGGACACTCAATATAAATGCATACTGAGGTTGAAAATTTCTACTACTTAGCAGATGCAAAGCATTGGAAATCCAACAAGCATGGGTAGGAGTAGGTTATATTGTAGTCAAGAAGATTTATGCTCAGTCAAACTAGTAGGCACTGAAAATTGGTTTAGAAATCACATACATGGGGCTTTCCTCCAGATCTGAGCAAGAGATCCTAACGATTACCAACATAAAAGTGGGTAAGTGAACCTTCATTAATGGATTAGAAAATAGCAAAATACTGCAGTGTCTTAAGTAAAACAACACTAATTACAAGTCAACACCAAAATTTCCAAATAACAGCTTCGGAAATGAGAAGAATAGCATCCTCACATTTCAAATTAATTCAAATGAGAGATACAGCTATCTGGAGAATATTATAGAAATATGTAGTAAGTTTAATAATATCAAGTAAACATGATTCCAAAAAAGAAGAACGACACCAGGTTAGACAGGGAAAAGATGAAAAGGCAATTGGGATAAGATACAAAGATAGCAAGCTGAGACAAATGGAACCAAGATATAATATGGAATCATTTCAAATGATGTAACTTTATAATTATAGGTAGCGCTGAAGGAGACACCAACACAGTCATAAAATAAACTTAATTTTCTGATGTTGATTAAAACCTTGAGGTGGGAAGTACTGATTACTAAACAAAATTTATGGGAAAAAAATCTCATAATTAGGTGTAACATGGTAATTTTAAACAGAATAATTCTGTAAGAACCCATTTGATACATGCAAATTAAGTGAAAAGAAATAAAATTAGTCTCATCTCACTTTCTTTGCAGCACCAACTATCAAAAGGGGGAGAATGAGCTAAAACTTTCAAACTTTTTTTTTTCTTTTTGAGTCACACCCGGCAATGCACAGGTGTTACTCCTGGCTCTGCATTCAGGAATTACTCCTGGCAGTGCTCAGGGGACCATATGGGATGCTGGGAATTGAACCTGGGTCGGCGGCATGGAAGGCAAACGCCCTACCAGCTGTGCTATCACTTCAACCCAAAGCTTTCAAACTTTTGAAGGATGTTGGTGGGTTTTTGTTGTTGTTGTTGTTGTTGTTTTGTTTCTGTTTGTGGGACAGACTTGCAGTGCTCAGAGCTTACTCCTGGCGCTGTGCTCAGGAATCACTCCCGGTAGGACTCTGTGTAACATGTGTGGTGCTGGGGATCCAACCCAAGGTTGACTCTGTGGAAGGCAAATTCTCTACCAATTGCACGATCACTTCGGCCCTGTTTTTAATAGTGCAAGTACTCACAGGACATACCATTATTATATAGTTTGACGCTGATATAAAAGATAAGAAATAAAGATATACAGGAAAAAAAGAGAATGTAAAAATGTGGTGAAATTAAAGGGAAAACAGATGACATAAATAATCAGCAGAACAATATCCATAAATGAGTTAAACAAAATTTATTCTGCTGCTTCTCTTAACTTGGGGCAGTTTTTCTTAGATTTATCATCTAAACGGCCTCATCAACGATTTCAAATAGTGCTTCTCAACTGTTTTCTGAGCCAGGCAAGCTTCTGACTCGGTTTCCTTCCCACCTGCCTCCTCACTCCACCTGTTTAACTGCGCAGCCGCAGTCTCATGCCAGGGCTCCTGGTGTGACGCATGATTTTAACTTATTTTATAAAAAGTCAGGATGAGTCAGGATGTGTCTCAGCAGTAGAAAATATGCCTTGCATGCGTGAAACCCTGGGTTTATTCTCTGGCAATGCAAAAAAAAAAAAAAACCAGAAATCCTAAGGAAAAGATTAGTGCCAGTTAATTGTGAATTGAAAAAAATTTCTTGATGATAATGAAGAGAATTAATTTATTAAAAACTTATATATTAATAATACATGAGAAATATTTTAGAGACGTAAATGCGAAAATGTTTTTGTCCATGAAAGAAAGTATTTCTGTACAATACTTCTCAGTTTTAGTTTCTTTGTTTGAACCTGATAAATTATACATACAAAAGAATATTTGTCAAGTATGTGGATAACTGGTAAAACAGCCATACAACGTTAAAATTGTATTTAATCAATACTATTCCTTTGTACTTGTCCTTCTCATATTCCATCTTCTCATCTCTAAAATAATTGATCCTCGTGCCCATTCAGGTTAATAACAATTAGAATTTTTGAGTCATTCTTTAATTTTATTTTTTCTTTAGTTTTATCATACATTTTAATTCTTCCTTTTATAACATCTTGGTTGATTTTTGTCTGTGTTTGAGATTTTTAAAAGTGGCATCTTTCAGTGCACAGTTTTGGTCTAGTACTTTAATGGTCTAGTTTTTTCAATTATAATAAAATATAAGAAGAATAAATTGAAAGCATTATGTCTAGAAGGGGTCTCTGTTGTGCAGTTAATAGAAAAAGGACACAGTGGGTCTTCTGTGAGGTTTGTGCTTAAAAAAATATATAAAATAAAAGTCTTGGCTTTAAGGGAAGAAAAAAATGCTTTGAATGTTTTCTTTTAAGATGGATTTTATACTCTAGTGGTGGCTGTGATGCAGTAGCATTGTAAACCTAAAAGTCATATTTTAAAACCTAATACCTCAAAATAAGTTTTGATTATATAAAATAAAGATATTTGTTTTATGATTTCAAATATATATTTATCAGGTTTAGCAAGATTTCTTTCATTATGGGTTAAATAATTATGTTTTTAATGTAATGGCAGTTTGATTTTAAATTCTATTTTTAGCATCTACTTAGATATTGTTTGATTCTCTTTTAATGTGTTGATGTAAGGGATTGCATATATATCTTTTCTAATGCAAAATCATCCTTAAAATCCTGGATAAACTTAATTTAATGATGACGGTTATTCTTAGTTTGCCTATATAATTGCTATTGGCCATTCATAATTGATTTGGAGGTTGATCGAGACCTTAGTTGAATGATAGTTTTAGTGATCTTGCTTGGGGTTTTCAATGCATTGCACTACCATGGTGTCTGAGACTGGGAAGTTCAATATGCCTTTATTTGCAAGCCTGGGTTACTGGTAGTGGAAGATTGGGCTCCGGTTGGTATGGCTGAGCCTCATGGTCTCTCCATTAAGCCATAGGCCTCTTTCTCTCCAATTAATTGTTTTTTTTTTTCTATGCAATATTTCTGGAAGAGTAGCTAGACAACTGACATGGGCAATCAGGACTTCCAAAAGTGCAAAAACAGAAATGTGAGCAGGATTTCCTAGTCTTTTTTTTAAATTTATTTATTTTTAATTAGAGAATCACCGTGACGGTACAGTTACAGATTTATACACGTTTGTGCTTATACTTCCCTCATACAAAGTTCGGGAACCCATCCCTTCAACAGTGCCCATTCTCCACCACCCGTAAACCCAGCGTCCCTCCCACACTCCCCAATCCCATCTCCCCCCCACCCTACCCTGCCACTGTGGCAGGGCATTCCCTTCTGTTCTCTCTCTCTATATTTATCTTCTACGGCCCGCAATAAAGGTGTTGAGTGGCCACTGTGCTCAGTCTCTAGCCCTCATTCAGCCCGCAACTCCCTTCCCCCGAATGGCCTTTGACTACATTATAGTTGGTGATCCCTTCTCTGAGTTGCCCTTTCCCCAGAACGTGAGGCCAGCCTCGAAGCCATGGAGTCAACCTCCTGGTACTTATTTCTACAGTTCTTGGGTGTTAGTCTCCCACTCTGTTATTCTATATACCATAGATGAGTGCAATCTTTCTATATCTGTCTCTCTCTTTCTGACTCATTTCACTCAGCATGAAACTTTTCATGCCCATCCACTTAACTACAAAATTCTTGACCTCCTTTTTTCTAACAGCTGCATAGTATTCCATTGTATAGATGTACCAAAGTTTCCTCAACCAGTCATCCGTTCTGGGGCATTCGGGTTTTTTCCAGATTCTGGCTATTGTAAACAGTGCTGCGATGAACATACATGTGCAGATGTTGTTTCGATTGTACTTTTTTGCCTCTCTGGGATATATTCCCAGCAGTGGTATTGCTGGGTCAAATGGGAGTTCAATATCTAATTTTTTGAGGATCGTCCAAATTGTTTTCCAGAAGGGCTGAACCAGTCGGCATTCCCACCAGCAGTGGAGAAGGGTCCCTTTCTCCCCACATCCTCTCCAACAGCGGTTGCTTTTGTTCTTTTGGATGTGTGCCAGTCTCTGTGGTGTGAGGTGGTATCTCATGGTTGTTTTGATCTGCATCTCCCTGATGATTAGTGATGTAGAGCACTTTTTCATGTGCCTTTTGGCCATTCGGATTTCCTAGTCTTACCTTGGAGCAATCAGACCAACATTTCTGCAGCATCCTGTGTGCAACCTGAGTCAAAGGACTGCCTTCAGCGCACTGTGGGAGGGTGTCATGCAAGGGCAGAATATTGACAGGTATAAGATGCACCTTTGGAGGCTGGATACCACCTCTGGCATCATATTCTAGGTTCACCAAAATTTCCCCCTCCCTTCTTTTGGGATCTTATGCCACTTTGACTATTTCTTTGAAGACTGTAGAAATTTTGATTTTCATAACTATATGGGTGACTTCTTTAATTCTGCTGGTTGTCTTGAAAGCTGTTCCTTGTATTTGATGTTCTACATTCTTATTTATTATATCTAGATGTGGTTTTGTTTTTATCATTCTTTGGGTCAGATCCAGTGGTCTGCAGATGTTACTCCCAGCTCAGTGAGGGGGCAGGGCACTTACGGAGGGGCTCAGGGCACCATTCAGTGCTAGGATCAAACCTGGAATGGCACATTGTATGCTCCAGTCTATTGACTTATCTCTGAAAACCCAAAATGTGAAGTTTAAATATTTTTGTGGATGGACATTTTATTTTTGGAATAAGTAAAATTGTCCTTTCAGATTTCTGGAAAAAATATTATGTATTTTTTAATCATACATTTTTCTCAATACCATTTTATCTATTTTCTTCTTCATTTCGAATATAAAAGACATGTGGAGTTTTTAGAGATGGTCAAATAAACTCCTCATTACTTTTAAATGTTTCCTCTCTGTACCACCATCTCGGCCTGCATAAAAGACCCGGGTGGGCAGAGGAAGCACGTGGTCCCGCAAGAGAAGGAATTTGAACAGAGAAGCTCATTTATAAAGTTAGAAACAATGGAAAATAACCAGAGATTTTTCCTTTTTAAATGTTTATGTCATTGTGTTTTAGGGCTGCACCTGGCCTTGCTCAGGGCTGAATCCAGGCTCTTCAGCTCAGGGATCCCTCCTGGGGGTTCAGGGACCCCATGGGGTGTCAGGATGTATATCCTTTGTTCAGTATCATAAACCAGAACTAGTCATGAGGCCCATTCAACCATATGACTCAAGGAAGTGTCATTCTATCATAAACAGAGATGGAGAGGGATGCTGTATTTCTTAGCAAGTAGTTGTAATTGATGTCAAATGCAGTATTTTGGGCTCTGACTTGTAAAGTATCCCTCTCAGCCCATTGCATATGGACTAACCTGACGTAGGGTCACCCCATTATACTTGAAAACCAGTAAGTCATAGAAAATTTGGTCTATTGGCAAAAACAGGTAAGTGTAGTCATCAGAAGAAAAAATCAATACTACTTTGAATTGAATCAATTTCTTGTAAATGAGAGTTTTGGGTTCAATACAATATGTCTTCCTATATTAGTAAATTATGAACTTCTAAGAGTTACAAGTTTACCATACTAATGAATATAAACCCAAAGTTTTAAACTATATGTTATTTGTATTTTCCTAATATTGCCTGGTTGTCTTTTGACAAAAGAAACATTATTATCTAAGCTTTTCAGAGTAGACATTTTAATCCATCTCAGTTTGCAACTTGTCGTTATAGGACAACCTAACCTATAAAACTAAGCTGATTTTGAATAACAAACTAATTCTGTTCACAAATAAAGATGCAATTTTCACATTTGAGGTTTATTATTAGTTTGCAGCAAAAAAGGTTGTGTCTCTTTGGGGACATAATTAGATAATCTTTTTTCTTTTTCTCCCCCCCCCAAATATCTTCAGTATCAAGAATTCTTATTCATTTAGTTATGAGGAACAGATATTTATTTTAGTGAAATCAAGAATTTTTTGTAAGGTTAAAATAAATAATATTTCTTTCTACCTCTGGGGTCACACAGATTTTTTAAATTTTATTTTTCTCCTATTTTTTATTATAATTTGTTGTACCATTTTATTCTTAATCTCTCTAACTATTCACTAGTAAATTGTTTGTTGTGTATTTTGTGTGTGTGCATGGTGGGGAGTAAGTGTGGTTGTACCATAGCAGGCTGTACTGAGGGCTACTTGTGCCTGGTGTTTGGAGTTTGCTGTAAGTGGTCCTTGGGAGACCCTGTGTCAGTGGGACTCAAACCTGGGGCTCTGACTTGTAAAGCATCCCCCTGAGCCCATTGAATGATCTCCCTTTCCCTTCTCTATCATTTATTTTCATAGCTTAGGGCACTCCAGTCAAAAGACAATAACTAATTACAATCTCTAGGCTTCTTATAAACTCACGTTTCAAAGGAAAAGAATTCAAACGTCTAGGTGTAAAAAAATGCATGTATTGTTTGAAAAATCAGCTCTGGTTGGGGAAAGCATCAGGGATTCATACACTCCCCTCTTCCAACTGTGTGTTAAGAATAAAAAAATTCCAAGGATACTAATTGGTTATGTGTGTTGAAAGAAATAGAAGAATGTTGACACTAATCATGGTGATTACAGGTTTGTGTTTTACAAATATTGAAGTATTTATTCCTAGAATGCACATATTATTATTGCTGTTGTTGTTGTTGTTATAGATAAGAGTACTGAGATTCAGAGAGATTTTAAATGTGGTTATACAGCTAATGCGAGGTAGACCCATTCAGAATGGGGGAGTAGACAGCTTTGTTCCGGAGTCTGGTCTTAGCAATTTTCCCACATCAGTTTTCTTGACTATCATCAAGCATCTGGGCTTACATTAAGGAAAATATTTATGGTTTTGATGCTCTCTAAAATCCCCCACATGAAAAGCATTTGCCTAGAGTCAGAGGCTTTTTAGTCTCCAAAGTTAATCTCAAATATCAGCAATTTCCTTTTTCAAGATGCCCTGTACATCTTTTTTCTGTTCCTAAACCACCCTGTACATTCTCTTCAATACCCTACACATCACTATGTCCTTTAATTGGATAATTTTGTGAATTTCTCAAAAGCTACAATTATATATTGTTCATTTTTGTGTAATCTTAGTGCATAGATACTTATTGGTACATAGTATCCTCTTAATGAATTGTTATTGACATAGAATGGAAAAATGAGTTTATTAATTATGATTAACACTATAGAATTTTCTTTTTTCAGTTTACAAGTTTCTCTCTGTTACCCTAATATAGGACCAAAAGTGCTTCCATCAGAAAACCTGGGAACAATGCCTGTGATTCCTTGAAATTATTAGGATTCAGGAGCAGAGATAGTGGTTGGATTGGACTTGATGTTGTGGTGAAAACCATGCAGAGTGGCTTGGTATCCTTTGAACTGGATGAAAACTTAGAGAGGTAATACAGTAATAAGCAATAAAATTCTATCCTCATTATTCATTATGGATTATTGCAGAAATGAAATCAGAGGATTAGATTTTTTTCCTCATAGGGACATGAATAATCTGTTAGGATGTGCTCAAGATGAAAAGCAGAGTTGACAAAAATATGCTATATATACTTTTAATTCATGATAATTTAATAAGTGCTTTTATAAATGACTCATAAGAGGTTTATTTTTACGAGTTTCTTCTAATTCTAACATACTTTTAAAATAGCACCTTCTTTTTTGAAGTTCACGGAAACAGTATTAACTCTCCATATTATGTTCAACTCATAACTACGTAGACTTATTATTTCAGCATCCTCAATTTGCTTTCACATTTCCATGTTTTCTAGACAGATAATTATAGAAGACTTTTAGATAGTTTTAAGGTTTAAGAGGAATAGATGTTTAGAATCAATTACATATATATTATATATATAAATTACATATGTAATTTAGAATTACATATCTAATAGCATTGTAGCACTGTTGTCCCATGGTTCATCGATTTGCTCGAGCAGGCACCAGTAACATCTCCATGTTGTTACTGTTATTGGCATATCCAATATGCCACGGGGAGCTTGCCAGGCTCTGATGTGTGGGCGGGACATTCTCGGGAGTTTTCCAGGGCTCTCCCAGAGGGACGGAGGAATTGAATCCGGGTTGGCTGTGTGCAAGGCAAGTACCCTAGCCGCTGTGCTATCGCTCCAGCCCCAGAATTACATATACACTACTCATATATATATACATATATATAAAGATGGCTTTTATTTCACAATGGATTGCATATCTATAATGGTCTTTGGTCAGATTCCCTAAGAGCAGAGTTTAACAGAACTATGCAAAAGACCTATTGAATGAGGGCTACCCAGTGAATCCTACAAGGGAATGAAAGAATAAAAGCTGTTGGAGAACTTGTTTACACTGACCTTGGCTATTAGTCTCATAGTATGTTATTATTTTTAGATCTCCCACAAATGAGTCCAATCATTCTATGTCTGTCCCTCTCCCTCTGACTTATTTCACTCAGCATCATACTTTCCATAACCATCCAATTTTATGTGAGTTTCATGACTTCATTTATGCTGGTGACTGTATAGGACTCGTCTACAATTGGAAGTTTGCCACAAGTGGTGGATATGGGGGAGGGCAGCTAAGATACAGAAGGGACCACTGTGCCAAAGGTAGTTGGAGATGATCACTCTGGACAAGAACTGAATGCTGAAAGTAGGTAAAGGAACAAAAATGAGGACAAAAAAGAGAGAGAGGAGAGAGAGAGAAAGAAGTAGAATGCCAACCTTAGAGGTAGGCTGGGGGGAGGGGGGCAGAAAGGAAACTGGAGACATTGGTGATGAGAAACGTACACTGATGAAAGTACAGGTGAGGAGACATTGTATAACTGACAATCAATTATGAACAATTTTGTAACTGTGGACTGGAGCCATAGCACAGTGGGTAGGGCATTTGCCTTGCTGACCTGGGTTCGATTCCTCTGTCCCTCTCTGAGAGCCTGGCAAGCTACCAAGAGTATGCTGCCCACATGGCAGAGCCTAGCAAGCATTCCGTGGTGTATTCAATATGCCAAAAACAGTAACAAGAAGTCTCACAATGGAGACTTGTGGTCCCAATGAGACTTACTGGTGCCCACTCAAGCAAATCAATGAATAACGGGATGACAGTGCTACAGTGCTATAGTGCAGTATCTTATGATGATTCAATTACATAGACATATAGCAGGTGGGGAAAATAAGGAAAATATAAATAGACTTCTGCTCTTGTGTTATTTTAGACTGATGTCTTAGAGGAATTCTGGAACATGAGGACCAAGGAAACTGGTTTTCTACCTCTGCTCTCTTAGTCCTTATTTCTGGGTGCTGAGATGCCAAGTTAAGGGCTCCTATTAGACAATCCTCAGAAGAGCAGTGGGGTGATGGACGATGGGTCATCCAGTCCTGATCCAGAAGTTAGTTAGTTCATTAGGCTGCCATAATAAAGTAGGTCAGCAAAGTCACTTAAATAACAAATTGTGTTTTCTCGTAGTTCTTTATTGGGGGTGGGGGAGTACATCTGACCATGCTCAGGTTTATTCCTGTTCAGGGGTCATTCCTGACTGTTACCCAGAATTCCATATGCAGTGCCAGGCATAGAACCCAGGTCATCTGTGCGCAAGGCAAGCACCCTATCCACTCTATTATCTCGCTGGGATTTTTCTCACACTTCCAGAGTTTAGAAAACCAAAGTTAAGGATTAACAAGATTTAGTACTTCTGAGGCCTGTGAGAGCAAAGATTTTTTCCAGGCCTTTCTCCTCGACTTGTAGATGGTTATCTTTACGTTCAGATGGAATTGCATCGTTATGTATTTGTGTGTCCATCTTTTTTTTCTTTTTATACAGAAGACATGTTGGATTAGTGTTGAGACTAATGACTGCCTATGAACTTGATTGCCTTTGTAAAGACTACTTCAGATAAGGCCATATTCTAAGAAACTAGTGGTTAGCACTTCAACTCCTGGATATGCAAAGAAGAGACTCAATGCATACTGTGGCTTAGGAGTCTGATCATCCTTACTCTACGTGGTCAAGGAGAATATTTCCAATTCCAAAAAATTGTGATTCTGTGCCTCCTTGATTTAAAAAAAATGGATTAATGTTGATAATTTTGGTCCTACATTTTGAAATAGCACTTTGATGATACTAGTGAAAATATACTTTTTTTTTTTTTGCTTTTTGGGTCACACCTGGCGATGCACAGGGGTTACTCCTGGCTCTGCACTCAGGAATCACCCCTGGCCGTGCTCAGGGGACCATATGGGATGCTGGGATTCGAACCCGGGTCGGCCGCGTGCAAGGCAAACGCCCTACCCGCTGTGCTATCGCTCCAGCCCAAGTGAAAATATACTTTTAAATATGTTCATACTAACGTATTTCAAAGTGAGCTGCCCTTAGAACATTTCTTAGTTTGAGACCACCTATTTGAGAATTTGCTGTATTAAAGCAATTGCTGACTTTTAATTGCCTGAATTGCTGATGGCTGATTTCCAAGCTCATTCATAAATCAAATCAGTTGGTCACCAGCATGCTTGGTTTATTTTTGATTTTTTGTTTTTTTTGGGTCACACCTGGTGATGCACAGGGGTTACTCCTGGCCCTTCACTCAGGAATTACCCCTGGCGGTGCTCAGGGGACCATATGGGATGCTGGGATTAGAACCGGGGTCCGCCGCGTGCAAGGCAAATGCCCTACCCGCTGTGCTATCGCTCCAGCCCCAGCATGCTTGGTTTAAAAGGAAAGTTGGGTCTACCGACTCTGCATGCTAAGCAATGGTGGTTCCAGTGAATTCCTCCCTCAGGTCATGATCTTTCCTCCTATGCAGGTTTATTGTGCTTCAGCTCTCTTCCATTGTGGATAACAGCCACTTGGTTTCCTTTGTGAGATCGTTAGAGGATGCTCTGCTCAGCACCACTGCCTGTATTGTGCTATATCACCAGAAGGACAATCCACGGAGAGTGGTTGTTCTAGTGGTACCTTCTAAAGAGTTAACTCAGGTACTTAAGGGCTTGCGTCTAGAAGGGTTCAGTGCTTCACCCGAGCCGCCCCGTCATTTCCAAGTGAAAGAAGGAGAACAACTTCTTTTGAGATTTACTGGGAACATATTTGCCTCAAGTAAGTGTAAAGAAATATTTTTGCGTGTTCTATGGCCTATAAACCATAAAATTACAAGGGAGTTCACTAAATTGATATTAATATGTAAATTCGAGATAGAACCTGTTTGAAAAAAATGAGAAGAAAAATTATTTATTTCTCTCCAGTTTCTTTGAGGATGAACGTTCTTTATGGGCAGAACTTAAACGGCATATGTGTGATAAAAGATGGAACTTCATTTTCAGTGGTGAATTTTATATGATATAATTTGATTTGATGATTCAGTGCAATGTTACTTTGACAAAAAACAAAAAGAGAAGTAGTCTCCATCTTTACATCCTAACACAAGCTAGGGTCAACATTCTCTTCCATCTATGCCATTGCCTCTGAGTACCCATTTTTTTCTTCTAATTGCCACATTAAACATATTTTCCATCTAGTAACAACAGTATTTAAAATAGAAATCATTTGGGAGAGTAATGTAAAATTTGGATGGACTATGAACAACTTTTTAATGTGTATCTCATAATAATTAAATGAAAATCAATTAATTTAAAAATCAACAAACAAAAATTGGGCTGCAGTAGTCCTCTGATTGTCATGACACATCCTTAGAACAAACTATATTTTGATAAATATGACTAATTGAGGAAAATAGTAACTGAGAGGTACTGGGCAGACAGATTTTTTTTATTGAGATAGCTTCGAACACACAGTTACAAAGTTGCTTATGATGGGGTTTCAGTTATACAATGTTCCAACACCCATCCCTCCACCAGTGTGCATTTCCCACCACCAATGTCCTCAGTTTCTCTCATGCCAACCCCACCTCCAGTCTATTTCTATGGCAGGCAGGCACTTTTCTTCTCTCTCTCTCTCTCTCTCTCTCTCTCTCTCTCTCTCTCTCTCTCTCTCTCTCTCTCTCTCTCCCCCCACCCCTTTTGAGCGTTATGGTTTGCAATTCAGATAGTGAGAGGTTATCATGTTGATTCCTTTACCTCCTTTCAGTACACAGTTCTTATCCAGGGTGATCATTTTCAACCATCATTGCCATAGTGGTTTCATCTCTGTCCCAACTCCCTTCTTCTCTAGCACCCAAGGCAGGCTTCCAACTGTGTACCAATCCTCCTGACCTTTTTTTATACTATCGTTGGGTATTAATCTCATAATATGTTATTTTATGTTCTACAAAAGAGTGCAATAATTTTTATGTCTGTCCCTCTCTTTCTGACTCATTTTACTCAACATGATATTCTCCATGTCCATCCATTTATAAGCTAATTTCATGACTTCATTTTTCCTAACAGCTGCATAATATTCCATTGTGTAGATTTACCATGGTTTCTATATTCAGTCATCTGTTCGTAGGTACCCAGATTTTTTCCAGATTCTGGCTATTGTAAATAGTGGTGCAATAAACATAGAAGTACAGATGGCATTTCTGTGATGTTTTTTGCACCCCAGAGCACAGCACATTAAACTATAAAGCTTCTGCACTTCAAAAGGGAAAATCAGTGAACAAGATATAGAGATAGCCCATGGAATGGGAAAAATTAATTACCCAATGCCCCTCAGATAAGGGGTTAATATCCAACATATATAAGGCACTGGTATAACTTTACAAGAAAAACTCATCCAACCCCATCAAGAAATGGGTGGAAGAAATAAACAGAAACTTCCTCAAAGAAATACAAATGGCCAAAAGACACATGAAAAACTGCTTCACATAGCTAACCATCAGGGAGATGCAAATCAAAACAACAGTGAGATATAATCTCACACCACAGAGACTAGCACAGACATTTAAAAAAAAAAAAAAGAACAATCAGTGTTGGTATGGATGTGGGGAGAAAGATACTCTCATTCATTGTTGGTGAAAATTCCAACTGCTCCAGCCTTTTTTTGGAAAACTATGTGGACATTCATCAAAAAACTAGAAATTGAGCTTCCATATGACAGTCTTTAATGGAAAAACAGGGAAATATACATCAAAGTTTATAATTCTTCTAATGAAAACCTTATACTTACCTCCTACTTGACTTACTATCCGGACTCTTTTTCATATCCTATCCACCACAATCTAACCTTAGATTGTGGATCCCACAAGATAATACACAATAGTAAGATTTAGTATGACTACTTTATTGTAATTCCTTGTATTTTATTCTATATATTGAAAACTACCATTCTGAGAAGGAACCTGGAGTTTTTTACCAAGCTCCCAAAAGTTTCATTGCACAAAAAATCATGAAGAACCTCTGAGATCTGGGTTAGTAAGAAGTTTAGGTACTTATCTCACAAGCAGTTAGCCCTGGTTCGATCCCTAGCACTGCACACAATATGTTGTCTACTATATCCAGTATTTTAAGCAAATGTAAAATGAGTAACTATTTGATAATGCTAGGCAAAATAAGCATGGAGAGTATATATGAAAGATGGTAGAAATGAGAGAAGAGACAGGAGAGGAAAAGAAGTTGAATAGAAAGGGAAAGGGAGACTGGGGTATCTTTGGAATAGGGCCATGCTTAGTCCCCATCCTGCTGAAGCGCCATCAGCCGTACCCAACTTCACAGCCGTTGCCATGCCAGTGGTCCAACTTCACTGCTTTATAACTAATCTCCGCAGATATGCCAAACCAACAAAAATTTCAGGCACAACACTTTGCAGGCTGAAAACTCTGGGATGTTCTTGGCTGGGGATCCACAGTCTCCCCCACCGCAATCCCCAACCCTATACATCTGGAAGCCCTGGCAGCCACACCCACAGCTCACAGCTGCTGCCAAGTAAATTCTTTGCGCCAGTTCTAAAGGTCCTGCAGTTCCTGGAGAGGCACCTTCAAATACTGTAAAATTGATAGCCCGGTAGGAGTGCAAAAAATCATATGAGAAGGTAACATAGAAGCCAACTTTGCTCAGAAGTTACAGAAGGTTCAACTAGTAGCAAACAACTTAGTAAAAACCATCAGGCAATGACTTAATGAATGACCCATGGGGAGATCTAATATTTTTTCACAAGTTTTCTTTTACTGGAATATTTTTGATAATTCTATCGATCATTAAAATGCAATATAAAATAAATTATTTTGTGTCTGGAAAGGGGACAGGCTTTGGGGGTAGCTAGGAAACTGGGGACAATGGTGGAGGGAAGGTCACAGATGGTGGGATTGGTCTTGGGACATTGAATACCTGTAATAACTGTATTATGAGCAATTTTGTAAACCATGATGCTCGATAAAGTAAAAAAAAACTTAAGAGAATGGGAGAATATGTAGAGAAATGATCTATATGAGAGAAGAGATGAAAGACTCCAGGGAATTGTCATCATGCTATTCAGGAAAAAAAATAGCATGACTTCAAGTCTATTCCCTCTGTAATTCTTTCACTGGATGTGGAATAGAATTTAAGAGGCAAGTATGTAAGGAGCACAGAATGCCCTTTGGCTGTTCAGAAATTGGTGAGACTCAAAGTGTCCTGTATTGTAGTGCCTCTTTTTTCATCTTAGAAGGCAAGTCTCAGGCACCAGACTCAGCTAACAGGATCTAGGGAGGTTCGTAGGCTGTCAGAAAGAGGGGAAAGGGAGAGGAGAGGGAGGAAGGAAGGGTGGGAGAGCGCTCTTCCTATTTGGCGTCCGGAGCAGCAACCATGGTGCCCCTCCAAGGAGACATCGCCAAAAACTGGAAGTGTCCCACCCTAGCCCATGATGCAAACCATCTTCCTGTGGCACTCGGGGCAGCAGCTGTCTGCCTACTGCTTTAAACAGGAGGGAGGGACTGTTCTTCAAGGCAGTGGGGGGACTAGCGCACCATTTCCGGTCACGGTGAGTGAGGAGCTCATGCTAAAATCAAAGCCTGCATGTGTGAGCCACGAGATATGAAGGAAACCGCTTGGCCACTGCAGGAAATGGGGGCTAGCTGTCTGCCACAGTCCTTTCCGTTTTGCTTAGAGTTCCTTTTTATTTGCTCGGAGCCTCACAAAAATTTTCTCTCCCAAAGAAGAGCAAGATCCGCAGTAAAGACATAATTTCTCCTTCTTTCATCAGGCTTAGTGTCCGTGAACGTCAGAGCCACACAGCCTACCCGGGCATCTTCTCCACACCTCCACCCCTGCTCCCTCCCAGAATCCCCTGTGTCTCCAGCTCTCACCTTGATGATCAGGTTCACAGAGGTCTCCTCTCACTTTTCTGAGCATGCCAGTCTTTATTTCCATTGCCAGAGCTGGAAGCGCTGCTCTTTGGGGCCCCTATGCCCTAGAGCTTGTCGTAAATGCAACTGTTCACTTACTCATTTAATTATTTGATCAGTGCTAGTTTTTCTGGCTTCTCTTTAATCAGAGAAGGGACTGTCCTGTGGCAGATCCTGCTCACTCTCCAACACTTAGGTATGTAACCACAATGGGGGCAGCAGCCCTCTATCTCTCCCCCACCGTGTCCGGTAGTCTCACTCTGCTTCCTCCACCCTGGGAAGGTCGATGGAGATGGGCAGGCGAAGGAAGGAGATAGAGCCAGGCTGGTTGGTCTCAATTGCCATTTATTCCTATCTCATCTCCATTCACTCCTGTCTCTCTCCCTGCTTCACCCCCCTAGCCTGCTCTTACAGTCTAGATAAATCCCCCAGCATGAGGGGTTGGGGCTTAGACATAGGTAACATCATACAATCAGAGGATGTAAGGTCCTTCCTTCAGGGGAAGCTACTTCCAGGACAGATTCTTATCCAGAAAGACGATTGGCCTAAAGATAAATATGGGTGTGTTTCTCCTCTCCTTAGTCCAAAAAACATATAAACATTCGTAATATTAACAATTTTGTATGACACAGTAAAAGATATATTAAGTTTATAGAATTGCTCTCCTGGGGCCAACTCAATCTCAGACTACAGTGCTTAGGCCAGATTAGTCTTTCCTTTTCCTAGCAGGGTCCTTATCTCATTGTTACTTTTAGATCATGACAGCATTTGTCTATGACCAAGCTCTTAACTTATAGTTGAATATCTTGGTGCTTTGGCCTGGCGCATTTTGATGCAGGGTAGTTCACAGCTTGCCCTGGGTCCACTCAGTCCCTTGTTGGGACACTGCTTTTGGGGTGCTAGGAACTAAGGGCAACTGAGGCTTAAGTCAAGGAAGCAGATGCCCGGGAGGGAAAATATTCAAAGCCAATTAAATTCCAAGTTACAAAGCATAATATTCACTATCTTCCTGTGTTTATACAAAAAAGACATTGTTTTAAAGTAAGCTATTGAAAGACATAAAGAGAATAGAAAGGCAGTATTTCATTCATACATATAAAGTCATAGATTTCTGAGGAATCTGACCTTACAAGTTAACAGAGTCTGATTAGGGGAGAAAAGGTGATAGACTGGTTGGGGAAGAAGGCATAGAGAAGAGGTTACAGGTAAACACAGTGGAATGGAGGTGCTTCAGGAGCACTGTGATGGGTATTACCAGATAAACCTAAACTCTTTGTGTCAGAGGAGAATGGACATACCAATGTTAAACCTAAAATGTTCATAACTATATTCCAACACCTAGGACTGTTAGAAAGAGCTCAAAGAGTACTTACAGGAAGAATGAAAACAAAAGTTTGGGAAAGAACTGAATAGGATGGAATTATACGATTAAGAGTCTATAAAACTTAATGTTTAAGAAAGGTCAAACTCTAGAAATTACTTTACTAAAGAGCTCAAATTATTATACCTTTAAAAATCAAAAGGACTAAAAAGTCAAAAGAACTGTTTTCATCATGTAAATTCAAAAAAGATGCTCATTCTTTTCTATTGTTTACTATGATTATTATCATTTATTGATCATTTGATCAATAAATGGTGCCAAACCCCATACCAATCATTTTATACATATTATCTAATTTCATTCTCAGAACAAGCCTAGAAAATAAGCTTATTCCTCCTGTAGCTGACACACGAGTGCTGGGTGTGATATTAGAACACTGTGTTCAAGAAACTCTATTATTAATACTATTAATCATGGAATCAATAAAATTTTGGAAAAATAATGGAGTCAGACTCAGAAATAGGAAATCTGGCTGAATATTTGAATATAGATATATTTTGATCTTAGACTTAAGTCTGCGGGTAGGGTGTTTGCCTTGCACGCGACTGACCCGGGTTTGATTCTTTTGTCCTTCTCGAAGAGCCCGGCAAGCTACGAGAGTATCCCGCCCGCCCGCATGGCAGAGCCTGGCAAGCTACCCATGGCATATTCAATATGCCAAAAACAGTAACAGCAAGTCTCACAATGGAGACTTTACTGTTGCCCGTTCGAGCAAATTGATGGACAATGGGAGGACAGTGCTTAGACCTTAGCACTGTCTAAGACCTTTTTGTATGAAATGTATAATCTTTATTTCTAAATGAGAGTTTACTTTTAAATTTATCTTAGAATAATTAATACACTCTTTAGAAAACAGGGTAACATTTCCCTGTTACAATGTAAAGGTGAAATGTCCCTATTACCATGGTAAAATCTATATGAATGAAATGTTATGTTTTCCCAAACTCTAGTATTTTCAGTGAGAAGCCAAAAGGTATATCAATGCTTGTAGATCACTTGTTAGACTCTAATAAAATCCCTGTAGTTTCAATCTAGCAATTCTCCTTTGGGAAGTTGTAGAGAAGTACCATTGATTTCTGTGATGGCGGGAATGTTGCCTGTTTCAAAGTGCTACCTTAGCGGCAGGTTCTGGCACCATTCCTGGAGCACTAGGTAGGGCAAGCTGCATTTATCTAAGGGATTTGGTGCTTGACTATGTGATTTGATGCTGCTGAGACTTTGTGGAGCTGACGGTCTCCAAGTGCCACGCCTGGTGGGGCTCAACAGACGATGTAGTACCTGGGTTGAGCTTGGAACTTCAGTAGTACCATGCCAACATGCAGTCCAGATCTTTGAGCTGTCTCTCCAGTTTAGGTAGAAATATATTTTATCTGAATGGTCAGAAATTTTATTTTTGCATTAAACATGTGGCTACTGAATTTCTGAATTATGAGTACAATGACAGAAATGTGATTTAAATGAGAGATCAAAATGTTTATTTAAAATATTTTGTTGTTTTATAATGTATATACAATTGAATACTAACTTTGAATTTTTAGTAACTTGCATATTGAAAAGCCACACATTTGTAGTGGCAATGAAATACCAATTAAGGGTAAAGGAAAAAGATACTTATGAATGAAAACAATTTTCTAAATACATACAGGACTGTTTACAATAGTTTCTTGTTATAGTCAAATTAAGTAAAAATAAAACAAAAGATGATTATAGCTAGGAGCAACCAATGAGGTCCTGATCCAATTTCAAATAAGAAATCTTTTTAGTAATCTAAATTATTTCAGCCTACTGGTGCTATGTTTGGCTATGTCTTGACAAGAAGTTATGACACATATCGCAAAGATTTAATTATATTAAAGAGATAAATTGTAATTTGGATTTCAAAAAACTTAAGATAAATGATCCATCATAGTAACAAATTCATTTTACTTCTATTTAGGCAATGGGAAGGATTATGGAAAAGACTACAAGCTTATTTTTCATTTACAAAGGAAAAACAGGCTGGAACTCCACATCAAAGAGGTGGATGAATTTGGAAACTATAGCTGTCCTCATTATAAGGGCACTGTTGTAGTTTATAAAGTACCTAAAGAAAAGCTAGCTCCCAACATGGATCAGTCTCTTATATTTAATGAAAACCATTATGATTTGCCAGTTTGCAAATTACCCTTAAGACTGCCAAAGGTGAGTCAATTTGTTTACCGTAATTATCATATTCTGTTAATTTTTATAATGGTCACAATCAATATTGCTGTTATATGAATCCATTTTGTTTTTGTCTTTTTTGATTGGGGGGTAGCATTCCAAGCGGTATTAGAGGGTCACTGGGGATCTACTTGGTAGTTCTGGATAGGGGTGCACAGAGAAGAAGATCAAACACAAGGTCTTGCAAGCTTTTGATCTTTCATTTAAATCACATCTCTGGCTCTCTTTAAAAATATTAAATATTAAAAATATACTATGGGGCTGGAGCCATAGTACAGCGGATAGGGCATTTGCCTTGCATGCGGCCGACCCGGGTTCGATTCACAGCATCCCATATGATCCCCTGAGCACCGCCAGGAGTAATTCCTGAGTGCAGAGCCAGGAGTTAGTCCTGAGCATCGCCGGGTGTGACCCAAAAAGCCAAAAAAACCCAGTTAGGATTATTGTAAATCCTAACTGGAATAAATTTGATAAGGAAGGTAGGGTTATGTTCAATTTTAGATACAGTAATACTGAATACATATCAAGATATCATTTTGTTTTATATCAATTTTTCAAACAAGCATTTGAAGATGATTTGGTATTGATGGATGGTATTAGTAATTAATAATTATGGAAATAATTTAATTCATTTTCTCTACTATATCTGAGGAATTCAAAGACCATGTTTGAATACTTCATTTTATCATATAAAATTTTAAGGAAAAATCATGTGATGGTCAGGAAAATGATATAAAATATTCTACTGAAATGCACAAACTTCTGTAAGTGTTTTAAGAATCAACTACTTTCATCTAAAATTCTTACTCTTACTATAAAGTGAAGTAAAACTGAATTGTTTCTCTAGACATAGCAAACAAGCAAATAATTTTCTTGCTATGTATACTGTTTTGTTTAAAGATCTACCAATCTAGTCACAAGCTACAATTTTTAAGGAAACTGTAATTGAAAAACTCCTTTTATACTTTTATTTTAAAAAGAACAAACTTTTTATTGTTTATTGTAAATTAAAATTGCTTTCCATGGTTTTACTTTTTGTGCTATAAAAAATATGCATTTTTCCCATGCGGACATAAAAGTATTACCTTTTGTACTGGTATTAAATAAACTGGTAAAATAAACAACATGAAAAACACTAACAGAACATTTGTAATAAGGAATATTCTATACTAGGTATTGTGATAGAGAGCTAAAAAGAATAATGCAGCCACAGAGTTCAGTTGCCCTGAACGATAGTCACCATCCTTATATAACCATGGAGTCTATGAAATCTGGATACTTCTGAGATGTGCTATAAATAAATAATTGATGCGAGATTTCAACTACACAGTTAAAAAGTTATAAAGTATCTTCAGAACAACTTGTACATATCTACATATTTAATGTTGAATTAGAAAATTTTGTTTATGGGATTAAGTTAAATATAATCACCTTTAAAACTGCTATGTTACTTCACGCATCCTTACCCCAGTTCTCACTACTGGAAGCTATGGGGTCTGCCTGTGGTCAGCAGTGATGGTGGCAGCAGGGTACTGTCTGGGTACTGTTTCTGAGATGACTGATAGTCCAGTCTCATAACCTTTAGGCAGAGTCTGTCAGAACCTTAGTATTCTCTGTTGTAGTATTTACAAGGTAAGCTTTCAACTATTGGGCTATTTCCCCAGTCCCTAGAACCTTATTCTTAACTTTTCGAATTCATTTACTGAAATTAGTTCTATTTTATCCAATAAACCTATGATATTTCAGTAAAATAATTTTGCTCTAAATTACTTACAAGTGTCTGTCAGAACCTTAGTATTCTCTGTTGTAGTATTTACAAGGTAAGCTTTCAACTATTGGGCTATTTCCCCAGTCCCTAGAACCTTATTCTTAACTATTCAAATTCATTTACTGGAATTAGTTCTATTTTATCCAATAAACCTATGATATTTCAATAAAATAATTTTGCTCTAAATTATTTACAGGATAGCAGTTACTGATAAATCTCACCATATAAACAGTGTACTAACATTAATTTAGAGCAGGAATCTGATTTGTAAGCCGTGGAAAATAGAAATTTTATGGTTGCAGCACTTTAAGAAATTTGGCCACTGGAAAGGAAGAAAAACTATGTTAGAATGAGGAAACAGAATCAGTTTTAGTGGTGCTGGCAGGTATAACTTAGCAAGAATTAATAAGTTACATAGACATTATAAAGCTTTCCAATTGCCTGAAGTCTTTCAAGTATTACACGCATCCTATAATTAAATCCTCACAAAAATCCTATGGGGCATTCACACTTTCCATTTTTTTTTTTTTGGAAAAAAATTTTTTTTTTCTTTAGGAAATAGAGACAGTCATTTTAGCCAACTTTCCTAAGAGCCTATAGACTAGTAAATGGCGGCAGAACTGGGATTCTAAGTGAGAAAAATCTACTTCCCACAGGGCAAACTCAGGCCTAGGCGTTGTTTCTTCTCAGATGAAACAGGGATTCTTAGTCAAGGATTCAGAATGGATTTGAGGATATTCCATTACACCCTTGAAGTTGTGTGACAATCTCGGATATCAGGCCATAGTACAGAAGTGATAGCACGTTTATTTAATTAGTGATAAGACATGGCTTTGATCATTCAAGCTTGAAGAGGCAGTTAAATGGCACAGGGATTTAGAAACATGTGACCTTTACTCCCTGGTTTGGGGAACATCAGGGGTTCCCGAGACGTGTGAGTGGACTCTATTAAATCACTGTTACTGAAAATACTCTATGATTGTGTGATACCCTTATGGGTATATACCCACTCTCAGCTTGTGCTCCAATTTTATTTCCATTCTGGTGTCTTTATACTCTTGTATACTGAGCTGGGGGCAGGAGGGATACGAGGCTCCTTCTTTAGACAGTCACATATCTAATTATTAAAACTCAGGAATATAATATGGCTGCTTATGCCTAATACTTTACAAACTATTTTTATTTTATATTCTATGGGATGGAGCAATAGCACAGTGGATTTGCCTTGCATGTGGCTGACCCGGGTTCGATTCCTCCGCCCCTCTCGAAGAGCCCGGCAAGCTACTGAGAGTATCTTGCCTGTATGGCAGAGCCTGGCAAGCTACCTGTGGCATATTCAATATGCCAAAAGCAGTAACAATAAGTCTCACAAGGGAGACGTTACTGGTTCCCGCTCGAGCAAATCAATGAACAATGTTATGACAGTGCTACGGATAACATTATAAATGTACTACAGTTCATATAACATATGAGCTATTTTTTTCTACTACCCTAAGGCAAATTTTGTCTCTGGAGGGTTATGTGACCTGAGTCAGGGCTTGTGTGATCTCCCATGGACATACCTGTTCTTTGGTTGGATCTGCATTGCCAGGGCCATACTCTGGGACACCCACCATGATTTTTTGTGAATGACCAAATGAATAAGATGATTTCTTTAAACCTTAAAACCTTCCATTCTTGGAATTGATGCTGTGAGACTATATTAGCATCTTGAGAAAGACCACAATCCAACATCTGCTGCCTTTCCTCTGTGAATCTATTGCTGCCATGCCATCTGGCCTTCCTTTTCCTGCCAGATGGGTTTGTTCAGGGACTTCCAGATCCCTTCTTAGAGTTCTTTCTTTTGCCTAAATGAAGGTCTACAAGTAATTTTGTAGGAGTCCAGAGAGAATCTGTGGCCATTGAAACTTCTTCCCTTCTTAAAATGAATATACACAAATAGGAATTGAAACCATGATTCTTCAAGTTGTGAAAGCATACTTCTTCCATAAAGTTCAGAATTTTAAAAAGTCCACCTCATGTGGTTATATTAGAATGTGCTTTTGGCTTAAGGAAATAGAAGTTAACCTTATTATATGGAGCTTGGAATTGATGGATATTATATTATGCATTAAAATGGGAGACATAAAGATTTAACTCCTTTCAATGGAAAAGATAAGCAATAAATAATCTGTGAAATTGATGTACTATGTATACTCCCAAAGATGTGAAAATATCTTTATGTTCACACTTATGAAGATTTCTGTGTCTTATTATTCATATTTTATGCTACATTCATTTACATACAAATTTATGCAACAAATGCTTCTTGCATCTCTGGGTCAGGAATTCAGCAGCGGGATGAAACTTGGAGCAAGGTTCTACTTTGCTTCCCTAAAAACAGGTCTCAATACAGAAGGCAGACCATTCCTTAGCATATCTCCTGCACCAATATCAAATTTTGCAATGGCTCCAAGTGTAAAGACTACTTGAATTGGTTCCATTGACTCTAGAACCTTTTCTCGTTCATATTTTTCGTGTATGCCATTTAAGCCACAATAGCCTTCTTGCTGTTCTGGGACACATATATTTTTGCTTTAGATCATTATGGAGGACTTCTGGTCTGGAACATTTTTACTTAGTCAAATATCTGTTTTGCTAGTAGAACTTAAAGTCTTTGCTCAGATCTGACCCTGCTTTTTTTCTTTATCAGAATCTCCTATCTGCTCAATGTCCTTCTTTAAGTTATTCATTTGTTTGCTTTCCCCTTTCAAATTGGTTACCTTGCAAACAAGGTAACTTTATTATTTGCATGTTCACATTTATTATTCTAATAGTTGAAACAATATCCTCCTATCCATAACTAGGACAATAGTTTCTTGTGGATAAGGACCTTTATGTGTTTTGTTTGCTACTCAGCCACAAGGTTATAGAGGAGTGCTTGGCAGATGTTAGGTGATTAATAAATGTTTGTTGAGTGAATTTTAGAATTTTAAACACCCAAAGTGTGAAGAGAAAGTGCAAAGTATTAAAAAGAAAAAATGAATCAACTTCAAGGCTCTGAAAGAGTGAGAGTTTACTAATAGAAGGGATGAGAAGTGTGAGGTTCATTGGAAGAGCTTTTGCGTTTGTGGAATAATGATAATAAAAAAACGCATTTGCCTGTGTGGTCAATAAAGCAAATTGCAAGCCCCAAGATCTTGGTAGAATGAGCCTATGATTGAGGATCTCAGAGACACCCCATCATGGTGAGCTGCACATAGAGAGGCAGACAAATGTTGACGAGTGCTGAATCCGATGATAATCCATATTTCAGTGATGGTCTGAGTATGGTCACATAATCAACATCTTTGAAAATGCCCAGCTTGGGGCTGGAGCAATAGCACAGTGGGTAGGGTGTTTGTCTTGCATGCAGTTGACACAGGTTCAATTCCCAGCATCCCATATGGTCCCCTGAGCACCACCAGGAGTAATTCCTGAGTGCGTGAGCAAGGAGTAACCCCTGTGCAATGCCGGGAGTGACCCAAAAAGGAAAAAAAAAGCCAGCTCAAAAAAAGTCTCAGCCCCTTAGACTTTGGGCTTAAAATATTTAAGTAATTTCAGATCCAGCTCTGTATATTTCTGCTTCAGCAGCAGCAAAGTGAGTTTCACAAAATGCTCAAAGGTTTGCTTTTAGGTGGAAGGAAGTGGGGTGAGTGTGTGCGTGCAGGGGCACACGCTCCAGTGAGTTTCCTTTTGAAATCACGTCACAAAGGGGACTGTTTGTGCATTTGTTCATATACACCAGCTTGAGTTTGGACTGTCTTAATTCTTCCTGTCTGCTTTGTGGCTGTGTTGGGCTTGGAGGAAAAAAGTTTAGTAGGAGGGCTGTTGCTGCAGGTGGTATGGGTTAATTCTGGCTTTCCCGCACGTAAGTCAGCCTTTGACCCAAGTATTGCTTAGTCTGAACTTCCTTTTCAAAAAGAAAAAGAACTGACTTCATGGCATGTGATTTCTAGAGAATAATTACAGTGCCACACCATATTAAATGAGGTGCTGTTATCACAGGGAGGAAATGTGCAGTGGCTGGTGGGAACTTTTCTTTGTTGCTATCACTATTTTTCTCACTGCTTGACTTTCACTACCATTTTCCTGTACAGCTAAGGATGACTTTTAGTTTTGAGGGGGTCGGTTTTATTCTTCGGTCTAATATATTTTTTCTCACTCCCACTATGAAACAAAAACTGAAAGAATTATTGTGAACAACAACCTTTAATAAACAATCTTAAGTTTACTGATATCAGTAAGATTACAACCTACTGAGAATTTTTGATACAGATTCCAATCTATGTAGAATTTTTTGTATGTGTATTTTTGTTTTGGGTTTGGGGTTTTTAAAATTTTGTCTTTCAGGTCACACCTGACAGGCTCAGGGCTTACTCCTAACTCTTCTCAAAAGTTTCACCTGGTGGGTTTCAGGGGACCACATGGGGGTGCCAGGTATCAAACTTGGGTCTCCCAATTACACAAGTATCTTATCCACTCTACTATTTTTCCTGCACCCTATTAAGAAATTTTTGAAATGCATAGGCATTTTAGTTCTGCTTAGCTTTCCTACTTGTGATAATGTGCAAAGTTGTATTGAAGCTCAAGAATTAGAGGAAACTTATTACCTTGTTAGTAGCTATTAAGAAAGAAGATTACACAAAGAATCTCCTTTAAAAATTCCACAAGAGAAAGGGATATATTTGTGCATGGGTGTAAAATTGGAAAAATAAATTTATTAGGAACTGGAAAATTATCTGGAATTTAGTTTGAGGCTTTCTATATAAGAGCCAATTCCAGTAACAAGTTTAGTTTTTGTCAGCCCCTTTCCCACCAGCCCCACCAACTATAAAAGAGCATAAGAATTTTGGTCAGTGGAGAGAGCATACACTTTAGAGACATTTTAAAAAAAAACCTATAAAATTTCTGAAAAGAACAGAGTACAGAAGTAAGATACTTGCCTCACATGGGTAACACTGGTTTGATCCCAGCCCTGGATATTGTCAAGACCTGTCAGGAGTGATCCCTAAGAACAGAGTCTGAAGTAAGCCCTGAGAACCTCAGGTGTGAACACCACCCTAAGCCAGTAGTGAAGTTAAAGCCTTCTCACTCTTTGGGGTGTTCCAGACTAGGCAAATGCCTTCCACACCACCATCTTTTCTCTCATTTACCTTCAAAGACGGTGTTAGGTAGGCCACCAAACAAGCATGTATGTAGCAAATATGTGAAAGGGAGAAAAATATGTAAAATTTAGTCAGGATCCAGTGATTCACTTTAGGAGAGTATATTCCTATCAATGTAGTCTGAAAGTTAGATTTGCTGTCTCTTGTCCCTTATTAAACTAGACTCTACATTAAGTGTTGACTTCAAACTGGCAAAATCAGTAAACTTCTGGGCAGAAGTTGCCTTTATCAGGTCCTTAAGATAATGAACTTGTGGGACTCTTAACAGGAGACAGTGTTTAGTGTGCAAATACAATGACTGGCCCTCCAGTTCTGGCCTAGAAGGAAATCTATCCAGGCCCTGCAAGTTGCTCTTTCTGAAAATGCATGTTTCTGCTCTTCTTTTCTATCAAGAGTGCTTCTTTTGATAGAAAAGAAGTGGACAAATTGGTTGCTATGCAGACATGAATCCAATGTTTTCTAATCTTCAACGTAATAATGCTTTTTCCCCTACTTTTCACCTTGTTTCTCCATTAATCGACATGGACAGCAACTTCCTTTTCTTCCCCTTCTCTTGTTTTCCTCTCCTTATACTCTTCTCCCCTCATTTATTTCACTTTTTCCTGCACTCATTTCTCCTTTCTCCTTGTCTACCCCTCTTCTGTTCCATCTTCCTTTTTTACTCTCTGTCCACAAAAGGGAAGATTTCCTTACTCAGATAGCAACATAGCTAAACTAGTAATTGTGCATTCAATTGTCATAGAACTTTCAAAAACTGTTCTACCAAGGAAGCATATATTCTTGTCTTCGTGAACAAAATTTATAAAGTGACTGATAAATGTTCAGATATTCTCTTAAAACACTTGATAACTAGAAAATTGTTCAATATTCAAACATATTTTCAGCTCATTAACTACATTTTTTCTCTATAGATTTATCCAAGTGTCAATGAAGAAATGCTAATTAAATGTCTACTCTATACAAAATGTTATTTAGCAGCAAAAAATTTAGTAATACCAACAGTCCTAGCTTTTGAAAACATCACAGTGCAGTTCAGGAAATAAAAAATATATAAATACTCAAAATGTTCTAAAATAATATAGATGATAAATTATATTTGAATTCATTGATTATAATAATATCAACCAATATCAAAGAATATCAGAAAGACAGGAATTAATGTCAAGAGAATAACCAAGAAGTTAAATTCTAGTACTATTCTAGGGGTTGCAGTGGAGTAGAGGATAATGACTGTTCAGATTTTGGGCACAATAGAGAGAGATTGGGTCTACACCAGCAGAAAGGCATGAACTGAAACTTTGGAGAGGGTTCTCCAGCAGTACTTAGAACTCGGGGGCCATTGCAGGTGATATTTGGATGTATGTCTGACTGTTAGGCACTCATGTCTGGGGTTACTGGGGACACCAAATTCACTGAGGTAGTGCTCTGGGACTATCATGGTTACACATTCAAGGCTGGCTATGGGTATGTGTTGTATTGGGGATCAAACTCAGTGTCTTACATATGTCAGGAAGTCACTTTAACCTTTGAGCTATCTGGTTCACTGGCTGAAATCTCCAAGCCGCAAAGCACAAAGTGAATTTCAAGAAAGTACAATGAATAAAGAGTTAGAAAAATTATATTAGCAATAAGAGAATAAGACACTATAGAGGGCTTTGAATGTCTTATGGGTCAATAATGGCTCTGGAATTATTAGAAGTGAGGCCATTCATCACATATTGTCAAAAAATTAATAATATAGACATGATATACAAGGTACATACTCAAACAAGAGATCTTTAGCATATAAATAAACTTTGTCACTGTCATCCCGTTGCTCATTGATTTGTTTGAGCGGGCACCAGTAATGTCTCTCTTTGAAAGACTTATTGTTACTCTTTTTGGCATATCCAATACGCACGGGTAGCTTGCCAGGCTCTGCCGCGCTGGCTCGATACTCTCAGTAGCTTGCCGGGCTCTCCGAGAGGGGGAGAAGAATCGAACTTGGGTCGGCCATGTGAAAGGCGAATGCCCAACCGCTGTGCTATCGCTCCAGCCCATATAAATAAATAATAATAAAAATGTTTTATTACATAATCTGATGTTAAATGAGTATGGGCATACCCAAGGATAACCGTAAATAATTTATTTCTAATGATTATATCTTCTATACTGAAAATAATGACAAGCTATTGGAAACTGCTAACCAAGGGTGTCCTGATTAAATTTTCTTTGCAGTATCATCATGCAATCAGCACAGATTCACAAGCTGTTTTGGCCTTTTCAGAAAATAATAGTCACGCAGTGTCTCTCAGAAAACCATTCTCTAAGCTAACAAGCAGAAAGTGCTTCACTGAACCTGAGACTACAACTTCCCCCTTGAATCACTCTAGCCCTATGCCCCGCTCCTCCTTTGGAAAACACAAGGGTAAATTAGAAAGATATGAGCATGATTGCAATAAAAGTCTAGGAAAGCTATACATTTACCTCTATGAAGAAACCTTGATGTTCCCCAGGCAGAGCTGGCTACTACACAGCACCTATAATCAAAGTATTTTAAACATATACTGTTTAGTCTGTTACATCTTTTATTTATATAGTAATAATGGGAATGGCAATAATATTTATAAATTTAATTATATCCACCATTGTTTATTAATAAACTGATTATTAGCAGTTGAAAATTTACTAATAAACATGAATAACTTAATATGATTTACTTATTAAACTGTTTGAACACATTAAGGCCAACCAGACAGGTAGATGGTCAAAGAAACTGAGTCATAAAATCGTTTGTTTAAGAGACATAGCTAGAGACTGGTAAAGATAAAGTTTGATATCATTTGATTCCAGTGGCTGCACTTTTAATCATTATACTTCTACTTCAGGATTGGCAACATAATTCATTCAATTTTATAGTCCCATTTCCTAACATACATTTATTGATGCTTGGGTGAACTGTTTAATAAGAAAATAAATATGTGCTGGGGAAATTAATAAAGAAACTGAAAACAGAGTCTTTCTTCAAAAAATTGTGTTTGACCTAACATGACTAAAATAGCATTAATATTCATGTATGTGGTATAGAGGGTTTCTTTACCACCACTACCACCAAAACACCAGAAGCCTTCTTCCACTACTCCCTCTATGTCACGTTTGTTCACATTTTCATTCCCTGTCCTCAATCTCCCTGTCTCTACTCTTGTTAACTTAGTCAGTGTCCAAGTTTGTTATCACTAGAAAGTGGCTATCCGCCTGTTTATTTGTTTTTGTCTTTACTACATCTGAGCAAGATCATCTGGAGTCTTATGAGCTGACAAAAGCTTTATATTTCCCAGCAAATGGTTACATTTAGCAGAAGTCTTTTTTATGCTTTCAAAGGAATGACTAATGAGGGGATTTCACAGACTTGTGGTAAGAGCTGGTAGGAAGATGTTTGTGGCTATCCAGTTCTTTCCAGATAACATTCATAACAATATTTCTATCAGACAAACCATTCCTATCCGTAAGCCATAACAGACCAAAAAAAAAAAGAAAGTTCAGTACATTAAAAGAAATCATTTAGAACATTCTAGAAAGAACTGTTTAGAGATGAATAAGAATCTTGACAGATTTTTAGGATTGACAAAAACTTTTTGAGATTGTAATTTTAAGTGAACCAATAAAGAGAGAAGGAGAAAATTTATGTGACTGTGCTATGTATTTTTAATTTGTTGAGCTGTTTTTTTTTTTTTTAAATAAGTAGCTTCTCCCACATGGCTGCACTTATGGATCAAAGGCATTTGCTTTTGTTTGGAATTAATGAGCAAGAATTTTTAGAATAATCACAATAGTTCACATGTATGAAGTGTCTTCCAAGTTGCAAGTATGCTCAAGGTGTTTTCTATATATTATGTCATTTAATATTCTCTGCAATACTTTTACCTGTTTATAGATTTAACAAACAGGAGAAGACACGTTAGACATTTAGAAAAAAATTAGAAATCTAAATTATCTGTTCCAGACTGCTTTGACAACATATCTCTACAGACTCTACTTATTTTCCCAGTTGTCCAGATCCTTGCTCAGAGTATAACTGTAGCCACTCTGACTGCCCTTTCTGTTTATCTTTCCCAGTTCTTGAGATTATTTGGCATTTCTTCAATTTGTCTGTCTGGATGTCAGGGGACGACAGGATATCTCTGCTCATTGAGTCTAGTGTTGACTTCTTCAAAGGTTGAGAGATAGGTTACCCTTTCCTCCTCAACTAAGCCATTACCAAACGGAATCCTAAGACTTGTTTCCTATAAAGCAGTTGGAAGAAGAATGAAGAGCGCAACATACATTAGGCTGATGTCAAATCTGCATGGGTTTAAAATACATCATGATCTGAGCTAAACAGAGGCATGGAGCTGCATTGCCTCTGGGATTGGCAGCTGCCTGATTCCATTTTTGAAAACAGCAACAATTTTCTAAAAAGGCTAAATTTCTCGATTTATCTCTATTCTTGATTAGCCCTTCTTGCTCTAAATTTGGTTCTTATTTTTTTGCCCCGGCAATCTTCTTCATGTGTTTAGGACAGTCCTCAGATCTCTCTGTGTGCAAACACTTCCTTTCATTGTGTGGGCCAGGCATTTCTGTCCCGTCCTTCAGGAAGTGATATATTGACAGTGCAATTATAAGACTATCCAGGATAAAAATAACAACAGGATATTTTGACTGAAGCTGTTGTCTTTCAGTTAATTTATTTTAAAAGGGTTTTCTGTGCGTGCATAAATAGAACATTTCAAAGGCACAAAAATAAAGAACGTGTGCAAGGAACTTAGAAGGACCCACTCTCTATCATTTTCTAGGACTCCTGGTTCAGCTAGTACCCCTGGGATGTTTGGTTTGTTTGCTTAGTATTCCACAGTGTGTTAAAGTTATTACATCACTTCGTTTTATAAACATACAATTCTGGAATCAGATAGATGTCATATTGAGTAAGAAATTTGGGTTTCATGTGGTGATCGAGGTCCCCATCTCCAGCACCTCACACGGACCCCAAGCCTGCCAGGAATGATCTCTGAGCGTAGAATCAGGAATAAGCCTGGAGCACTGATCATTTGAGCTCCGAAACAAAAAAAAAATAATTAAACAGTTCTGTATTTTTCCCCTAAGGAAAGAATATATGGAGAAACACAGACCACAGCACCAAGCCCCAAACACCACAGCTACACCCAATAAAATGAACATTTATTGCTTACTCTCCATCTACTATCTAGTCCATGTTTTTATACAACTGCTGACTTAATTTTTGATGGTTAATTTGTTCACAAGCAGGTTCCAAAACATGTTCATACATTGCATTTTGTTTGTATGCCTAGGCCACCACCTTAATTAACTCTCGGTGCAGGCCACCACCTTTACAGACACTTCGATCTGCTTTTACAACCGACATCAGAGGGAGGAAACATGTTCTGTTTCACCACTGAGAGGGCTGAGCAAAGCCAGGTAAAGGGCCTGTCCGGGCTTGTAAGGCTTCCCAGGGGCAGAAGCAATAGAGGACGAGACTTCAAAGTCATTCCTTTCATGTTCAACCCCTTGCTCCTGTTCCCCGAACAAGCCTGACTCCTGGTTCCTTGATGTCTGCCACCTTTTACCAACTGCTCTCTCACATTACCTCACAAGTTCTTTGCTCACTTAGGATATCTGACCACCTTGATCTTTCAAAGATCTAGCGTTATTACGCATTTTGCGGAAGGTAAACTTTGGAACAAAATCAATCTTGGATGATGTTTTCTTTTCTTGTCATTTTTTTTTCCAGCTGCTGAGGCTGAAGCTAACTTTTTGTAAAATCACTTCCAAACAGTCCAGGAAGACCCTCTGTTAAAAGCACATGGTGATATCAGTTCAAGCATTTTTTAAGTCTTGACTACTCTAGCGTTCCCTGGCTTAAGCTATGAGCCCACATGCTTTGCTTTTGACTGGTGATTTACCACCCAGATGGGCTAGAGTTTCTCTTTCTTGGGTAGCATTAGGAATCAAATCTAAGGTGTCACACACACAAGCTATGCCACATCCTTGACACCCCAATGGCCTACACTATTTACATAATAAAAATAGTTTCCATGCATAAGTACAGTAGAAGACATGGTGACAAGCAAATAAGAGAGAATACTCAGCTATCCAGATTTTGATATTTTATGTTTCAAAAATGATTTCAGGACAATAACATGCCAGTTTAAAATTAAATTTTCTCACCGGTGAGACTGCTATTTTTGTTTTAGGACTTTCCCTCCTTCTCCAAGTAAATCTTAGCTATGTTCACACAAATTCACATCTAACACTTGTGATCTTTCTTGTTAACAAACAAAACTTATTCTCAGGCTCGGATAACCTTGGTTTGTGGTAGAAACTAATAAAAATTAAAATTTTTAATTTTATGAGCTTTTAATTGTTTGAATTTTATTTTAAGGTTGCCAGTATTTTTATAAGCAAACCTATTTTCTACTAGTGATTTAAATGTTTGAAAATATAATTATATAAGTGAAAAGTAATTTAAAAATACTAATAAGAGGGGCAGAGTGAGAGCATATCAGGTGGAGTGCCTGCCTTGCTCATGTTCAATTAAGGTTTGATACCCCCACTCCATCTGATCCCTCAAGCCTGCCTGAAGTGGCCCCTGGGTGTAGAGCCAGGAGTATGCCTGGGAACTGCCAGAATGAAGTGAAGTCAATAAAATATATTAATAAGCCTATGACAGTAAGCACTTGTAAATATGGTATGTTATAACTTATGTGACTTAATGCTCCTTCAAATGGCGTGATAACAAAGTACTCTAACCATACAAGAAATGACAAAGAGGAATAAAGGAAACATTTTTGAATCAGAATGCTGATAAGACGTATGACTAAGTATTGAGGTTTTCCTCTCCATCTGATACTTGACTCCAAAAAGTAAAGTTGACATCTGTGAGTGGTGAGCATGTCAAAGGAATAGTGATGAGTTGAATAAAAGTATTGCATTGCAATCTTCCATTCACCTAAACATTTTAACATATAGGTTATAAATAAATTATCTCTGAGCCTACATGTGTTATGATACAGCACAGCACATAGTGTGAATGCTTTTACCGAAATCAATATACCTCTCTAAACCTCAGTTTTCTCATCTGTTTAGTAGGCGTGGCAACAAGTGTCACATAAGGTTAAGGGTGTGACTATTCCAAGGTCATGTAATATGTTATATATTATAATATGTCCTGTATTATAAGCTAGAATACTTACTGGCACCTGGTAATTACAGAACTGCAGGTAATATCATTAAACGTAGGTGAGATTATTAAGGTAGCGCTCTTGACAGACCTGGATTTTATGATTAGCTTCATGTTTTCTTAGAGATGTCATGTCTATGATATAGGGATATTAATATTTTAATGTAATGGGTAAATTGGGTAAAATAATATACTATACAGTATATAATTATGATATATAAATATTATATTTAACCAAATTATTAGCATTTATCCTGTTTTGTATCCTTTTTGCTTCCTGGATCTGTGGTTTAATGTCTGACAATGTTTTGGAGAAATTCTCAGTCATTATTATTTCAAAAGCTTCTGTTTTCTTCTTTCTGCATCTGGAACTTAGTTTGATCATCCATATGTTATGCAGTTGCCTCACAGTTCTTCAATGTTCCAGGGTGTTTTTTTTGTTTCTGTATGTCTTTTTCTGTTTTTAAGCTTGGGGATATCTATTTAAGATATTCTAGAGCTGCAGCAATAGTTCAGTGGTTAGAACACTTGCCTTACATAAATGGCTGACTCAGGTTGGATACCAGCATTACATAAGGTTCCCAGAGCTTGACCAAAAATGATCTCTAAATGTAGCAGGAAACCCTAACCATCTCTATGAGTGGACCCAAACAAACAAACAAACAGACAATACCTAAAGCAAAGAATTTTTACCCAGATTGTGTCCATTTACTTATAAACACACTGAGAACATTCTTTGTTCTTTTATAGTTTTGATCTCCAGCATTTTTGAGGGGTTTTTAGAATTTTCCAGAGACATTACCCTGTTCTGGTCCTGTATTCTGTCTACTCTTTTTATTAGAGCCCTTCACGTATTAGTCATGTGTTTAGAAATTCTTGGGCTGATAAATTCCACATTCCGGCCATATCTAAGTCTGTTACTGATGCTTACTTTCTCTCTTCAACTCATGTTGTTTGCCTTTTAGTATGCCTTGTAATATTTTTCTTGATAGCTGAAAAGCATGTCTGGATAAAATGGTCTGTCGAATTTAGACCTTTAGTGACGATGTGGTGAGCTGTGAGGGGTGGGGAGATATTTTCTAGCTGCATGATTGATCTCTAGTGAGCCTCACTTCTAAAACTCCCAGTTCCTTCAGTCTATGGTGACAGATTGGCAAAAGCAGGGCAGGAGTTAAATATTTCCCATCCCTCTTTCCCCAAACTAGTTAGACATGGCTAATAATCTAGTAGATTAGCATTACATTAGTTTCTTCTGCGAGTGAAGACTTTGTTAAGGACAAAATGCTGGACCACAGAAATAGTACAGGGCTCAAGGTGATTATCTTGCCCATGGCTCAATCTCTAGCCCTGCATATAGCCCTTGATCACTACTAGGAGTGATTCCTGACCACTTTCTGGTGTGTTCCAAAACCCTTTTATTGAGAAAAAGGAAAATCTAGGTAGCATATTTTAATATGGTTTCTTCCTCCCTCAACTTCCCACCACCAATCTTTATGGGAAGAAGATTTTTCTCAGCGCTCACTAAAAGAATTTGATGGGGATCCTGTATGCAAAAATCACAATAGTTTGGGCACACCTAGACAACTGGGTTGTGCTGGACTTTTTAACTCTTGGACCGAGTTTCCAACAAGAATCACTGACCGTCTTCTTACCCTGGCCCAGGTGTCTTTGGTGTGTGCGTTTGTGGGTTTCTGCCCTCGTGAGTTATGACTCCCTAATATATTCAGTCCTTTCAACTAAGGACAGAGGTTAACCCTGATACTTTACTTCTCCGAAGGATCTCAAAGGAGTTGTTGACTTTTTTCAGTGTGTCTGCGTTTGCACTTGTGGATAGCACAGACTGGCAGTGTTTAGCTTCTTGAGCACTTGGCTGGAAACTGGAAGTCTAGCCCCGCTCTTTCCATACCCATGCTCAGCACCAATGGGAGTGACTTTTGTTCATGGTTGTGCTGTCCTGCACCCGAAACTGCAGTGCACAGTTTTTGTGCCAATTTTCACCTTGTACCACACTATTTCTTAATCATATTCTCTGTAATTTAGTGACAATGAATAAACATTAACAGTCCTATGAGTCATACATTTTGAAGAATGAGAATATGCATCTTACTGTTAAGCTGCAATAAATGAACTCTCTGAGCAAATGGTAACGGTTACTTTGTTAAAGGGAGCTTTATTCAAAATTAGTTCCAAGGAAGCAGTGAAAACCGGTCTCAGCTGTGGTATCTTAAGGTCTTCTTCTGGTGAAATTTGTGCTAAAGATACACATACACACATATGCATATATATATATATATCCTTTCATATGAATGAGTTTGTGGGAGGCATGTGGGGGTGAGGACTGGAGGAGTTGTTGCCACAAGAAATTAAAATAATTACCTGTGAAAATAACACCATGCATAAATGCCTTCGGGCAAATGATAAAAAATAATAAGCCCGCCATGATATTTTGGTGGTAATTTATTACACTGGCATCTATTTCTTTTATTTTTATTTTGGGATTAACTTCACCCTCTTTAATCAGTATTATAGAATGGATGTTATCATCTACATCAGTAATCACGTTAGAGACAGGACAGGTTTCTTGTACACATACAAGACTGTGCAAGTCATTATGACTTACAGAAGCAAAAAAACAAAACAAACAACAACAAAAAGTACTTATAGAAGCATTCATCAGATTCAAGAAGAAAGGCAGTATCCAAAGAGTCTTTTTTTTTTTTTTGGAAGAAGGTGGTATTTGCCAACCAATCAATGATCAGGAGTCTGGGGCAGTCCGGATCTCGGTACTAGGGCCCAAGGATACTGCTCATGCTCTGCTCTGCTGCCCAGCCTGGCAGGGATCAGAGGAATCCAGAGCTACGTGGGCGATGCCTGGGAGGCCATGTGGTGGCAGGGAATTAACTTGAGCTGAGCCACTGGAGGCATAAACCCTACTCTCTGTACTCCTCAGCTTCAGTGTAAAACTTTGAAATACAGGTTAAAGAAAAGATGAAGAATAGGAGACAAGAGTTACCAGTGAGCAAAGGTGAATTCTTTGTTCATTTTATTTTGATTTGTTTGCTTGGTTTGGAGCCCTACCCAGCAGTTCTTAGTACTCATTCCTGGTTCTGTATTTAGGGCTCACTCCAGGAGGTTCTTGGGGGACCATATGTGGTGCTGGGGATCTCACTAGGGTTACCTACATGCCTTAACCACTGTACTATCTCTCTGGCCCCAGACGTCAGTTCAGACACCCTGTCTGCCCTTACCCAACCATGTGGGTAATGACTTCCTCTCCCTTGACCTTCTGCTATGTCGTGTGCCGGCCTGTGGCATGCAAGGTGGCTGAGTCCAAGGTGACTCCACACGCAACTATGCCAATTTTAACACTAACACAGACTTGATCTTCCTTCTTCCAAGAACCTTGGAAAGTCTAAAGTCACTCCTTGAGTAACCTACATTCTAAAATATATGAAGTAATTATTATTCTGGCAAAGTTCTCTAGCATGTCAGCATTAAAAATATCTCAATTGCCTCATCATGGTTAATCTACTTACTAAAAATTCTTTGAACTTCAAGAAGACTCTTTGGTTCTCATCACCCCTCCACCCCCAAATGATGGCAATTATTACTTAGGAAAGAAGGAAAAAGAGGGCAAACATGTAAGGTATTCTCTTAAAGAGACCAAGCAAGAGAATGAAGCAGAATGTCCGGGACACACACAGAAGGAAGCTGGTCTCTGCCTTCTACTAAAAATAGCAAGCAAGGGTGTTCCTATTTTCCTTTCACTCATAGCCATATCAGATGGGACATTCTTTAAAACCTCTCCACTTTCCACTTTCAAGCCTCTAACCGTGCTTTCCTTGGCTCGTACTGGAATTCCACCACAGGGAGCGGGGATGGGATCCACAAGCTCTGAACTCCAGATTTAGGCAAGGACACCCTTGCTCACCCTTTGCGCTTGGCTTTTGTTCCTTACTTTAGGCAGCAAGCAGATTGAAAGTTTACATTCAACAAACGCTTCCAAGACACAAACGAGCAAAGCCATGCATCAAATCTAATTTAATCCCGTCACAAGCCTCATTCTCTTCCTACTGTGATTTGTATCTGTATTAAAACAACTTTCCTAGGCAGATTTTTTTTACAAGGAAAAAGTTTTAAAAATCATGTTAATAACAGTGGCTGAGATTGGACCTAAAAACCAGGTTTAGAAAAATAATAATTCGATGAAGGAAGACAATCTCCATTCTCAATTGCTCTAGAAACTTGTTGGAAGAAAACGAACATAGTTTTCATTCGAGAAATTGGTTTCAGAAGACTTCAGTGAACTGAAGATACTGATGCTCGCTGCCATGTCCTTGGCCTTTAGCTTCAAGTTCATCCAGCGCCAGAGCCGGTCCTGCTCTTCCCTCTAGCACTGGTTACAGTGGCACAGTTAAATTTCAAACACTGCCGCTTTTATTTCTCCATGTCCCGAAGAGTAACAGTATTATTGTGGGTTGACTTGAAAGATTATTTTATGTCACTGTTTCCACTGAGTTCTTCAAAACTCTGGGTAAAGTAGTGGGAAAGACTTTTCTTTTTTTTTTTATTTTTAAATTTATTTATTTTTAATTAGAGAATCACCGTGAGGGTACAGTTACAGATTTATACACTTTTGTGCTTATACTTCCCTCATACAAAGTTTGGGAACCCATCCCTTCACCAGTGCCCATTCTCCACCACCCGTAAACCCAGTGTCCCTCCCACCCTCCCCAATCCCATCTCCCCCCCACCCCACCCTGCCACTGTGGCAAGGCATTCCCTTCTGTTTTCTCTCTCTAATTAGCTGTTGTGGTTTGCAATAAAGGTGTTGAGTGGCCGCTGTGCTCAGTCTCTAGCCCTCATTCAGCCCGCAACTCCCTTCCCCCACATGGCCTTCGACTACAATGTAGTTGGTGATCGCTTCTCTGAGTTGACCTTTCCCCGGAACGTGAGGCCAGCCTCGAAGCCATGGAGTCAACCTCCTGGTACTTATTTCTACAGTTCTTGGGTGTTAGTCTCCCACTCTGTTATTCTATATACCATAGATGAGTGCAATCTTTCTATGTCTGTCTCTCTCTTTCTGACTCATTTGGGAAAGACTTTTCTTCCAGAATTTCTCCTTTAACAATACCCCCCTCCCCGCCACCCCCACCCTGCATATGAGATGTTTTAGGGGTTATTGTGCTGAGTCTGCTGAGTTCCCTGCTATGGTCATGTCCATCCTGTTAGTCTGAGCTCTGGTGAGGAGGCATGATGTTTCCAAACCAATCAACCCTTTACGGCTTGATGTTCACAACCAACCAAATCAGAATAGCAGGAGTTGCCCCCTAGGGCCAGTCTTGCTTTCCTGCCTCTGCTTACAGAAGTTATATCTATCTCTAGTTAAGTTCCACACTATCCTCAGCATCAGAAAGCACCCCTTAATGAAGGGGAGTCACCTAAGATTAAAGCTCTAAGTTTCTTTCTGGGCAAGAAAGTGAGTAGCAGCTACTATAAATGTGAAGAATAGCTTTGGTCACAAATGGGTCTTCAAACTATCATCTTTGTATTGGACTTTGAGGTACGTGAAAAACTCTGCATGCAAATGAGAAAAGTCCTATCAAGAAGTGTGTGATCTGGGGCCAGAGAGAGGGTAAAGGGTTGAAGGAGCTTGCCTTGTAGGTGTCATTTCTGACACCACATGGTCCCATGAGTAAAACCAGGCCCTGAACACTGCTGAGTATAACTCCAAACTGAAAAAACAAAACAAAACAAAATCAGGATTTGTGTGGTAAAAACAACAATGTCATTTATATCTGGTACATACCCTGTACTAGGAAATGAACTAAGCTAACAAAGCCTAAGAATAAGAATGATGGTAGTTATTTAAAGTTCAGGAAACTAAAATAAGAAAATTTTGCATTTAACTGCCCTAACAAATTCTATACTTTCTATTCTGATAGTTTTTTCATTTTTCAAAAAAAAATAGATGGAATTATTTTATTAAGTATGTTAGTAGAAAATAGCTACTTTATCTTTTAAAAAGATTTCAAATATGGGGCTGGAGCGATAGCACAGCGGGTAGGGCGTTTGCCTTTCATGCGGCCGACCCGGGTTCGATCCCCGGCATCCCATATGGTCCTCCAAGCACCGCCAGGAGTAATTCCTGAGTGCAAAGCCAGGAGTAACCCCTGAGCATCGCTGGGTGTGACCCAAAAAGCAAAAAAAAAAAAAAAAAAGAAAATTTTGGAACTAAAAATTAAGACAGTGGAGTTTAGGGGCTGGAGTGATGGGACAGTGGTTAGAGTGATTGCTTTGCATGTAGCTAACCCTGGAAATGGAAATTTCTGGAACCATATATGGTTCCCCATACCCTGGTAGGAGTGATCCTGGAGTGCAGAACAAGGAATAAGCCCTGAGCACTGCTGGCTGTGATCGAAGAACAAACAAGCAAAGGACAGCAAGGTTCAAGTGTTAAATTCCCTTTACCTGAGAGTCCACATACCACAGCAGCCCGGCTTTAAGGAAAGCATCTTTGGTTAACACTGTGAAGTGTAAGCTCCTGCTCCCTCACCTGCCCTGAGGTCTCAGCCATGACTTTGAACCTATCTGAAGCTGTGATGTTCTCACTTAGCAAAGCTGAAAATCATTTGCTTTTTCTAAATGTGGTTCCACCCGACACCACTGAATCAAAGTGCAAACAGTTTTTTTTGTCTTTTCCTAAAGTTTCATTTTCAAGAACACTGAGGTCTGAGAATAATTGTTTAATTTCTTTTTTTTTCCCTGAAAGAGTGGAACACAGTGATGAGATGGAGATCTTGGGAAAAGCTTTTGAGTCTTGAAATATTTTCTATAGGGTGTGGTGGAGGAAATCTTAAGAGATACATAAACGTATTTGGAGCAGTCTAACAAAAACAGCAAATGTGACATGTGTAGTGATAATAATTCCTTGGTGGTCAAGCAAGGACCCACTAGGCCATCAATAATTTACTGAGAGTTTAGGGTTCACAAGGGGTGGAATTTTACACTCATATTTTTGAGAGTAGAATTAACAAATATTTGATATAAGAACCTTACAAAGAAGAATAAATGATTCTATTAATAAAGGGGATGGGAAGGTCACTGAGTAACAGTGGGGGGAGCCAACACTTTGTATGTTTTGCATGCTTGCTTCATGCATGAAACCTTATCATTGCCAGTGTGGCAAATCGTGATGTCTCAAATAAAACACTTTTAAGTACTAATATGCAAAGATATAACAAAGTTCTGAAAGCTTAATTGGGAAGAAAAACAGGCCTGTAGCATTAATTTTAAGATCACATAAGAACAAGATACTTTGGGGCTGGAGTGATAGCACAGTGGGTAGGGCGTTTGCCTTTCATGCGGCCGACCCGGGTTCGATCCCCGGCATCCCATATGGTCAGATGAGCACCGCCAGAAGTAATTCCTGAGTGCAGAGCCAGGAGTAACCCCTGAGCATCGCCGGGTGTGACCCAAAAAGAAAAAAAAAACAAGATACTTTGTTGGCCATGAAAAGGATCACTGCGTGAGATGTAGGAGGACACTGATAAAAGGTAGTTCCCGGAGTGCTTCAACCAACCAGTGACGGACAGCTTTTGGAGGGGCCTGTGAAGTAATGTTGGGTAATATTATGGCACAGCCCACATTCAGTTGTTTGAATTACAGATATAGAATGTACACATTTTAAACTCAATTAAAAATTATTTCTTGGCTTTTAAACTTATTAACAGTGTTGCATTTAGGTGGTAGCAAAAGAACAATGAGGAGCTGGAGTGATACTGCATCAGATAGGGTGCTCGTCTTCTACATGACCAACCTGGGTTTGATCCCTGGCACCCCTTATGGTCCCCCAAGCCCTGCCAGGAGTGACTCATGAGTGCAGAATCAGGAGTAAGTCTTGAGCATTGCTGGGTGTGGCCCAAATTTATTTAAAAATGTGAAAACAAAAACAATAGCCAGCAATTGTAGGAATCATAAGCAACAATAGTCTATAATGCTAAGAACATAATAACCCCTCTCAGATATTAGTGGTTGTCAGGGGCTGGATTTTTTTTATTATTTCCAAGTTAATGATACACTGTGTTTAGTAAGACAAAGACACACCAATACATATCTATTTTTTTAAAGCTTTTAGATTGGAGCCCTTGAAAGACTTATTTATAGTGAAGATAAAATGGTCTCAAAAGCCCCTCAAGGTGAACTAGAGAGAGATTTTATTTACAGAGACCTTGAGAGTCAGATTTAAATTTTTCCTTCACTTCATCAGCAATGATAAGCGGAAAGTAGCAATTAGGACACCATTTTCAGCAAAGTCCATTAATATAAAGTAGATTGTGATAAAGAAGTAACAAACTTTCCTTTAGCAAATTACACAAGATGAAGCAGAATGTGGTCCTTTGACAGGAACAGGTGAAGGGAGGAAAGCGGTGTGAAATCTGAGTCAGTCCCATCATTGATGGAGTCTGAGGAGCCACACATCCACATCAGGCTTTGGGAGGGAACATACACAGGACAGCAGAAGGTTTGGTCCAAAGCTGAATGTGAGCACCAGTGAGATGGAAGATGTTGCGTGCAGGAAATATAGGCCCAAATAAAAAACAGGCAAGAGGAAGGGAATTTGGCGCTGAAAGCCTTTGATGAAGAGACTAGTGGGACAGCTGCACGGTGCCAGGAAGTCTCAAGGTGCCAGGGATCTCCTGTTTAGCAACAATCCACAGCTTCTATGATTGTATGCTCGGCAGACTTTCACAAACGACCACATGTGTGAAAATATACATATATGGAAACACATAAGAATTGTTCCCCATGAACCAAGGACCTAGGAGACATTAGTGAAGAAAGAATGAATGGGGAAAGAAGGGAAGTAGATGAGCCCTGGGTACTTCTTGTGCCTCAAGTGAATTCGGGGCACATGCAATTCGGAATGGTATTGTGCTGTGCTATAAAAATAAACATTTTCTTTTCAATTTTGGGTAGGTTTAAGGACCTAGTCAATAGTTCAAATAGTAATTCATTTATCATTCAGAGTGATAGATATCAATATAATTGATATATTAATATTAGCACAGTGGGTAGGACATTTGCTTTGCATGCAGCCGACCTGGGTTCGATTCCTCTGCCCATCTCGGAGAGCCTAGCGAGCTACTGAGAGTATCTTGCCCGCGTGGCAGAGTCTGTCAAGCTACCCGTAGTGTATTCGATATGCCAAAAGCAGTAACAAATCTCACAATGGAGACGCTACTGGTGACCGCTCAAGCAAATCGATGAGCAACTGGACAACAATGACAGTGACAGATACTAGCATAATTAATATCATGCTGTTCCTATGTTTGCTTCTGATTTCCATTAACTAGTCTTATGAAATTTCATACAAATGTTTATATATGATATCTGTGACTATATTAACTACAAATAAATTGTTTTATTTAATAAGCTTATAAGTACACATTATAAACCACTATGTTTGCATGGACCTATAACACTTATTAATCTTTATATCATTGCTAGGAAATATACTTAGAAATTATTTTAAAGTAATTATGGAATCATAAGAAATTGCTAAATGCAGTCCAGAGAAGTCACATGTAGTCAATATCTAGCTTTCACCTGTGCTTATATCATATTTATATCATATTAATAATGCTAATATTACATTATATAATTATAATATGTTAAAACTTAAAAGTTGGTATTGATACAATCTACTTTTATATTTTGACATCATTCTGCATGTGTATAGATTTAGAACACTATATTCCAAGTATGAAACTAATCTATATTATGGTGTTTCTCTAGTGCAACTTTTTTATGGTCACACCTTCCATTTCTAGTATCTGGCAAGCACACACTTGTTTCTCATTATTATAGTTTTGTAATTTTCAGAATGTGATATAAATGCAACATAACACACATCACATTTCAAGGCAGCGCTTTTTTATTCAGTGAAGTAAGTATCCCAAGTCCAAACAAGCTGTTGAGGGTATCATTGATTTGTCTTTTACCTTACTGAACACTATCCTATAGTGTGGATGGACCAGAGTTTGTTTGATTATTTCCCTGTTGCAGATGTTTTAGTCATTCTTGGCTTTAGGCTATAACAAATAAAGCTTCTAGGGACTGGAGAGATAGTAGAGTGATTAAGGTACTTGCTTTATGCTATGCTGACTTTGGTTCAATTTCTAGGATTGTGTTCTGTTCTGTGAGTATCACCAAGAGTGATCATTGAGCATAGAGACAGCAGTGAGCCTTGAGCACTGCCAGGAATGTTCCTCCAACAATAATAACAAGTAAATCTGCTAAGTTGGTGTCATTATTCTTATCATTATTATTATTGCACCTAAATATAATTATAAATAGCTACATATTAGAGCTGACACTGAGAAAACAAAAGAAATTGTCCATAGCTCTGAATAGGTATCTAATGCCAGATATTTTCACTTTATCTCTTGTGGTATATCCACAACCCCACATTAATGAAGTGTAAAGGGTTCTGCAGAGAGTATAGGAATGTAACAATAACATACGTGCTTCTTCTTTTGTATTGTTTTGGTTTTTGGCCCATACCCAGGGGTGCTCAGGGTTTGCTCCTAGTTCTGCACTTAGGGATCACTTTTGGCAGTGCTTGGGAGACCATGTATGGTGCCAGGGATTGTACTTGGATCAGTGGCATGTAACGCTAGCACCTTACTTGCTATACTATCTTGCTGGCATTTTTGCTGCCTTTTGATAAAATGATGGTCTAAGAATCACATTTCATATATTTCATTGCTGATAACAGTTTTATTACTTATAGCATCATGTGTGTGCACACTGATTTATTCATTTACTCATTTATGCACAGTTATTTTTCAAGTGTCCTATTGGTGCCTCAGCTCAGGCTCTGAGCTGAGTGTGTGGGTTAGATATCTGACGCACAAAAACCTTTCCAAACTGCTATTTGTAGCATAGGGACTATGTGCTCCTTGGTTTCAAAGTTCAGTTGTAAAATGTTTATTTAGAGTTAATCTGATGCTACAACAATGTTTAAATATGTATTCATAAATTTAAATTTGCTGAAGGACCTGGGTTAATGTATCCTGCTTTACCTTAGGAAAGAAATTGCTGCATATGCATACACAAATCGATAATCTAATTTTGCAAGATATGCAGTCTAGTACTTCTTTCGGATAAGGGTAAGGTTCAGATGAATTTTTGTTTGCAATTTATTTACAAATTAATGATTTCTTCTACTTTGTATCCTTTTCCCCAATAGCATAAAAAATTAATCAATCGTCCACGGAGTACCAAGAGAATTTCTACAGATCCTTTAGGTAATGAATATTTGCTCTTTTCTCATGATTGTGGCAATTTTTTCTTTCATTTTTTTATGCTTATTAATCTTACATTAAAAATGAATAGGCAACACGACTTTGAAATTGAACAATTAGGTTGCACAACTTAATAAATTAGTTTTGGAGACTGGAGGTATAGCTCAGTGATAGGGTATGTTTTACACATTCATCAAGCACTGGATTCAATCTAAGCATTAAAAAAATGTTTCATGATGAGCAAAATAATTTTTCACTGTTGAATAAAATATTTTGTGATGTTGTATTTATTTGTGTATATATAAACATGTCTATACAAATATATATAAACATATGTATATAATGAAAATACATATACACACAATAGTATACTACTTGGCTGTTAGAAAATATAAAATAGGGCCGTAATGATAGTACAGAAGGTAAGATATTTGCCTTTTGTGCAGCCAATCCGGGTTCAATCCCCGAAATCCCATATGGTTCCCTGAGTAACACCAAGAGTAATTCCTGAATGCAGAGCCAGAAGTTATCCATGAGCATTGCTGGGTGCAACTCAAAAAGCAAAAAAAAAAAAAAAAGGAAAAGAAAAGAAAAAGAAAAGACAAATATCTTACCTTTTACTGTATCATGTGCGGTAAATATACGTGAACTACAGGGATTAATGCTAAGAAAAATAAGTCAGTAGGAGGGAGACCAATACCAGCTGATCTCACTAATATAAGTATATTAAAAAATAAATTAAGGAAACATACAATGTCCATTGAAAGCAAACCTTAGAATCTTACAGAACTGAGGTAGCCAGGTAGGGCTGAAAGGGTGGTAGAATGCAGTGAATTGTGACAGATAGATGAGGACACTTTGATGATGAGTTTGGAAGGGTAACAGTGCACAATAGTTTACAACCTTGTAAGTTAATGTCACTGAAAAAAATTTTAAATGGATTTTTTTATGTATAAACAAACACATTTTAAGGTATGGATATAATTGAAGCGTGGTAAATTCTACATGAAATATGAACTCTATTACAAACTCTATACTTTGTTCTGAAATGCTCACTATTAAACTGTAAGTCTTAGAGTGTGAATATTCATTTCCAATTGAGGGTAATAAGTTTTAAAGAGAGGTATATTGATGTGAACCACAAAAATTCATAAATTCATATTATATTGCCATTGTACATAATTCAATTATATAGCAATGATATTTATGGCAAAAATTTCAGGTTGAATATGACACATTACATTTTCGTCTTGCTAACAGTTTATTTTGTGGTGTTAACAGTTACTATAGTGAAAATACATTGGTCTTCAAAAGGCAGTTTTGAACACAATCAGTGAGTGTGTTTTGTATGGTGTCAGGCTCATCTCTGATGCTGTAGCATTATAATCAAGTGTTACCTTTAAATATTTGTATGGAAAATATGCAGACTTTTCTGGATTACTTAACAAGTGTGGAGAATGAGACTAAACAGTGTTATGTACAATAACAGAGGCAATAAAATGGTTTCCAAGGAGAGAGCAGGTGATTCAGAAAATCAAACATATCTGAGCTAAATAACTACACAAAACCAAAACAGAAAATGATCTCTAAATCAAAAGCAGAGATAAAATCTCCCCAAGTTGAAGGGTGTTAATTTTTTTAGACTCTGTTGTTCAAATGATAGAGTGCTTTTTACAGCTGTCAATAAACAATCACCAGAGATCAGAAAGCTGCAAGGATCTTTCTGCATGTACTAAGAAGCCCTATTCTTAGTTATTATTCAATGGAGTCTTATACAACCAATGTCAATCAAGATGACGCAGGCAGGAGGATGGTAGGTGAGGAAAAAGCAGAATTAAATTATGAGAAGTTTTAAAAATTTAGTTAAGGTATTTAAACAATAGGAGGAGCCACAGGGTGATTTACTAATAAACTAGGCATAAGACGAAGGCAGGCTTTGAAAATGTCTCTTAGTTGTGCAGAAAATTATTGTGGATCAAAACTTATAGGGAGAATAGGAGTCAGACTCACCTTTGTAATATTCCAAAAGGAAAATAAATCAGTACATGATTAAGATTGAGTTAGGAAAGGCAGACAATAAGGGAACTACTTTAGATAGTTTAAATTTGGGGCCTAGAGCATTTGGATTTATTGGATAAGAAGTTGTCTGAGAAATTTTAATACTATTACATATATTTGCTTACTCAGCTGAGTAGATAGAGTCACTAAGAACACAAATATAACAAATGAACCCATGGAGAGTGACAAGGTTTCAAAATCAATAAATCAATGAAGTTGATTTAGAAATATGAACTTTGCATTGATTATGATATGCATATGTACATATATATGCAGGTATATATGTGTGGTATATAGTGTAGCATATGTGGTATATATTGTGATATACTGTTAATAAAAATTAGGAAATTAATGTTGCAAATTATATAGCAGGATTTACATAAAAAGTCAAAGTATAAAAGATTTAGGCCATTTCACACAGAATAGATGATTGAAGACACTAAAAGCTGATGAATACATGAGGAGAGAGGACAAACATTGGGAACTACTGAGAAAAGAAGGAGTAATTTAGCAAAATCGGGAAGAAGGGAGCCCGCAAAGGGCAAAGAGAGCTTTATTAAGAGTGAGAATAACCAGGACATCAAGGGTAGAAGCAAAATGCTTTACGGAACTCAGAGAAGATTCATACTAAGAATCAGCTCATGTAGGTGGCAATTAGGAAAGTTCCAGGAATGTTGGTAATAGAAGTTTAAAAGAGGACATAAAATTCTTAATGCAAAGATTTAGAAGTGGGTTGAGAGTGAATGACTTGAGGAATCAAGAATTAAAATAAATCATAGTAAATGTAAAGAGAGAAATAAGCCAGCAACTTAAAAGAATAGCAGAACAAGGATAGGAGAGGCTTGAGAATCTATGTAAGAAGCATGGAGGAACCTGTGGAGATTAGATAAGAAACAGGTATACAGGGAAATTACTTCATAGAAAATACCGTGGTTGCAAAATCCAGTAACGCGCAGGAGTGGAGTTTTCTAATAAAGTGAATTGGAATGAAAATAAGGTTATGCGAACTCAGATCAGACTCAGATCAGACTTTGAGGAAAATAGGAGAAAACAACCCTGGTTGAGTGAAACAGAAGGAAAGTTATACTGCAGCTAAGGGATGTTAGAAAACTTTTAGGTCATTACTGTTATAATTTTAAATTAAGTCCAGGGAAAAGTTCCCTTTTTTTGGGGGGGTCACACCCAGTGACGCTCAGGGGTTACTCCTGGCTCTGTACTCAGGAATTACTCTGGCGGTGCTCAGCTGACCATATGGGATGCTGGGAATTGAACCCGGGTTGTCTGTGTGCAAGACAACCTGCTGTGCTATCGCTCCAGCCCCAGAAAATTTCTCCTAATGGGTTTTAAGCCACAGGAGCTCACATGGTAAATAAAATCACAGAGTTTAGTTGATCATATTCAATTTATTATCATAACCCTCTGAGTTCAGTCATGCAGCATGCGTGAAATTAGACTGGCCATTATCAATTTAGATCACTGACATTTAAAGAGTAGACTTAAAGGTAGATTCAAGTTCACCATTATACAGAGGCTAAACATAAATATATAGCCACAACCGCTAGGGTCATTGGGGAATTTGAGAGCTAGTAGTAGAGACCACAGAATAATCAGGGATTTCCAAGGAATTGCTGTATTGATGATGATGGTAAGATCAGTATGAAGCAGAAGCAAAGGTATAGAGTATAGGAAAGTTTAATGGTTAGTAGATATACTTAGATATATTGAAAAGCTGAGGCATTAGAGGTGGAATAGTTCTAGCTGATAATGAAGTATGAGGATTAGCCATATGAGGTAGTGTCAACACAGGCCACAGGAGTTGTCAAGATTAAGGAACTGTGTATCAAGGCTGTGACTGATTATCAGCAGGATTGCTGAGGATACTGCCTCTTGATGTCAAGAGATGGCAGACATGGATGTGGGAAGGAAGGCTTTCGGTAGCATGGACATCAACATGAATGTGCTTCTTGAAGAAGAGAGAATGTTTCTTTGAAAAATGACAGTGGAAAGCAAGAATGTGTTGGATCTATGTCCTGAACAATCTTCACAGAAAAGTGTCCAGATTCATGGTACAAAATCAGGGCCAGTTTCTATGGCTAGGTAGTGTATAGAAATACGAGGTGAGGAAAAGTGGAGAATGTAGAGTTCTCCCCCACATCGGAGCAGAGAAATTAGTATAAAGGAAAGTAAAAATGTGGCTGTGGTACAAACTAGGACTGGGGCATGAACAGACAGAGCAGGGGGTGAGGGTTTTACTGAGATTGATGAAACAAAATATGACAACCGAACAACCGCAGAAAGATGGAATGAAGAGTTAGATTTATAGATAGGAGTCAGGGGGCAGGAGAATGGATGAAATCTGTTGAACATCTAGAATCTATTCAGAGGAGATATTGGTTCTAAACAGTCTGGAAGTCAGGGGAAATGTTGGTGTAAGGGACTTTCCACAGAAATGCTCTTTGTAAACTGTATTGTGGTGAACTGATGTGTATATTTGGACACCGACTAGGTTCAGGAATTGCTTTGATTCAGGTATAATTTGTGCATTGGTATTGAAATAATTAAATATTTTCCCAGGAAAATATCCTCTAACCCAGTGCTACTCAAAGGATTCTTAGGCACCCCAGAGCATAAATCATCTGGGAGCTTTTTAAAAACTCCAAGTTTGGTTCTCACTGTAGTCCCGCTTAATTATATTATCTGGAGCAGGGTCTAAAAAACATTTTTAACAAGATGTGATAAAAGGTACAAATCTCAAGAGTGCTAACATCCACCATTAAGTGGACAAGTTTTACTTAATGGTTCAAGCCAATTGCACATAATTGCTATATGATTTTATTGGGGGAAGCACACATTGTAATTATATAAGTTCATAATTAAATTAGCAATAGAAAATTGAGGGAGGTATATTTCCAAGGTGTATGGTGGAGGTTCTGAAACAGACTAGTTACCAAACAGCAGTGAACATCTAGAATACTGGGCTTCAACCCCTGGATCTTGAGCCAGTATTGACGTATGTAGAAATGTTGAAAACTACTGGTCTACTTCCTTTGATATAACTACCAGTCCAGGGACCATACCTCTTCATTGATATAAAAATGTTGTCTAGAGAATTCTTTTGCATCTATTTGAGGGCAGAAAGGGAGGCCTCTGTTTTTCTGAATGAGGGTTCCTAGAGGGTCTTTTTTGACCACGCTGCAGACCAAGGTTATGAAGTACGGAAGACATTTCAAATCTGGACTGATTCAATTCACACATTTATACTGGATTTCACAGGTGTCTCATCAGGGTCATCTGCTAATTATAACTTAGGTAGCGCCTCTGACATGTACATGCTTTAATCTGTACGGGCCTTTCACATGAGTACTTTCTTGAGAGTCTATCACACTCTAGTAATAACGCTTTTGTGAGCTGCTCTTCTTCCTCAGAGGCTCCCACCCTTTGACCAGCTGGGGTGATAATGATTTAGCATCTGCATCTTCCATGACCACTGCAGTACCGAAACATGGAACATGAGCCTGCGTAGGTCTCAGGGAAGTCATCATTGGAGAAGCATTTCCAACTCTTTGCAATAGGTGGTACCCCCAAGATATGAGGGGAGAAATGTGAGAGATTCCGGTGCCTCCAGCAGCTAGTTGCAATGCAGAAGGTCCAAATCTACCTCCGAGAGCTCAGGCAGAGAGCCTGCAGATTGCTTGTGAAGGGACGTAGAAGACGTAGAAGGGAGGTGGTACAGTCCCAAGGCAGCGCAGGCTCATGACTGGCACGCACAAAGCCCTAGTTGTAACACTTGGACCACACCCCCGCCCCTAAGAGCACTGCAGGGTGTAGCCTCAGAGTCCCGGGAGAAACTTGAGCTGTGTGGACTTGGTGACCCTGAGAAGCACCTAAATGGCCCCAGTAGCCCCTGCTGGCCACAGCACTCTAAATCAGGTTGCGTATTGCTGGGAACGGTTCGCAAGGCCTCCTGAGCTCTGCTCGGAAGCACCCCTCCGGCCCCCTCGCCCCCCGCAAGAAAGCATCCTAACCCCGGGCTTGCCCGTGTCTCTGCAGACGCGCTCTGGGACAACCTGCTCTACTGGCTGGCCGAGGAGCTCTCGGAGGAGGACGCCGCGCGCCTGTCCTCGTCCCTCCCGCTCCGACGCAGCTCCATCCAGCTCATCAAGCTGAAGCACCCCGAGGACCTCACCGAGCAAATCCACGAGCTGCTCTCCTTCTGGAAAAGGTCGCTCCCCAACGCCACCGACAAACCCCGCCTCCTGGCCCGCCACCTGCGCAAGATCGGCAGGAGCGACCTGGCGGCAGAGCTCAAGTTCAAGTGGGAGAATAAAGTGTTCAGCGAACCCCAGCAGTGGTTTGACTTGGCAGAGTAGAGACGGGGCGCTTTTTCTTCCTTTTACCCCAGAAGAAGTGCCCGAGAGGGGCTTGGGGCGGTCCCGCTCAACGTTTTACTAGCAGTTTCCAAATAGCATTGGTGGAAGTGAATCTCGCTGCCCTTGAGACAAGGAGAGATGCTAATCTGAGCAAATCTCTCCTGCCAGGAGACTATAAATCAAGATCTCCATGTGCAAACCCTTCTCAGTAGGTTGCTGGTGCGTGCTTTGCCTTGGGTTCAGTCGGACTAACAGGGCTTCTGATAGAATTTTCTCTATCTCCATTGGAATGTCTGAGATTGCTCTCTAAATGCCAGGGAAAGAGATGATAGCATCGCTTTTAAAAAATTCTCATCTACATAAAAGCAATGAGTTATTCAGGCCCCAGGCAACTAATACACATTAGATACACACTGTGGAGTTCAAGACGAAATAAACTGGGCTGCAGAGACTTGGGTTTGATGCTAGCAACATGGACCAGAAGAGAGGACAGCAGGTAGGGTGCATGCTAAGCAGACTAATTTGTTCCATCACCTATATGACATGGTGCCCTGCGCATGACTCCTGAGCACTACTGGGGTTTTCTAGATAATCCCCTTACCACAGACCCTAACATCACCATATCCTTGACTCTTGTCTCAAACTTCTGTCCTAGTTGGCTGAGAATCTCTGGTGGAGCCCCTGGGCAACCCCCTGCCACCCCCACCCCAACACATGCACAGCAAGGAAACAGACAAATTTGAAACAAGTGAAAATGAGAATAAAGCAAACTATTTACTGCCACAAATTTTTTAAAATGTAGCTCATAACAGGAAACTCATATTTTACAATTAATAAAATAGGCAAGAAGAAGAAAATGAAGTTATTAGTAAAAAAAAATGAAGATCTTTTCAGTTATATAGGAAAACAAGCTGCTTTCACATCAGTTTTGACTGCAGTGGTATATTCCACAAGTCCTATATGTTTACAGTTAAAAAATGTCTAAGTCCCTCCAAATGAAAAAGACATAGTCACCACCTCCCGTCTTCCCACAACCATCATCATTCCTGTCTGGTGTACCAGCTTGGAGACTCTGGAAACTTAATCACTTCCAGGGCCACAATCAGCAGGAGGGGAACGGGACAACTCTCTGTATCCACACCCCACCCTGGGCACCTAGCTCTGGCCCGTGCACTCACAAAGTCACCTCAGCCAGATCTCTCGCTAGGCTGGGATGATGGGGAGCCCTAGCAGGAGCCAAGGAGGAAGGAGGAGAGGGAGGAAGACCATAGCCCTGGGAGTTCACCGTGGTCAGGCAGTGTCCCTCACCACAGGCCACTGCTTCTCTCCAAGAGGTGTCATCCAGGCGACACTTGTCTGATTCTGGAAACTGCCCTCATCCTGTCGGTTCAGGTCGAGGGAGTTACTGCTGTACTGATCTTCTGCCCTGGTTGTTCTCCGACCACTGGCCCACTTATTTAAGATCATCCTTAATCATCTTTACTTCAGATCATGGGGCTGGAGAGATTGTACATGGGGTAAGACTCTTGCCTTGCATGCAACCGACCTGAATTTGATCCCCAGCATCACATGCGGTGCCTTGAGTCCCACCAGAAGTGAGACTGAGTATCGCTGAGCACAGAGTGAGTGAGGAGTAAGCCTTGAGCACCACCAGGTGTATCCTCATGAACCAAACCAAACCAGACCAACAAAGATCACACTCCACCACTCTTCCTTTGAGTTATTCTTTGAGTGTTAAAGATATTCCTTACATGCCCCTGACCTGTCTCTCTACACTTTTCTTGTAAGTGAAGTAACTTATGCATATACTTTTTCCAGAAGGGGGATCATATGGTAAGCATAGCTTTAATTATTACTGTTCTTTTAAATTTTTGAAATTTTTCCAATATTGTGAAATGTTTTATAGTGGAAAAAGATCAATATTAATTTACACTAAGATGACTACTATATCATAATTAAATTTAATATGCATATTACAAAAATTAAAAAATGATATAATAGAGTGTAACTTTTTATGTCTGACTTTTTTATTCAATTACATGACACTGATATTCTGTGATTCTGTGTTGCGTGTGTAGTAATACTTTAAACTCCTCATTAATAGTAATATTCTAATATATTTATATAATATAAAGAGGTTATATCTATTTTGCTATACATGGGTACTTCAGTAGATAATAGTTTGGAGCTCTCATGAACAGTTTTACAAACATTCTATATATACCTTTAAGTGAGCATACATATTTATTCTGAAAAATATACAACTAAAAGTAATATTTTTGCTTATCATAAGTTAACCTTTGTCCTATTGTGTATTAGGAGACTTTAATCTTTTCATAAAATTAGTACTGTCATGACCATATTTGTATAACGTAACCTGAACCCTAACCCTATGTATGGGGATTATTATTTTATTAGGGTAGGGATTTCTTATTAAGAAATTAGAGGGGGATAATTGGGCCTCACATCCAACTGTGCTTAGGGACTATTCCTGGATGTGTGTTCCAGGATCACTTCTGCTGGTGCTCAGGGCCCTTATGCAGTGCCAAGAATCTAACCAGGGTAGGCCACGTTCAAGGCAAAGCATTTTAATCCCTGTGCTGGCTCTCTGACCCCTTAAGTAAGTTTTAAGGCTCTTTCCATACATTGTGGTTGTCATTTTATATTCTAAAGCATTGCTTTATGAACATTCACAGTGAAACAGTATCTTAAAAATACATGGAAAATACATGGGACGGGTGTTTGAGCATTGTATAACTGAGAAGAAAAATAAAAAAATAAAGTAACCAGCTTCCAAAAAAAAAATACATGTCAAAATTAACGGGCCAGGGAGATAGCTCAAGTGGGAGAGCATATGCAAAACATGAGGACCTGCCAAGGGGATTCATCAACATGAGTGAATATTACATATATAAACTCTGGATCAAGCAATATGTTAAGTATTATGAGAGCATGAGTGAGTGAAATGCAGAATTCTAGGATTATGTCTTCTATTAAAAAATAGTGAACAAATACAATAAACTGGATCTTTGGCCCTGACCTCTTATGAGTAGTTATATGTCTAGTCATCTAACCATTCTGTTCTGTGGATGTAATGCCCAATTTTACAGGGAATGAAAGGAAAGGAAACTGGGGAATTGAAAGATGAAGTGTCTGGTCTAAAATCACAAGTGCGTGACAGTCTGGATGCAAATGTAAGCTGTGGCTTGGCTCCCATTGTATCATGCTGCCACCACGCTAAGGAGGAAAAGGAAAGAGCATGAGCATATTCATGGCATTCACCTAAATGTTCTCCATTTCTACATCTCATTTTGCAAAACAACATACATATATAGTGATGTGGAGGCACAGGATATAGGAGTGAAGTCTGGTAAGGGGTTTGATATGGAAAAAGGCATCTGTGTCTAGGATCAATTAGGGATTGCTCTCTGAAAGATGTTAGGAGTATGCGAGATGACAAATTGATGACGCACAGTTGTAGAGTACATAGCAGCAGATATTGCCAATAATTTGCAGTAGTAGTCACTAATAGTTCAAGCTATTTTGCCACAATATTTGCCTTCCCAAACACACCAAGAAGTCTTGAAAATACTGGCTGCAAAACCCGCCCGTTTATCATTTAAAGCTTGGGCATCATTACTGACTTGCTTGTTTTCAATCCTTTAGGGGTTAATATCTTCTACCTTTTAGAGATGATCTACCTATCTTGAATAAAATCAATTTTATTAATGCACTATAGCTCATTATAGCTATCATTTTGCTAATAAGTAAGGGCAACATTTACCAAAGATGTTCTAACATGTATTATACTAATTAATAAAATATACGTAGGTGTTGTGATCATGATGCAAAGTTATATCTGCAGTGCCAATCCATACTTTAAGTAATGAGTTATCCTAAAATGTAACTTAAATAATGCACAATATCATATTGTATACTCTGAAGTGTTTTAGAGCAGAACATCTTAAAAATTTTCCATTGCAGGTGGGGAGAAGGCAGCTGGAATAGAAATGGGATAACTAAGAAAATTATGCTTGGAGGAATCGGTCAGGATGGAAGATGTGTGCTAAAAGTAGATAAATGACCAAACATGATAACCTCTCAGTATCTGTATTGCAAACCATAATGCCCCAAAGTAGAGAGAGAGTATGGAGAATATTGTCTGCCATGGAGGCAGGGGGAGGGTGGGAAAGGTAGGGGTATATGGGGGATATTGGTGGTGAGTAATGTGCACAAGTTGTGAATGTAACTCAAACATGAAAGCTTGTGACTTTCAATAATGTGAATCAATAAAATTAAAAAATTAAAAGTAAATAAAAGTTTCCCACTCATGACCCACTTGGGTGAGAAATGCAACCTGGATGAGTGGTGCCAGAAACACCTTGGATGCAATATGCATTTGGTTTTGAATTAATCTTTAGTTACTGAGTGTTCCCAAACCTTTTTTCTGTTGTCAAATATTTTGCTAATATCATATTTACTTGTATGAATCCAGATGGTGTCATGACCTGTAGCTTACAAAGCTAAGTTTGAGAGTAAAGTAAAAATACATTAACATGAACTTTAGGCAGGCTTTGAAGGCATCATAATCTAATTCTCAAAGCAGCACTGTAGCACTGTCCTCCTGTTGTTCATCCATTTGCTTGAGTGGGCATCAGTAACGTCTCCATTGTGAGACTTGTTGTTACTGTTTTTGGCATGTTGAATAGGCCACGAGTAGCTTGCCAGGCTCTGTTGTGTGGGCGGGATACTCTTGGTAGCTTGCCTGGCTCTCTGAGAGGGATGGAGGAATCAAACCTGGGTCGACTGCATGCAAGGCAAATGTCCTACCCGTTGTGATATCGCTGGCGATCTGACTGAGACATCTGTCACCCCATTGATCGCCAGAGTTGATTCGGCTGGTCTGATTGGCTAGGCGGGTGATCCCTTCCTTCCTCACTGCTCCATGTGTGTCTCGCCTGAAGCTGCTAGCTCGGTTGAAGAGGACAGCCTTCCCTGAATAGAGACAGACTGGTCTTCGGTCGAGGGTATAGGAGTAGCTGCGCTTCCCTGCTAGAACCTCCAAACAAGCTCAATTTTCAAAGTAGATAAATTTTTATAAAATAAATTCTATCGCCTAACCCATTATTTTTAATGCATGTGCTACTGGATTTTGTATGAACTTCTAAAATAACGATGACATCTTCACCTCTCAAAAAACCAAAACCATTAATTTGAAAGAATATATAAACACACCCATTTCAGTTCTTAGGGCAATAACCAGGATATGGAAGAAACCCAGATGACCAACTGCAGATCAAGAAGTTGTGGTACCTATACACAATGGAATACTATGCGGCTGTAAAAAAGATATCTCATGCACTTTGCCATTGAGACAATGGAGCTAGAGGGTATCATGCTGAGTTAAGTCAGTCAGAAGGAGAGGGACACACAGAATGATCTCTCTCATATGTGTAGCATACTTATTCATGGTAACGGGAAAGAAATGACCAAGAGCAACAGAACTGAAGACTTAGTCCACAAAACTCAGTTTCCCTGGGGTGTTGAAGATGGATGGGAGGGTTTTCTATTATAGCTCCAAGTGACCTCTTCTTTACTCCCTTCTTATATACTGAGCAACTTTGTTCTCTAAAATCACAGACTATTAGAAATTTTACACTTGTTATAGCCATGTATCCAAAAGATGACTCAACAGCACATGAAACATGATATCTAAGCTGTAACCACAGAAACCTTGTAATTGTCTGTTAAGTTGACAGGTGGGTGATGGGGCAGGGATGGGTGGAAGAAATGGAATATGGAACACTGATGGAGGCAAGTTGACAATGGTGGTGGGATTGGTGTTGAAATATTATATGCGTAAAAGTCAAATATTAATAACTATAAATCATGGTTCTTTAATTAAATTAATATTTTAAAGGAAATTTTACCAGTTGAAATAAAATAAGTAAGAAACAAATACCCATTATTGCCTGAAAGGTACAATTTACTTTGACATAGAAAAGCAGATTTTATTGACAACCCGGGTGCAGAGCTTCAGCCAAAGTTCCCTGGATACTGTATTGCAAATCTAGCTTCACATTGATTTTCCCAGAGGTGCAAAATTCTGTGTCCACTTCCCAAAGCAACCACGGTGATTACCCCTTTTCACAAACTGCTTTACTTTCAGCTCATCGAAACATTTAATCTCAAAGTAACAGCGTTCACCTTTGCTTAAACATTAATTCTTCCAGTAGCATTCAATTCCCTCCTTGCATAAGTCGAGGAGTTCATCTTTGTTGAACTTCATGTGTATCTCAGATGATCTTAGGCTGTGTGTGTGGTGGCGGCGGCGGGGGGGAGTGGGGGGGGCAGCAGTTTGGGATCTGGCCCTCAGACTTCTGTGTTCTAGCCCAGGGTTCTCAGAATGTACCTACAACCACTGTTAAAAAAAAAAAAGCAACTCTAGGGACAGAGGCTGGTAATCAGAATGTTGGAGCTCTCTGTTGGTTCTGCAACCAGGGGTCAGATCCCGTTTTCTAGTCAAACTGAGCAGGAAAACCTTGAAACGGCTGCTAAAACTCCATTCACTGGACTAGAACACAGTTCTCTAGACTTGTTTCTTTGTCTTGAGACTGAAGGAAGCTCCAGTTTTAGTGAATTCCTCAAGGGATGTTTGTGTACATGGACCCTGAAGACATTGCACTGTATTTACTTCCTGTCCAAAGCACTCATTTAAAAAAAAAAAATTGTGGCCAGCCCAGAACCAAGAGTAACATAGAAGAGAATAGAAGAAAACAGAGAAGGCTCTGTGCTGCGCTGGATACAAAAGACTTTTCTCTTTCTTTATAGCAATTTGGGGACAACTTATCTGTTCCCGAGAAGTAGGGTGGGGTCAAGAGCTGAGACAGGAAGTTGAGAGCGTTGGGACAGAGGAACATTTGACCCAGACCTCGGAACAACACAGAAACTCAAATATAGAAGTTAATAATATCTCTTAATGAGAGTAGCTGGGCCACAATCACAGCGGCGCTCCGACTTCCCTGGAGGCTGAATACTGTAGAGCTTTAATTCTGGTACTATTAATAGACGGCATACTCAACTCTGAATTATTGTTATGGATCTTTCCTCAGAGTTTACAGAAAAAAATCACATTACTTTAATTTTTGTCTGGTAAAGTTTTTATTTTTCTAACTAATTATATTATTTTAAAAGAAGAATATCACTACATAGACTGAGTGCCTATGCAAAATGGTTGGTGCCAAATAGAAATTCTTCAGAAATCGTCACTACAAGTAACTCCATGCAGCCACAAGAGGGCCTCTGTGTCTCAAGCAAAATACTGAGAACCTTTAAAACTACACATTTCTTTGTGTTAAAGAACTGTTTAGCATGATCTCTCTCTCTCTCTCTCTCTCTCTCTCTCTCTCTCTCTCTCTCTCTCTCTCTCTCTCTCTCTCTCTCTCTCTCTCTCCCTCTCTCCTCTCTCTCTCGCCTGTCCCCACTCTCTCTCTCTCAGTGAAGCATGGTTTAGATTCCACTGCTTAATATGGCCTACAGTAAATAGACTGTGTAAGACTTCAACATTTTTTTGGCTGACTTCTCCAGTATTCTGAAGTGTTCCATTCATCTTGGATGTGAAGAGTCTATAGAAATTTACTTTTTTATCAAGATCTTTATTGAGAGTGCAGCTTCTGTTTCTCCAGTTAAAGCTATAAAATAATAGTTCAATTTATTTATAATTTAAATTCATATATATAAGTTCTTTGAAATCATCCGGAACTGACATACAGAGTGCTACACCAAGTAGAAAAAAAATCAAAATTGTTATATGCATGGTCACTGTCACTGTCACTGTCATCCTGTTGCTCATCGACTTGCTTGAGCGGGCACCAGCACACTCATCTTGAGCATCACAGTCACGTCTCCATCTTGAGACTTGCTTTTACTGTTTTTGGCATATTGAATATGCCACAGGTAGCTTGCTAGGCTCTGTCGTGTGGGCAGGATATTCTCTGTAGCTTTCCGGGCTCTCCAAGAGGGGCGGAGGAATTGGACTCGGATTGGCCGCGTGCAAGGTGAACGCCCTAACTGTTGCACTTTCGAAATTCGGTTATTATGACACTGTAGAAAAATATTGTGACTTATATTACAACTATACATCTATATATAAATACATGTACATTGGGCTGGATAGTACAGCAGGTAAAGTACTTGCCTTGCATGTAGCTGACCTAGCTTCTATCCCCGCCACCACATATGTTTTCCTGAGACCTACCAGGAGTGATCCCCAAGTGAAGAGTCAGATGTAAGATGCACACACTGCTGTGATTTTTCTGGTGGTCCAAAAATATATGCATATACATTCAGTATATATAAGTAATAGATACAGATGTGGTCATCTGTATGCTAAGATTACTTTTATGTGTAATTTAATTTCATTCTCATAAGTATCCTTCACTTACATGTTATAACTTTTCTTAGATGATGAAATAGACTATGAAATTAGTTTTTTCCCTTTTATATTTTCTTATTTATCTGCTCACTTTTACATTCATTCGTAAAGCAGATAGTACTTATTAAGCATCTGCTATATACCCAGGTGGTGAAGAAAGGTTTCAAACCTGCCACTAGCTCACTGAAGTGTTTTCTTCCATTTAATAGAACTCTGTGCAAGGCAGAATTCTAGGATGATCGACAAGACTCCTCTGTCATGTAATACAAATACAATAGATTTATATCCCGTGATTAAGTGGTGGCATAGGTCTAAGTTCAGGTTGACCTTTTTCTTTGACTAGTGTCAAAAGGACAACTCAGATGTGAAGTATGAAAGACAATCCATGTGAGGGAGATTCTTTATTGCTTAGAACCATGACAAGGATCAAAGTGTAGGTACCCTCGAAGAGAAGAAAAACAGTGCCAATGACTACTAACATGATAGGTTGCAGGGAGTTATGAGTTCTCCAACCACAGAAAATGAGTCTGACAACAAATTTTGAAGAGCCTGGAGGATACTTCTCTCTAGTCTTATTATCACATGAAGACAGAGTCAAAATATTGAATTCAGTCTTCTTTAACCAAACTGAGAAAAAAGCTAACTAAAATGTGACAGACTGCAAATCCAAGCAAATTATGAAAACATAAAAAAAGCTTATACAAATTACTAAGTACACAATACATTGTTATATAGCAACAGAAAACTGCTATAAAACAGTTCCATATAACAGTTCCATATAATTTTCATATAAATGAGCACATTCTCATTTATATGGAAAATTTTATAATGAAGTATGTCTTATTATTTCTATTTGCTTGAAAGGGTAGGAAAGCACAATGGTAGAATTCAGAAATATGTTTAGCTAATGAAGAGGCAAATAGAAAAATGATTATAAGAACACTAACCTTCCTTTAAATTCAGAGTTTGAGCTTTTATTTTCTGTGGTCTTTTAAAAGTTGTTCTATGAGTTGCATTACTTTTGCTGCATATGCTAATTGAGAAATGTGTTGACTCAAGGCAAAGCCTTGTGACTATTATAATTCACCCATAATATGACTTTGAACATGTTTTTCAGGGCTATGAGTCATTCAGACTTTGTTATGCTATAAAAGCTTCTGCATCAATGAAATGTCTTAATTTTCCCCTTTTCTGTGAGATTCAGAAATCTATTCAAAAGGTTTTTTTTTTCTATTAGGAAATAGCATGCACAAACAAGGGAACTTTTGTCATTATAGTCTTTCATGTATTGCCTGTATTTTCTATAATAAATTTGACTTCCTTCAAGTATATATTTCCTCTGTTGTTATTTATGCACTGCAGGTTAAATATTCTTTGACCAACTCAGTATTTTTGACAAGTCTTTATAACTTTAGTGCAACGAAAAAGAAATCTAACCTTTGTATCCTTCCATAACAAAAGTCTCATGGATAGTTCACATTCTTTCTCTTCATAATACTGACGAATCTCAAAGGGGTGAAAATTAGGTTCTGATCCACTGCAATATGGCAAACATTCCAATATAGCAAATTCCCATGACATTTTGTTACCTAGTGCATTGAAATATATGTATATGCTTTACTGTTTTCTATTGAATGTATAATGCACTTGGTCTAAAAAAAAACCACACACACTATTAATTGTACTATTTATATTGGTTTGAGGAATGCATCCCACACCCAGTGGTGTTTCAGGCTTACTCTTTGTTCTGTGCTCCAGAATTATTCCTGATGGTGCTCAGGGCTCATATATGGTGCTGTGCATCAAACTGAGGTCAGCCACATGCAAGGCACGTGTATCACTCCTTGTACTAGCATTCCGGGCTTTGATGACTTGATTTTAAAGCACTTTATTACTAATGATTTCTGAACATTTTCTAACCTCTGGCAAATCATAATCTTTATATGGATTATACAGATCAAGAGTCTTATATAAAGCACCATGTCTGTTCAGGAGAGTCAAGTAAAATGTGATACAATGAGGTATGCCTGTGAGTTTCTACAATACAAACACGGCCTTTGTTTTAAGAGAATTCCTTCCCCATTTTAAATCAATGCAAAAATGTTCCTTGCTATTAATATGAGGGTTTAGATCCCATGCTGAAAAAGTGTTTAAGCCATTTAATTTTAAATTTAGTAAGTTGATAGTAACACAAATAAGGCAAAAGAGCAGTGATCCAACCTGCATTTTAATAGAAAGGAAATCGTTTCATGATAAAGCTTTCTAAGTCCTAGAGTAATTACTCATTTTCTAGTCATGCTTTGAATTGCTGTCCATTATTCAATAGGATTTACTGTCAGAATCCCTTACTCTAGAAGCAAGAGCAATGATGCAGAGGATAGGGTATATTTGATAGCACACAGCATACCTGGGTTTGATCCCAACACCACAGTGGGTTGTGGCACTCACCCGGAGTGATCCCTAGTTTAGATCCAAAAAAGCAAGTTCTGAGCAATGCCAGGAATGGCTTCAAATCAAAAACAAACAACCAAACAAAAAAACATACACTTATTCTAGTTCATTTTCCTTGTCTTTAATTTTCACTTGTTACATTGATTTCATGTCTTTATGAGTCTGGAGAGATAGTATAGTGGGAAGGCACTTGCCTTGCATGTAGTCAACTGAGGTTCGATTCCCAACATCCTATATGGTACCCTGTGCATGGCCAGGAGTGATTTCTGAGTGCAGAGCCAGGAGGAACCTCTGTGCATCGCCAGGTGAGGCCCTGAAACTAAAAATAAATACTATTCATTTATTTTAAATAAAATAAATAATTTCATTTTAGAAATAAAAATGAAATACTATTCAGATACTTTAAAAAATTATACATCTTTTTTATTCAAGAAAATAGTCCACTTCTCTGTGGCTGTCTACTTACATTTTGAAAGGGAATGAGGATATAATTTTAGATCTATGAATGCAGTTTAAATTAACGTGAACCGGGGCAGGAGCAATAGCACAGCGGGTAGGGCATTTGCCTTGCATGCAGCCGACCTGGGTTTGATTCCCAGCATCCCATATGATCCCCTGAACACTGCCAGGAGTGATTCCTGAGTGCAGAGCCAGGAGTAACCCTTGTGAAGTGCCGGGTGTAACCCAGAAAGTAAAAATAAATAAATAAATAAATTAACGTGAACCTGTATTTCTAGAAGAGAATCTATCTTCTCTGTTTGTGGTTTGTATCATTCTAAATTGCAAATAAAGAATAAAATTTGCCACTCTAGTCACTGACTAGAATACTCTAGTCAGCTCTAAAATAAGTTATAAGTTATTTGCCTTGTTTATAAAGTCTTGGAGAAGACAAGTATGACTTTTAGAGAAGAGTCTAGGATGAAGTATATTAAATTTCCCAGTATGTACAGTGAAATTACTGGCCTTTGGCATATATATATATATATATATATATATATATATATGTGTGTGTGTGTGTGTGTGTGTGTGTGTGTGTGTGTGTGTGTGTGTGTGTGTGTGTGTATATGAGAGTACTGGTACTAGATTAAGTGTCAAAAGTCCTGAGTGCCTAGATTAGGATTTGTAATGAATTTATAGCTAAATTTTGACAATCACTTAAATCTCTGCCTGAAAGTTTTTTCACTTAGTGATGAAAAGGTGACATATGCTTGAGATAGCATAGCTACTGCTTGAGGATTGCTATTCTTACATACATACATATATCCCTAATACAAAGTTAACCACGACATGATTCATTCATTATTTATTTAAATTCAATCCAAGCCCTCATTCTAGAACTTGGCAGTTTTCAACATACTTTTTTAAACTTACTATTTTAACATGAAATATATACCATTTTGGAATAGATGATCTCTAAGTTTCCTTCTATTTTCTAGAGTTCTCTGGGTTTATCTTGTCTGTATCTTTCACTGTGAGGAAATCTGGTCCTGACTGAAATAAGTATTTGGCTCCTAAGTGGTTGGATCTTTAGGACAGCAGTTTCCAAATACTAATTCTTTTCAGTATCTACTGAAACACTTCTTATGGGTTCTACCTCTATTTGCTGAATAAGTTCTTTTTTTTTTCTTTTTGGGTCAGGCCCAGTGATGCACAGGGTTTACTACTGGCTCTGCACTCAAGAATTACCCCTGGCGGTGCTCGGGGGACCATATAGGATGCTGGGAATCACACCCTGGTCAGCCACGTGTGAGGAAAATGCCCTACCTGCTGTGCTACTGCTCTAGCCCCTCTTGACTAAGTTCTAAGTTAGGATCCCCACATTTGCCTTTCTTAGAAATCCCCCATGATTGTAACGTTCTTGACATAAGGGTCATGCTCTGAGAACCATGAACCTTCCTTAAAATAGAACTCACAGATTCAAAGTCATCTAGAATAGAATTCAGTGTATTAAAGTAAGGTGAATTAAAGTTGTATATTTCTTTTAATAACCTTTTCTGATACTGGTAGCCAACCACAAAAATATTTGTATTGCCTGACTTTGTCAGAGAGTCTCTTGCCCACACGCCTGGCTGTCTTCCCCGGGGCCCCTCGGAGGGGATGGTCTCCAGCTTCCCTCCCCGCCCCTAGCAGAGCTCCGGGCGGCCGAAGACCGCCGGAACCTAGCCACAGCCATGTTTGAGGCCCCTCTCTACATGTTTGGACAGGCCTCACACATGAAGGTACCGGCAGAGGAACCCAGGTGTCTATAATCCCATCAACAGCCAACATCCAGAGACTTAAAAGCTAGCTCCCAAAAGCGATATCTTGTAGCCTACTTCTCCCTCTGGGAGAAACTAGCAAGCTACTGAGAGTTTCCTGCCCACATGGGACAGCCTTGCAAGCTGCCCATGGTGTATTCATATGCTAAAGCCAGTAACAAGCTGGATCTCATTTACCTGACCCTGAAAGGGCCTCCAGTGTGACATCATTGGGAGGGCCGAGTCAAGAGACTTCTAAAATATCAGGGAAAGACGAATGGAGAGGTTACTGAGCCTGCTCGAGAAATTGATGATTAACAGGATTTCGTGATTCGTCCTGATTGTGACTTTGTCACAGTAACAACCAGGTATCTTTGCATATTGCTTTAAACTGGTTTCAGAAATCCTGAAAGACGGTTTATGAATTTCACTGCTGAGATGTGATAAATTCCCTGTCAGTAAGATTTTGTTATTTATTTTTAAGCTTTTAAGAGACAATATTTTAGCTTAATTAAAATGTATCCATTTATTTATTAATTTGTCATCATTTGTTAAAGATGTAAAATATTTCGAATAAGATCTGTAGTTTTTCTAACTGCCTGAAAGTTTTGTGGCAGGTGAGTGAACATTCTTCCTAAAGAGTATTATGCATTATACCCTTAATACTAAAAATTCTTCCGAAAAGGTATTATATTACCCTTTACACTACCAGCATAATGTAGACTGCAATATCAAGTAATATTCCTCCTATCAACTCCTCTTTGATGTTGCAAATATCCTCCTAAGATTTGGTGTTGAAGATTGATGGTGCTGGGAAAAGGCTACTTATGATCATTTCGTACCTGAGCTGGTACACACCAAACCACATGAATTGCCACATGAAAGTATATTATAATTTACATTTGGGAGCCTCTGCACCTAAAGACTTTGATTCCAGAGACTTAACACATTCGGGCATCCAGCACAGCCTCTTATAGCAATGCACTGGGACTGTGAACTGGGATACAACTCCCTGCTGCCCGGGAGTGGATCTTTCCTTCCCACCCTGTCTTCCTGCATGGAAAATGGCGGCGGCAGCAACATCTACATGGCAGGAGCCATCTTCTAAGACTCCTAACCCAGAGGTATATGCTTTTTACACTTGGGGCTCCTAGGGAATCATGGGAAGTGGGTGTAACCTGCACGCCCTCAGCCCAGATAAATTTGGAGCGGCTGAGAGGGAAATGGACCCTCTGCGCCTAAAGACTTTGATTCCAGAGACTTCTTACAGCAATGCACTGGGACTGTGAGCTGGGCTATGCAATGTCTGGCAGAATTTTCCCTGGATTTTATACAGAAATCCAAAACCAAGACTTAACATCTATAATTGTCAGCAATGTGAAACGGTTCCTTTTTAACAGGTCTGACTTGGGGGGAAACTCCAAATAATAACAGTGAGTTTTTGTTGAAATATTGAAGGTTATTAAAGTAGCAGCCATTTCTCTGGACTGTGAACTAAGCAACAGCCCCATGCCAGCCGAGAAGAGGAAATATCCCTCTTTCCCGGTTGCTTCCCATTTACAGGGAGAAACGCAGTGTGGCGTCCACCATACTATGAGGCATGGGAAGGGGAATGAGGGGGGAAAAAAAGGAAAAGGAAAAAGGAAAAAAAAAGTTATGTACTTGGAGCAGTGGGGCTACATATCTCTTCATTCTCAGCAATGGAAAACTAATTATCAAATGCTTCCTTGGTAGTAGGGCTGTCTTTCTTGGGGGGAAACTCCAACAACAATAGTGAGTTTTATGTTAAAATATGGAACGTAATCAAGGTAAAGAGAAAATGAAGTGACATTCATCAGTTATACAGTTGGGAGTGGGGGGGGCGGGGGCGGGGGGTATACTGGGGTTTTTGGTGGTGGAATATGGGCACTGGTGAAGGGATGGGTGTTTGAATATTGTATAACTGAGACATAAACCTGATAACTTTGTAACTTTCCACATGGTGATTCAATAAAAATTTTTTAAAAAAGAGAAAAAAAAGAAAATATATTATAATTTACATTTCCCAAGTCTTCATTTTTTGTTTTTTTTTCTATCATAGATGACACATCTGTGTCATCACTGATACATATTTTGATTTAGTAAGCACTTTAGGCAATGTTTCTCAAAATTTGGTGGTCTTGGTAAATTCTCTGAAACTCTTAGGGTATCTGAGAAGACAACACGAGCAAAAAGCACTTTAGTATAACCTACATCATTATTTCACTCTTTTATAAGTTTGTAATGTTTTCCAGAGGTTACATGATGTTTGAGGATTGACTATAACAGACAATATGACTTCAATTATATTTTAAAAAGCAAATATTGAAGATAGTTGAAAAATTTTTATCATTTTTATTAAAAAATAATTTTAAACATTATTCTTGCCAACCCAAAATGAATGAATCAATATTTTAATGAATGGTAAATATTTCAAAAACTTTTGAGGCCTTTCACATGGAGACCTTTCACATTCATGAGTGGAGAGTGTTCTTCACACAAAAAATGCTTCCTTAGAGAATTTGTAGGCCAAGGACTGAAATGACAAAAATATTCAAACGTCTACTAGTGACTGTGTGTTCTTCCCAGGGTTTAACTCAATCACATAAGCCGTGGTTTTTCTGTGGGAATTTGCTAAAACTATCTCCCTGAATAGAATTAACAAAAAGAAGAGAGCAAACAGGAACATGAGTGATGCAAAGACTGTTTGTTGTAAAGTTTCTATCCTATGGAAGAGGAGAGCTCAATGGGAGGAGGGCTGGATGGACAGGCTGAACTAGTGGCCACACCTGTGACCTGTGCCAGCATGGTCCAGCATGAGTAAAGAGTGCTTCCCGCTATTACGAAAGCCTCCTTCTCTGCTTTTCATTTTCTGACAAAAAGAAACCTGACAAATATTCGGGACCTCCAAAAGCCATATTGACTAGATTTCTCACTACCGTATACATGACTGTTACTGGATCTGGATCTTGAGATGGGGAAATATCTGCAAACCTGAAAACCTAGGAGGAAACGTGTTGTGCCCATCTGTACTGCTGGACAACCAGTGATTGTGAGTTAGATTGGAATCTGTTCAGATGCTGACTGGGCAGAAGACATCCTGGCTATTGTCTTTTCACAAGAAAAAAATCATTTATATTATTGTTCCCTTAGAAGAACTTTGATGGAGAAGTAGAAGATGACAGTACAGAGGATTGCAGGAAATATCAGTCAAAGGGAAATGGGGAGAAAATACAAGCAAAAAATGGGTAGTCTAACACATCATATATCTTCTTAATTTTATAATTTATTTATTGATTTGAGGGCCATACTTGGTGAGATTACTTTGAGTTCAGGGAAGGACCTTATAAGATTCTAGGGATCAAACTAGAGTTTCTCTCAGGCAAGGCAAATATGTAAATCTCTGTTCTATCTCTTCAGCCCAAGGCAACTTTTATCTACTTTAAAATAATTATTTTAGGGGCTGGAGTGATAGCCAGCGGGTAGGGCATTTGCCTTGCACACAGCCAACTCAGGTTTGATTCCCAGCATTCCATATGTTCCCCTGAGCACCACCAGGAGTGATTCCTGAGTGCACAGCCAGTAGTAACTCCTGTGCATTGCCAGGTGTGACCCAAAAAGCAAAATAAAATAAAATAAAATAAAATAAACATTTAAAGCTATATTTAAAAAAATAAATAATTATTTTAGTTGACATTGTCACTGTCACTGTCATCCCATTGCTCATCTATTTGCTTGAGCGGGCACCAGTAACATCTCCATCGTGAGACTTGTTGTTACTGTAATTGGTATATCGAATATGCCACAGGTAGCTTGCCAGGCTCTGCCATGTGGGCGAGATACTCTCGGTAGCTTGCCCGACTCTCCGAGAAGGACGGAGGAATCGAACCCAGGTCAGTGGCGTGCAAGGCTTAGTAAGTCTAAATTGTAGCTATGAGAGAAAAATCATGTCCTTTCACACACAGCAAGAAATCTTTTTTAGGACATTAAAATATGCTATCCTTGGACAGGAACTGAGTGCTGAAAGTAGGTAAAGGGATATACCTGATAGCCTCTCAATATCTGTACTGCAAGCCATAATGTTTAAAAGGAAAGATAGAGAGATAAAGAGAAAGAGAGAGACAGATACAGAGAGACAGAGAAACAGAGAGACAGAAACAGAGAGAGAAAAGTGCCTGCCACAGAGGCAAGTGGCAGGGTGGGAAGGGAAACTGGGGACATTGGTGGTGGGAAATGTATACTGGTGATGGGACAGGTGTTGAATATTATATTATATAACTTAAACCCAATCATGAACAATTTTGTAACTGTGTATCTCACTGAGTCAGTTTAAAAAATAAGTTAAAAATAAATAAAATAGGCAAAGCTCTTCATTCTCATTCTAAATTCCTCTAAAAAGCAGAAGCATGTGAACCATATTTAAATAATCAGTAACTTGTAAAACTAATTGTTACCTAAGGTGTATATTAAATTATTAAGTATATTAAATTATTATGTTAATTAGTATGATTAATTCATAGACATGCCATCATTGGATATTGACAGTAATGACATGACTATACTTTTTGGCCAGGATCAAACATTATAGTGCCCCTATCTTCAAATAAACAACTAGCTATTTATTTATGATTATTATTAACTAGTAACATCTCCATTGTGAGACTTGTCATTACTGTTTTTGGCATATCGAATACACCACGAGTAGCTTGCCAGACTCTGCAAGGCAAGCTGGAGCGATAGCACAGTGGGTAGGGCATTTGCCTTGCCCGTGGCCGACCCGGGTTTGATTCCTCTGCCCCTCTCAAAGAGCCTGGCAAGCTACCGAGAGGATCTTGCCCACACAGCAGAGCCTGGCAAACTACTTGTGGCGTATTCAATATGCCAAAAGCAGTAACAACAAGTCTCACAATGGAGACGTTACTGGTGATCGCTCAAGCAAACTGATGAGCAATGGGATGGCAGTGATACAGTGACAGTGATTATTAACTGGGAATCCAGCTATGGGCAACCACTCACCAGCATGCAGAATGTCCCTCTGTTGTGTGCTTTTACTTTTTCAAGTGCTAAGAATAGTATGTAATATATAAACAGCGTTCAATAAAAATCAATACATATGAAGACCGTTTGAAGGACAAAATGCAAATAGCTTCGCATGCTGAAGGCCTGGGTTTGATCCTCAGCGTGGAGATGGGAGTCATTCTTGAGCAACACTGGTCTACACAAAACTAAAATAACAAATTTGATTAAATAATTTACTTAAAATTATGATACCTTCAATTCCCAGCCTTGGGTGAGAGACTCATATCTCCCTTTATACTCAACCATAAGGTATTTTCCTCCAATGGTAATGATTATTGCACAATAAGTGAAAATATATAGCTTAAATAAAATGTTCTTCATTTTGTAAAACTCCAGAACATTTGCCTACCGAACTCAGCTCACCAGCAGTCATTTGTGAGACTTCTAAAAAAGCTTTGATTCCTGAAACCAGACATGATGCTTCGATTCTGTAGTTTTCTAGGGTCAGTTCAACAGTCAGTCCAATTCCAAAATCCCTGCTATGTAAGCACTGAAAAATGCACCGTACAATATTAGAAACTAGAAAGCTTGTTTGCATTTGGTTTGACCTTCGTCCTGGTGAGCTGAATACTTACCGGTCTTTGTTTTCTTTAAGATTATAAAACATATTATATAGCAAAATCACTCTTCCTTGCATATTACTCTGCATATATTAGTATTTTCTGCAGAGCAGGTACTCAATAAATTTTATTGTTTGATAACCATACCACAGAAGGGGGTATGGGCAGGGGAACTTCAAACCAACACCTCTGAAAGGGCACCTGAAATCCAAGTTTGCTTTTGAAAACGGAAGTTGTTGCTTTTACGTTTCACATAGAAGCTGCCCGTAGATCAACAAGGAACAATATTCTCTAACAATAATGAGGGAAGGTGCTATAGGTCAGCAATATATGGTCTTTATGAAAGCTATATTTTACCTACATAAATGAAAATGATTCTAAATTGCAATATTTGACATTTGTAAAAATTCTGTGTCAACATTGATCAAAGCTAGAGAATAGGAAGAAATGAATGTAAATCAAAAATTTCATATTGCTTCTAGAAACAACTGGGAGATGCTAATCCAATGACAAAATAAGCTAGAGCAATTTTCCACTTTTCTAAATTATATTAAACCTTGTGTTTTTAAGTATAGTAAAAACTCAACAAATGTTTGATTTATACCTTAAGTCAGATTTGAATGGAAAAATTGAAAAGCTTTTTTTTTCTTTTTGGGGGGCCACACCCAGCAATGCACTGGGGTTACTCCTGGCTCATGCACTCAGGAATTATGTCTAGTGGTGCTCAGGGACCATAGGGATGCTGGGAATCGAACCTGGGTCGGCCGCGTGCAAGGCAAAGATCCTACCCACTGTGTTATCACTCTAGCCCCTTGACAAGCTTTATAATACTGCACACAAAAATGTTATTTATAAAAATTTAGCCTTTAGTGAAAAAATGAATAATATAAACATTAACACCTAAATATATTTTATGAAACTTAAAATTATCAGTAATTATTATCTTTCATGTGAATTATAAACTTCTCATATTCATTTGGAATTCTGGATTATGATTCAATGTGTATTCATTTAGAAAAGCTCATGCTGTACAATTTTCAAATTCTATACTTATTTTTGGGATTCATGAGTCTCTGTTTTTCTAATAACTTAATCAACTATTGAAATTAACACATCACTCAGTCAGCAAAACACAATTATTCTCTGTGGGCTACTAGTGCCTTATTCCTAAAGTAACATGCACCATCTCTACAATTGTAAAATTTTACCTTGATTACAGAAAGAAGGAGTTTACTTCTAGGGAAAACTGTGGTTTTTTTTTTTGAGTTTTAATTTCAAGTTTCTATTCATGAAAAATATATGCAAATTAAAAGCTATATATATTTATCTCTACCAAATATATCAATCATTAGAGAAGTTAGATATGGGAAAAGTGTAGGATATCAATGTTATGTGACCTCTGCAAATTCCTAAATTCACAAAGAATGAGCTATAGTGCTTAAAAGGTTTATTTTTTCTGAAAAATATACCAGTTATTGGTAAAGCAAGGGTAGAATCCATGTATCTTAATTAGTTTTTCAGAACTAGATATTACACTTTTAAAAAATGGGTTGGAGACTCCAGAACCCAACTGCTGCCATGCTCAAGGGCACTCTTCACCAGCTCAGACAAGCCTCACCTAAGTGGGAACTGGCAGAAGAACCCAGGTATACGGGGACCCATGACTGAGATCTCCAAGCCCGCTCAGATTGGCACTGGGCCTCCTCTCCCCAGTTCCTCAGTTTTCCAGTAGCTTGGCAGTCACACCCACAAACTGTCTCCTGCACTATGTAATCTCATCAATGGCCAAGACCCAGAGACTTTGAACTGAAGCTCCTGGAAGAGTGTGACACAGAATTTCCTGGAGCGGCCATGTGACCTCTTATACTGTAGCCCACTTATGTAGCAAAAGTAGCACACATTTGTTTGGTTTTAACATACTTGCTCGTATTCTCTTATATACAGGCTTAAATGGCTCCAGAATGAAATTCAACAACCTCCAGACACCTCCCTCTTATTGTGATGGGAAGGTGCTCGGTGGTGGGATTGGTGTTTGAGTATTATCTGCAACGAACTATTGTGAACTACTCTATGTAAATAAAATATATAAAACTTCAAAAAATGGGTTGGAGTGGTAACTCAGAGGGATTTAACTTAAAGGGTTTTAACTCAAAAGAGATATAAGTCAAATTCAGGCTTTGCAGTTGGAGACCTGGATTTGATCCCTGACATCATAAGATTTGCTAAGCATTAAGTAAGGAGTATCCCTGAGCTGCACTGATATGACTCAGAGAAGAAAAATATAGAAAAAAAAGTGTTTCCCCGTTATCTTTTCAATAATCCCAGGACTGATTTCTGAGAAAATTTTGAACTACGATTTACATATTTCATCCAAACTGAGACCAAGTGGGGAGAAAGCCTAAAGGTCCGTCTATCCTATCACTGCCACCTTACTTTATCCTTACCAAGATAGGTAATGTGGTGATCCCCAACAGGTAAACTTCTCCCATTTAAAAAATAATTTTCCTTTATAAGAAATGATGCTTCCAGAATGCTAAACTCTCTTTTACTGTTCCATTTCATCTGTCCCCCACCCTCCATCATACCAAATATTATTGAGCATCTGTTATTATCAGGCTTGATGAGATATACAACTTTTTGTTCTCCTAAATGTCACACTCCCATAGAAAATCTTCATAAAATTCACTTAAAGATAAAAGAAAAGGATTACATAAAAATTATACCCTTTTCTTTGGTCTACAGTCAATCAGAAATGCAATTATTATTTGCCCAAGGTTTAGGGAAAATTTTTTTGACCAGCTATAAAATATCTAAATGTCATTGCTATTGTAAGACACATCATTTATGGCAGGACTTTTCCTTTAATTTTGGAGTTAGAGTCAAGGAACTTATGTTGTTGATAAAGGGCACTTCTGTTGAATAATGTGTTTTATCCAATAAGGAAGCATCTAGATCAATGCTGAGACCAAGTAAGTAGGACCAGGAGTGGACTGGGCTCTTGCCAGAACCATGATAGTGATGGATTGAGGTCCTGGCTCTGGAGAAAGGCACCCACTCTATCATATTTTCTCTAAGTAGAAAAACCTATTTCATTCATTAATCTCACAATTGAATAGCAGAGACATGCTTGAAAACACATCCATCTCTCCCAACACCATGTAAAGATACTTTCCTTGGCATTAATGAGTCAGGATGTGTGTTCATGAGGACGGTGGCATTCGTCACTGTATTAACATGTGCAGAACCAACCTGCTATGCTCCATCTCCAAGTGTTTCTGAGAAACTACTTCACTCTTTAGCCTGAAACCTAGGACTTCCACAGTACTCTGTTTAAAAATTACCCCTAGGCTCAGAACATTAATTTGGAAGCTAGGATCTTTTGTAGAACTTTTGCAGATCTTTTGTCATTTTGATCAAGTCCGTGATAAAGCAAAGCAATGGAAGGGAAAATCTTTTTCCCTCCTGTTCTTTTTTGTGGGGGGCTGGAGCGATAGCACAGCGGGTGGGGCATTTGCCTTACATGTGGTGACCCGGGTTCAATTCCTCCATCTCTCTCGGAGAGCCCAGCAAGCTACTGAGAGTATCCCGCCTGCACGGCAGAGCCTGGCAAGCTAACCTTGGCGTATTGGATATGCCAAAAACAGTAACAAGTCTCACAATGGAGGCATTCCTGGTGCCCGATCAAGCGAATCAATGAACAACGGGACAACAGTGCACAGTGCTAGCTCCTTTCACTTCAAGTGGGAAGAGGAGAAATGGTGCCTGCTCTAACAAATCGATGAACAACAGGAGCAGAGTGCGACAGTACTACGGTGCTTTTTTGTGGGGCAGTTCTCAGGGCTTACTTCTGGTCCTTTGCTCAGGAATCACCCTGGGTCTGATTGTGCAAGACAAATGTCCTACCTACTCTGTTATTCTTACATTGTCCTCCTCTGTTCATGTTACCACTTCTCTGGTTTTGTTTCTTCCTTTTCTCTATAAGGCTGGTCTGATTAGAAAGGCAGCATTGAATATGCTAGCCACTACATAACAAAGAGTGATTAGAGCCATGGGAAAGGCAAGGGGTGGTGCTCTGAAACCCACAAAGGGCAGCTCGTGAACCTGGAAGGAGGAGCCGGTAGGCAAGGGCGGGGTATCTAGATGAGCATCTAGAGGCAGAGTTCCAGCTGGAAGTACAGCAGCTAGAGGAAAGGGAGGGGAGAGAAAGAAACACCTAGATGTTCTCTCACTCTTCCTGCCGCACGCTAAACACTAGCATGGGTCATCAGAGGCCAGTCTGCAGGAAAGTGAGCGTGATGCAGGTCTGTTTTGGTCAGCCTCTGGGCTGCAGAGTCAGAGCCTGCCTCTGGGGAGGAGGCAAACATTTATCAGCATGTTATTTGCATAATATTAAAGGGACCGACAAACTGAACATCAAATCCTCCTATAGTGAAATTGAAGGCATTAAGAAATATCTATGCTGATGAGGGCTGCCCCACTGCTCTCAGCTTCCCACTGATGTCTTTAAAGGTTACACTGACTTACATACTCTCACACGTATTTGCTTTGTTATTAGCACTCACGCGTACTTTCAGCTACTCAGTAACTTTAAATCAGCTCCTTTTGGTAGCTTTACTAAGTGAAGGTGTTTCCAACGAAATTCCATAACCCTTAAAAAAAAAAAGAAAAAGAACCCAATATAGTAGATAAGGTTACGAAGTCCCAAACAGACTTCCTTCTGTTCTCTAGTTTAATAGCATTTATTATTGCAAAATAAAATCCTTTGGTTTTCAGAATGAAGTTTGCAGACAGTAAGGATGAAAGTAAACCTTCTAGTTCTGTGGGCACTGTTCTCACACGGGTAGCCTTGAGGAAATTACTGGTATATTTGGAAAACAGTAAAATGAGCTTTGGTAGCATGTACATCCTCAACCACCAGATGTCATGCAGAGTCCTGTGATTGTATTTTCCTGATTTTGTTGCCACAAGAACAGCAGCGTCTGCAATTCAGTGACAAGAACTATCATTCTTATAGAAATAGTAAGCTTCATAAAAATTAGTTTATATTGCAATATATTTAAGTAGGAGATAATTAGGTTTTTATTTTCCTGGTTTGGGCTCCACACCTGAAGGTGCACATGAACTATTCCTTGCACTTCTCAGAAGTAAATTCTAGTGGTGCTCGAGGGGCCATATGTAGTGGTGGGAACTGAATAGGAGTTGACTGCATGGGGGCCAAGCTCTAATATCTTTAGATATCTTTCTGGCCTATGTGGTTGGATATTTATATATTTAGGGAAGAGCAGAGATATTGTGAAGAGAAATAACCACATATTCAGATCTTTTATTCTATGTTAAAATTAGATAATTCAAGGCATTCTTCATTGGTACACTACTTAAATTCATGTTCTGTTCAAAAAATATATAGAGATTATGGTAAATAGAGAGTATCTTTCATTGGCACTTACTTTGCTGTCTTATCAAAAGACTCAGCATTTTTAAGAAACGTTAAATCACAGACATATAACAGTGAATTCACAGTCACACTGCAAAGAGCAATTATATTCTGGTGTAAAAGAGTTTATAATCTGACTCAAGATTTAAAAAACATTCATACTAATGGAAGTTTCTGTTTATTTCTTCTCCCCATTTTTTGATGGGTTGGAGATTTTTTTCTTGTACAATTCTACAAATGTCTTGTATATCTTGGATATTAACCGCTTATCTGATGGGTATTGATTAAATAATTTTTCCCATTCACGGGCTCTCTATATTTTTGTTGCTGTTTCTTTTGAGGCGCAGAAGTCTCTTAGTTTAATGTAATCCCATTTGTTTATTTTTGTTTCCACTTGTTTGATCAGTGGTGTTTCATTCATAAAGATTCCTTTAGCTGAAATATCATGGAGGGTTCTGCTTACATTTTCCTCCATGTACCTTATGGATTCAGGTCTGAGAATCCATAAGATGAGATATCATCTTACACCACAGAGACTGGCATGCATTGGAAAGAACAAAAACCAGTGCTGGAGGGGATGTAGGGAGAAGGGGATTCTCATTACTGGTGGGAATGCCGACTGTTCCAGCCTTTCTGGAAAACAATATGGACATTCCTCAAAAAACTAGAAATTGAGCTTCCATATGATCTAGCAATATCACTTCTGGGAATATATTCCAGAGGTGCAAAAAAGCACAGTAGACATGACATCTGCACCTGTATATTCATTGTAGCACTGTTCACAATAGCTGGAATCTAAAAACAACCCGAGTATCCAAGAACAGACAAGTGGTTGAAGAAACTATGGTACATCTAAACAATGGAATGCTATGCAGCTATTAGAAAAAATGAAGTTATGAAATTTTATTACAAGTGAATGGACATGGAGAGTATCATGTTAAGTAAAATGAGTCAGAAAGAGAGGGACAGACATAGAATGACTGCACTCAGTTGTAGAATATAAAATAACACAATGTGAGACTAACACCCAAGGACAGTAAAGACAAGGGCCAGAAAAATGGCTCCATGGTTGGAAGCCTGCCTCATGAGCTCTGGGAGAAGGCAGATGGCCTGTCAATATTTGTATTGCAAACCATAATGCTCTAAAGTAGAGAGAGAGTAAGATGGAAATTGTCTGCCATGGAGGCAGGGGGGGGTGTGGATGGGGGTGGCAGAAGGGATACTGGGGACACTGGTTGTAGAAAATGTACACTGGTGATGGGGTGAGTGTTTGATCATTGTATGACTGAAACGCAATCATGAGAGCTTTGTAACTGTATCTCACAGTGATTAAATAAAAAAAAGTTCCTACCGTATTGATTAAATCCCACTTTGTTCTTTCTGTATAAGTAAACCACTAGGAAATTCTATTTATTCTATAGATTTTCCTCTTAGCTAACTAGCTAATCATGTAAAATATTTTTACTAAGCTAATTATTTTTATAAATAATTTATTTTTATTTCTTTTAGATTCTTAAATATTTTCTAGACACCATTGGACAATATGTTGGGTTTTGTGGAACCCTATTAGCTCTCTTCTAGTATTTGGAACGCCATTAAAATATAATATTCATGATTAGTCTTTTTGTCAAGCTTATCTGAAATTTTTTATATCCCAGAGGTCAACAAATGCATATGGGAAAACAGTTATCTATATAAGTAGGTAATGATTATTTATGAGATATATTGCAGTTAATCGCTTGTCACTTGTCATCCCATTGATCTTTGATTTGCTCAGGCAGGTGCCAGTAATGTCTCCATTCGTCCCTGTCGTATGCTAGTGTAGCTTAATGGTATTTGCTCACTCCAGGAACATGAAGAGCCTTATTGCAGTTAATAAGTTTTTTTCTTACATTAACCCAAAATTTCAGAGTTATAGACCACTTATTCAGTTTTCTCCGAGGAAACTGATCAAAGAAGACTTATGAGCAAATATAGATTTTATTATAAGAACTTTATTTTGTAATGGTGAAGGCTAACAAATTCCAAATCTGCATTTAACAAGCTAGATATCCGGGGATACGAGATCACACTGTACTAGTCTAAGTACTGAGGACTGAAAATCGGGATAGTTAATGTTATATAAAATGATCTACATCCAACTTCTGCCAAGGACCCCTAGGCTTGAGACCCAGGGAGCTCACCCCATTTTTGAAAGCAGGAAAATATCAGTGTCATCTCTAAGGTGGAATTTTCTGACTGGAGGAGGTTTAGTATGAATAAAATAAGGGTTTGGGTGTGCCACATCCACATCATTAGAAGATGTCTGCTTTACTAGTAAATTTACTAATTTTAATACTCCAAACATCTCTCAGACAAATCCAGAATATTGTTTGACTAAATATCTGTGAACCTCAACTTACTCGAGTTAACTAGAAAGCAGAACTGTCATAGACCATATGATGTGTCATTGTACAGTCCCTGTAAAAAATTAGATTCAGTGGTTTCCAAATCTAATTGATTTTTTTTTTCCAACTGGGTACTTTTAAACAGAGTTTTCATGTTCACTTGAGACTTAAACAAATTAGACATTCTCTCTATTATTAGCATCCTAGAAATAAAGCATTTGATTCAGTATTCTATATATTGATGGCTGGGACTTTAAAAACCATCATATTTGTCTGTTTTCTGCTGATGTTGGCATATTCCCCAGTAGTGTTGACTAGAAGAGACTTGAATGAAGGAGGAGAGAGAAGAAATGTTTTCTATTTTCCAATTTTGTCATCATTGTTCTTGATGAGATGTCACTTGTTGGCTTGGAAGAGTCAGTTGAGGTTGATACTTCCTCCCTCCCTCCCTCCTTCTCTCCCTCCCTCCCTCTCCTCCCTCCCTTCCCTCCCTTCCTTCCTTCCTTCCTTCCTTCCTTCCTTCCTTCCTTCCTTCCTTCCTTCCTTCCTTCCTTCCTTCCTTCCTTCCTTCCTTCCTTCCTTCCTTCCTCCCTCCCTCCCTCCCTCCCTCCCTCCCTCCCTTCCTTCCTTCCTTCCTCCCTTCCTCCCTCCCTCCCTCCCTCCCTCCCTCCCTCCCTCCCTCCCTCCCTCCCTCCCTCCCTCCCTTCCTTCCTTCCTTCCTTCCTTCCTTCCTTCCTTCCTTCCTTCCTTCCTTCCTTCCTTCCTTCCTTCTTCTTCTTTCTTTCTTTCTTTCTTTCTTTCTTTCTTTCTTTCTTTCTTTCTTTCTTTCTTTCTTTCTTTCTTTCTTTCTTTCTTTCTTTCTTTCTTTCTTTCTTTCTTTCTTTTCTTTTCTTTCTTTCTTTCTTTCTTTCTTTCCTTTCTTCCTTCTTTCTGCTTTCTGTGGACACTTAAAAAAATCTTATTTTGATTCTTTGACTCCAAATTCCAATTCCTTCGCAAATTTCTAGGTCCCCATTCTCCAGAACACACACTGAAGCATCTGTGTCGAAATTGGTCCTTTCTCCTAGATAAGAAACCAAAGTGTGTGTCTCTTCCTCTTAGTTCCTGGGGTCTCAACACTAGCTCACCATCATGTCCTCAGCAGCATGAGCCACATCTCCAAACTCGGTGTTTTCTTCTTCTTCTGTTTATTTTTCCCTCTTTGGCTTTTTGGGCCACACCTGGCAATGCTCAGGGATTATTCCTGGCTCTGCAGTCAGAAATCATTCCTGGCAGTGCTTGGGGAACCCCATGGGATACCAGGCCAGGGCGTGCAAGCCAGGGCGTGCAAGGCTAATTTTTACTCACTGTCCTATCGCTCTGGTCTCAAAACTCAGTCCTTTCTGAGTTGCTTTAGTATAGCAACTCTCATACCAAACTCTCCCATTTCTCTCTTCCTTTTTGCAGGTGGTAGTTTCTTTCTGCCTTTGCTCTCCAGCATTAAACTTAATAAAGCATTTGACTGCTGTGTCCGTGAACACTGGTTTCATCAATTCTACATGAATTTTTCTCTGTTTTATTCTGTTCATCATTCTCTACCTTAGTGAAATGTGTGTTCCTGATAATAATGACCTGCAGTCACTGAGTGAATTCCCCATATGAATTTCTAGATGAAGAATTATTCAACTAATGGAAAGACTAAGTACAAAACCTCTAAAACAGAAACATACCTGATATATGTTGAGAGAAAGAGTAAGGAAGCCTCTGTAATTAGAGCTAAGTACTGAGAAGCAACTCAATAAAATAGTATGTTAGAGATTTCAAAGGAGCCAGATGATATATAACTGTATTTGATAGGAAAGAAACAAAATCTGTAGCCTTTGGGGTACTGGGTTAAATCATTGATATCACTCAAGCCACTTCTCTAAGGAGAAGGGTGACATGTCTGGTTTTACCACCCTCACTTCTCCCTCTGCTGTCCTGTAACTAGTTTTGCAATTTTTGAGTAGGAAAAGGGTGGGGTAGAAGCTAGGGGTTAGGAAGAAAGATTTATTTTAGAAATGAATAACTATAATAGATCATTTAGAAATAGAAATAAATAATGAAGGGCACATGATGACATTCACCCTGCACTTTAGAAATTACTTTAGCCTTTAAAGTGGCACAGTTTTTATACCAGACACGGGTAACTCATCTGCAGTATTTTTGAAATTTAAATCACTGAATCACTGTATCACTGTTGTCCTGTTGCTCTTTGATTTCCTCGAGCGGGCACCAGTAATATAAATATATAATATATATTATTTGCTTATTTTTCTTTTAAGCAAAATACAAATTCTAGCTTTAATTTCAATATCAGGTAATTATAAGATTCACATGGGCAATCAATAAATTCTTTGTGACACAGAATCTAACTTCTCAAGGTAACTGTTAGAATATCATTGTCATAAAGTTCTCTACACCTGTAAGGCATTCCTTTTAATATATAGCCAATAAAGCTATACATTCAGGGATCATTTCTATGATTCATTACTTGCAACAACGATTGAGTCTCTAGCCTAAATAACAGCAAAAGGCCTAGATGTCAATCAGTTTTTACCATCCCAGAAATTCACCATTTTACTTAGCATTTTTTTCCTCCCTTACAGGTTACTTTCTGTCTTTTAAATCACTGTATTCTTAGTTTTGACCATACCATATCCCAAAATAGCCGGACATCATGATAGAAACATCCATGTTTAACTCACTCTTAGGAAGAATTATAGTGTTATTCAGTTTTTACTAGAACTTAACATATATTTATTTTATTATTCCACTAAAGCTCTAATGCGGACACTATTATTACCTTCATTTTATAGATTAAGAAGCTCTGAGAGCTTTGAAAATTTCCCCAAGTGATATAACCAATGCCTGATAAAGCTACGATTTAATCCAGGCACTCCTACCATAGAGACCATTCTCTTAATGGTCTCTATGGTTGGAGAGAGATTTTACCAAAAAATGAAAGATTAACTCTGGTTATCCAATATCTTTATTTTTCAAATATGTTATCCTCTTTGATCTGAGTTTTTCTGCTAAACACATCATTCTTAACTGTTCATTTATTTCCACTTCTGGGACTTGATTCTCTCCTTGGGAGTGGGAAGGATCTTGTGTTTTTTTTCCCTCCAGCTCTTTATTCACCTTTACTGCTTTCCCCAAGTCAGAGAATCTCTCTATATTTTAATAATGCTAGTCCTTGCAAAGACTAATTCTATTTAGAATAAGTATCCTTTTGCATTTGAAATCACAGCATAGCCTGAAGGATTTAACTTTTCTTGGTTCTACTGTCTTATATATGCAAGGCTAAATGACTCAACAAAGAGTTTCCCATAAGAGCAAAGGGGACATGTTGACATTCACCCTACACTTTAGAAATGACTTTGGCCTTTAAAGTGGCACACTTTATATGCCAGAAACTTCAAGGGTTATTCGAAACAACAGTGGCATTTGCTACAACTAAAAAACTAACAAGGGAAAAATGGAGACAACATGACACAGTCTTTGAGTGTTATAAAGTCTCCTTAGACTCAACAAAAAGTGCTATAATATTCAGGGTCAGAATTAACAATCATATGTTACCACCACTAAGTTTTTAAAAGGTCAAAGTCAATCATGTAATATTTTTGTTGTTTTGTATTTTTAGAAATGTTGCTGAATCACGAGGATGTTAGAGATTTTCATGGCTTAATTCAGGAAGTAGAAACTTTGATTATATTTGGAACCCAAAAGCAAATCTGTCTTTCAAATGTGTCTTGAAGGTCTTATGTGCCTAAGTGCATGACAGATTCAAAAGAAGAATCCATCAAAGTTCAAGTGCATCCCACGGACTGGAGTGATAGCACAGCAGGTAGGGCGTTTGCCAGGCACGCAGCCAACCTGGGTTTGATTCCTCTGTCCTCTCAGAGAGCCCGGAAAGCTACCCAGAGTATCTTACCTGCACAGCAGAGCCTGGAAATCTACCTGTGGTGCATTCCATATGCCAAAAACAGTAACAAGTTTCACAATGGAGAAGTTACTGGTGCCCACTCGAGTAAATCAATGAACAATGAGATGACAGTGCTAGTGCTACAGTGATAGAGTGCTATATATACTACAAACCCAGGAATTTACATTCCTTTTGCGGAAGGTGCTACTGAATCTGGTTTCACTCCCAGATGTAGCTGGCCACCTGAACCAGCAGTTCAGTATGAGGTACTTGAGGGATCACCAGGGCCACTAGTTGGCAGTTCTCAGGAGGTCGTATGGCATAGTACCTGGCACAAACCTTACATGAACCCTAGCCCTGTATTACCTCCTCAGAATCAAGGGTATAACACAGACAATGAATCCAAGAATAATGATATAAATGACTGCCTTTAAAAAAATCAACAAATCTGTTGCATAAGAAGGTTATCAACTAGTTCCAGGTGCTGAGAATCCAGCAAGTCACAAAGCAGATAAAGATCCCTCCATACTTTCCTGGAGTAAATATTTTGGAAATATTGACTGTGTGACTGACACTTTGTTCTGAGATTTTAGAGATATTTATTATTGTTTCCTCTCAGAACAACTTTAGAAGTATTTTTGTTTTTATTTTGAAAATATGAGACATCATATTTTGAAAAGGTAGGGCTTAGATGGTATAAATCCCAGCTTCTTAAAATGTGGGTCATCACCCCACTCTGGGGTTATGGAACTGATGATGATTGTCATTTTGTTACCAAAACATTTGGCAACAGTAAAATATCACCTTGTAACAACTAAAAAAAATCAACAAGGTAATATATCTAAGGGTGAAAAATGGTCCCAAGTGGAAATTTAAGAAGCCCTGTATGCTCTCACTGATAAGAATATAGTCACTAGTAAGCCATAGAATCAGGTCTGCCTGCCTCCAAATCTAGAAGTCAGATGCTAACAAGCAATACCTGTATCATCTCCTGTTATGTCTGTTCGCATTCTGATAATTCCTTGGTCTTCTACCACTATTCTCAAGCTATTAATTTAACTTAGTTTCCAATGCTCTACCCACAGATATTTCTCTTCCAGAATGGGAATTTATTTAAGGCATTTATTTTATGTATTTGCTGACTTTACATGATACGTATGTATTCATAACATCACCACAAATACCACTGATTTTTCTTACTTACATTTCTGTTCTTATCTGTGGAGCAACATCACTGTGAAAGCTCAGGTTTTAGGATCCTCAGTAAAACGTTATTTTCTAGGACCATTAACTTCTCTTATAATGGTTAAATTGTGATAGCCTAATGGCTAGTGGTTTATGCTCTTACAGTCCTGCATAAATTATACTATGATTGCACAAATATACATATTTCATCACTATTATATTTATTATTACTGTTGGACTTTGTTTTGTGCTAACACTCCGTATTGCTCAGTATTGCTGCTGGCTCTGTGCTCAAGGGTCACTCCTGGTGTTGCTCAGGGAACCATATATGGTGCTGAGGATTTAACCAGATCAGTTGAATGCAAGGCAAGAGTTATAATCCTTGTGCTATATCTCTAGCCCTTTCATCACTTTGATTACTACAGAGAGAGTTGACACATGTGACATTTTCTGTTCTGATCATGATTTTTCTCTAAGTTAAGTTTTCCTCTATGCTTTCAAATTAGAGTTGGTTGAAAAGAGTTGTGTGTTTGAAGTGCATAAAGAAAGCAGAGTCCAACATTTGTTGAAAGCATTTTTCTAACTATCCAAGGGACAAACATTTACAGACACTTCTTTTGTATCCAGTTATACCTCTAGATTCCTGATGATCATAGTGACCTACAGAGAGATACTTACACTTGAATGAGGACTCATTGACTCAGAAGCTACACAGAGACAATTGCATTTCATAGGCGAGGCTTCATATGAGCTCACTTTTCAGAGTTCCTCACTTGTGGTTGATGACTTCTCAGATTGATTGATTGGTGAATCAAAGCATAATCCAACTCTGATTCTGAAACTTATCTGTTTTCTAATAATTATGTAAGAATTACTTCCTATAAAGAACTACTTCCTATAAGGATGTCCTTACTCTAAAAACGTTTAGACTTACATTTCTCCAATGAGTGGCTCAGATGTGAAACTGGAAGCAAGGCAGCATTTATTTACTCCTATGTATTATTCTTAGTGAAAATGAGTTCTAATCTACTCTAAAAAAGATTTGTACCTATCTCAAGAAGGTATCTGCCCTCCCATGATAATCATGCATTTTTCACAAAAATGAAGACATAGAACAACCTAAAGTTGATGAATAAATGGAAAACATGTGATAGATGCATAGTTGGGAGATGGCCAGATGGATATGCTGACATAACAAAATATTATTCATCCATAAAGGAAGGAAATTTCAGGCAGAGGAGAGAGTTCAAACAGAGAGAGCTCATGCCAAGCATATATGAGGACCCAGGCTTAATACTTGGTACCACATTAGCCCGCAAACAACCCAGTATAGCCCTAGTAACCTCAAGTACCTCGGGGAACCCCCATAAAATAAGTAAATACAATTACAATAAGATGAAATAATTTAAAGGATGCTAGTTAAAATGCATAAGAAAATACTATTTATCATTACAACAGAGCTCAGACCGATGTCTGCCATATGCTAGGAGATAGAGACATATGGAGATGCTGATCAAAGTTATGAACTTGATAATTGTAAGATATATAATATACTATAAGCATAACTATAAAATAAAAAAGCTCAAATGAAAATTATTAAATTAAAGCTTAAAATGATATTCATTACATATTGAAAATCGCTAAGAGAGTACAAATGAAGTGCCAGACTTAAAAATTAAAAAGGCTATTATAAAAGAAAAGTTTTGTTCTATTGGATGAGTTGGTATTTTAGTGACTTGCAGTTATATTTTTAATGGTCTACCTTGTTTTTTGTTGGATTTTATTAAGGTACATTAGTCTAAATTTGATAATGCAAAAAAGACGATAACTGTCTCAAATTTCGGCACTTTTTATTTTTAGGTAATAAAAAAAGATAAAATACTGCAGATAAATCTTCTTTTTGCAGATAAATCTTTAACTCTGTTTTTATATTTTCATATAACTCATTGCTCAAGAACTAAAATTTTGTTTAACTGAAATTTAATGAGCCACAAGTTATATCCAAAGATAATATTTAAAAGATAATATTTCAAAAGTTGTGAATCCCAGTAAACAGAGAAAGACAATTTACTAATTGTAGTGTTGAAAAGATTAAAAAAAGAAGACCTACTAGAGATCATGTTTCAAATATCCATCATGCTTTGTTGAACTGTATAATTAATATAAATAATTTGTGATCATACTATCTTTAACTTAATGAACATATTAGCTTTTATGAGTGTGTTTGGATCATTGAAAACTACATTTCATATATAATATAATTATATTTCAAAGTGCTTTGCCTTACACAATTTAATTATTTTGCTATACATGAAACTGATTGAATTTTTCTTTCTTTTATCTTTTGGTTTGGGCCTCATCTGGCAGTGCTTAGGGCTTGCTCCTGGCTTTTTGTTCAGGAATCAGTCTTGGTGGGACTCATGTGATCATATGGGGTGCCAGGGGTAAAATCAGGGTGAGCCATGCACAAGGCAAGCTCTTTACTCATTTACTATCTCTCCAGTCCTACTTTTTATTTTTTAATAAACTTTTCATTTTAGAACAGATTTAGATTTGCATACAAGTTGAAAAGATAAATCAGAGAATTTCTGTATAGAACACTGCATATTATAACTGTATAATTAATTAGTCACTATTGACATTTATATCCATACTTTATTTAGATTTTCTTACTTTACACTTTTTTGGGTACTTGAATCTCATCCAGAATGATAATTTTCCATTTTAATCATGTCTCCTTAGGTGCCTCTTGATAATTCCTCAGATTTTCCTTGATTTTTGTGATCTTAGCATTTGGGGGTAACACTGGTGAGGTATTTCATAGGAATTGCCTGATACTTGTTTTTTTTGGACTGATATTTTTTTTTTGGACTAGGCTGGAGATTTTGTGATGAAGACTGGAGGCTAAATGCTCTTTTCATAGCATCAAATCAATGAGAAATACTGTCATTGTGATTTTATCTCTGACCACCTGGGCAAGAGAGCTTTTACCAGATTGTTTGCTGTAAAAATCACACCTTTTCTTATTCCATTCTCCAGTCAGCATATTGTTCATTACTTTGCTAGAGATGGAATAGCAAACTACCATTAACTGGGCGAGTAAACCAGCAGAAGTTTTTTTTTTTTCTCATAGTTCTGGAGGCAATAAGTTTGAGATCAAAGTGCTAACAAGGATAACTGCTTCTTAGGGTAACGTGAAAACTATATACCATGCCTTTACCTAAGGAGAGAGAGAGAGAGAGAGAGAGAGAGAGAGAGAGAGAGTGTGTGTAACGTGAAAACTATATACCATGCCTTTACCAAAGGAGTGTGTGTGTGTGTGTGTGTGTGTGTGTGTGTGGTTTACTTGCATCTTTGGAGATTTGGGTTCTTACACACATCAGCTGGATCTACAACTTTATGTTTACTGGTGTCCTCCCTTTGCTCATGTTTACGTCAAATGCATCTTATTTTAAAAGGAGACAGATCCTACTGGATTAGGGGCCCACTATACTCCAGTAAAATCTCACCCTAACTAATTGCATCTGTAATGACCTTGTTCCTAATAAAGTCAAATCCTACGCTAATGAAAAGTTAGCATAAGTGAATTGGGGGGCAGTGAGCATCTAGCAATGTTATTTGCTGTGTGAACTATACACAGCATAACCCATTTGCTTCTGTGTAGGATAGAAGATGAGGGTCTAATTTCATTCTTTTCATTGTAGACATTCAGTTTTCCTACCACTACTTTATGTGCCTTTACCATTGTGTATTCTTGATTTCATTGTCTAAGATTAGTTGTGAATTTATTCTTTTTTCACAACTTTTTAACTATCCATGGCCTTTGATAGTTTCATATGAACTTTAAAATAATTTAGACAAAATGATTCAGTTTGCTGAAATTTGGATATCATGTTGTGCAAGTCAGAGGGAGAAGGACAAATGTTGATGCCCTAACTCATCTGTGGCATAATTAGTATCAAAGCTGGGCAATAGAAGGTATCAAATGATGGCTAAACCATAGTGTGAATTACAAGTCCAAGAAAGCCAAGAAAGAAGGGGAGTGAAGTAGCATGGAATGAGTCAGGCTGGAGATAGCATAAGAAAAACATAAGGTTAAGTTTGACAGTGCAATGGTGAGGCAACAGTGTTTATCAAAACGATAGGGGTCAATGTAATTATAACCATATGACTCAAATTATAACACATTTAACAAAATGAGTTTGCTAAGGGAATAGAGTGAAGGGTAGGAGGGAACATTGGGTCATTCATTTGTTGGGGATATTGACAAGGTAGTAAGTTTGGAGTTGGATCATTATATGCCTAAAACTCTAGCACTAACATCATCCTCCTCATCATCATTCTGTTGATTGTCGAATTTCTCGAGCAGTCTCAGTAACGTCTCCATTCGTGCCAGCCCTGAGATTTTAGAAGCCTCTCTCTACTCGTCCTTCCCAACAATGATGCATTGGAGGCTCTTTCAGGGTCAGGAGAATGAGACCCAACTTGTTACTGGTTTTGGCAGATTAATACACCATGGGAACCTGGTGAGCTCTCCCATGTGGGTAGGAAACTCCCTGTAGTTTGCCAGGTTCTCCCAGAGGGAGAGGTAGGCTATAAGATGTCTTCGCAGCTGCTTGCTTCCGGGAGCTTGCTTTTAAGTCTCTGGATGCAGGCTGTTGATGCAATTCAGGGTGCTGGGGGCAGTCCTTGGGTGTGACCGCCTAGTTACTAGGAAATGGGAAATCTGGGCGAAGGAGGCCCAGTCCTGATCTGAGCAGGCTTGGAGATCTCAGCCCTGGGTCCCACAGACCTGGATTCTTCTGCCAGTACCTTCACACATGAGGCTCGTCCGAATGTATGGAGAGGGACTTTGAGCATGGCTGTGGCTAGGCTCCAGAGGTCTTTGGCTGCTGGGAGGTCTGCTTGCGCCAGGGAGGGAAGCTGGAGCCCATCCCTTCCGAGGGGCCCCTGAGATGACAGCCAGGCATTTGGGCAAGAGACTCTCTTTACAATACTAACAGTATTGTAAATTACAGTTTCTAAATATTTTTTTAAAAAAATAGAAAAATAAAATTCTCTTCTATTAGGAGAAAAAGTCATTGTGATTTTGACAACAATTGCATTATATATATATATATATATACATATATTTATACATTACGTACATTACTTTGTTTCCTGGGCTGGAGCAATAGCACAGAGGGTAGGGTGTTTGTCTTGCATGTGGCTGACTATGGTTTGATTCCTCCACCCTTCTCAGAGAGCCTGGCAAGCTATCAAGAACATCTCACCCACAGGGCAGAGTCTGGCAAGCTATCTGTGTCATATTCAATATGCCAAAAACAGTAACAGCAAGTCTCACAATGGAGACATTACTGGTGCCCACTTGAGCAAATCGATGAGTAACAGGATGATAGTGATACAGTGATACTTTGTTTTCTATGTATGTACATGTGTGTGTTTGTGTGTGTATGTGTGTGTACTCTATTAACAAGCACACTGCTGACTCTATTATTAAGATTTAATTAGTAATTACTCATCCAATTCAAGAACATAAATTTACTTCTTGTGGAACTTGTTTGTGTTTCGATTCTAACTCTAACTCAGGCCATTTCAAACCATCGTCATTGCATGAAATCTAAATACACTCAATGAAAATCTAAATAAACTCAATAAGATATCAATCAACTTCTATTCTCTATATTCCTTGCAGTATCTGCAGAACCTCTTGGCTATAATATATGCTCAGTAAATTATGTTCTGAATAAGGGAAACAGACATAAATAAATATTAAGTAATAAAATATATTAGTTTCAGGTTCTGGAGAGATGGTATAGTGGGTAGAGCACTTGCCTTGCACGCAGCCAATGTGGGTTCAATACCCAGGGCCATATATGGTTTGCTAAGGCCTGTCAGGGATGACTCTGAGTGCAGAGCCAGAAGTAAGTCATGAGCACCAAATGGGTGTGGCCCCCAAATCAAAACATGAGCCAGTTGCTGAAACACTGATGCCCTCTAGTGACTAAAACTCATCAATGTAGCCTTATGATGTGTCCAGGAATATGTTCACTCATGCATGAGACTCTACCAGAGCCTGTGGAAAGCAGCCTGGAGTGTGGTAGTGGTTAGGTGAAATGAAAAACTGCAGCTGCTCTGGGTAAAGGGTTGAGGGTGGGGAGTTAGAGGGCCCTGCTCGAATACCAACCAGGCCTTTTCTCATCTCCTTCTGCCCCACTTTTCTTTTAAACTGTTGCTCCTTTAAGGAGCCTTTCTGCTCCGAGAACACAGATTGGAAAACAAATCCATCAAATGAAAGAACACAAAGAACTATTTCTTGAGAACAAAGCTGCAAAATTTAAAGAGAGCTCACTCATTAAAATTTGATTTTCAATTTTAATATAGATATATTAAAAAAAATGGAGCTACTATCTGATGGTTGAATTTAAAACTCCACCTATGAAGTCAGGTTTTTTCCCAATCCCTCATTCCAAAATTTCGGTTGATTTCTGTATTGTGCATTATGCTTCAGGTCTTGAAGGGGAAACCTTAACATTTCAAAATCAAATATTGATCTTCACAACGAAGGAAACTGGGATTTCTAAAATTAATTCTTCATTTTTTAAAAGTTATGGAGCGAGAATCAATTTCTTCAGGAATCACATCCCTCACCCCACTGCCCACCACTTTACGTCAGGTAAAGCAGGGTATTCTAACCTTGATACCAGAATCTTTAATGTAGTATTTTTCCTCCTTTATAACCTTGATAACCTTGATTCATATTATGAGAAGTTGAACAAAGAACTGGATGGCTTACTTGATAGATGCTTAGAATATATGAGCGCTGTCGCAGCTGTGCAGTTTTGGATTTCTGATATTTTAGCTCAGTTCACAGTTTCGTGTGTGGCTGGTCCGAATCTCGTCTGTGCCGGGAACACCCCCAACCCAAGATCCCCTGCACGCCACGTCACTGTACTCCTGCACGCCACGTCACTGCAAGTTCGTACCTCTGGGTAGTGGGTTCTAGAAGATGGCAGTCGCTAGGTGGGTGCCACCACTGCTGCCGCCACCAGCGCAGAAAGAAACGGTCAAGAGAGAAAAACCTTTCCCCTCCCGGGGCGGCATGGGGTTGTAGCTCAGTTCACATTCTACATGCATTTCTATAAGAAGCCGCTGGGTACCAAAATTGGTTAGTAGTTCTCTAGGGTCATAGTCTTTAAGGAGCAGAGGAGCCCTTTCCTGCGGCTGCTCCGGATCTCTTCTGGGCGGAGAGCATTCCCCCTGAAGGCATCTTATTGAAGCCATGAAGCTACTAAACTTAAATGGTTGCATAACAAATTAGACAACTAAATCCATAGCGCAGTATTGCAGGAAAATTCATGCTTGAAAAATATTTGTAAAAACTCACTTTAAATAAGTTGAAATATATAATGCTTTTAAAATATAATGCTTTGCTATACAAAATGTAACTAAACATGTAACTTGCTTAATTTTTTAAGGATGATTCTTTTAGCCAGTTGTTTGTAAAGGTGGAGTACTTCAAAATAATTTTATTTTATTTTATTTTATTTCACAAAGAGCAAGTAGAGGAGCTGTTCAAAATCATGTATTCAATCAAAAAGAAATGTGACTTGTACTGACTGCTGAAGTTGTCTTGATGTTGGAGACTTGAGACATGCGGAGTGATCTGAATAGATTACCTTTACAAAAATAGTAGCAGTCTTTAAGTGTAGGATCCTGCCTAACTCTGGAAATGTAGGAAAAGTCAGCATTCTTCAGGTTCAAGATACTAATTTAAATAGCAGCTGAATTTAAATAGCAGCTGTGGAGTTTTTTGATGAAGAGCGACGAGCACGGTTACTTCAGTTTGTGACAGGATCACCAAGAGTGCCTTTTAGGACTTCAAAGCTTTACAAGGTGCCACAGACCCATGGCTCTTTACCGTACACCAGATTGACGCTTGCACGATCTGCTGAAAGCCCACACTAGCTTCAATCGAATAGACATTGCGCCCTGTGAAAGCTATGAAAAGTTATATGAAAAACTGCTAACAGCCATTGAAGAAACGTGGATTTGCTGTGGAGTGACAGACTTCAAGGATCTACCCAGGACTCTATTTATACCCCTGACTGACTGCCTCCTTTCAGCAGTTTCAAGGAATGCTGAAAAACAGGAAAATGTCCCTTCCCCCTCCCTTAAAAAAATTCTTTTTAGGACACTGTGAGGGTAAAAGACAATTTTGAAATTCCTTTTAAAGGGAAAAAGAGGTCCTTATGCTTTGCCATGAGGCCACATTCAGTCAGCTGCTATTTAAATTAAATTTAAATTAGTTTAATACTTTATGATTCAATAAAAGTAGAGGTTGTCCCAAATATTACCTTTTAAGATCCCTAGCACAACTCTAAGAACAAAGTCATAAACATAAATCTGTAAGTAACCACATCACTTGACAGTTTTCTAAATTTGCAGAGCAAATACAAGTGGATTTGTGCAGAAACTGGTATTTCAAGAGAAACAGAACCAACAATCTGCTAATAAATTGATGATATGATAATAACTACTCTCATTAATATGATTAACTTAGTTCACATGACTGTGACCATCTATAAGTCTCACTATCTGCCATTTGCAAGTTTCAAAGCCAGGAAAACTAGTGGCATAATTCAAAACCAAATTTAAATTTGTTTTCATTCAAAACAATAGGAGCCAATTGCTTAAGTTTAGCTCCAGTTGTCAGTCAACTAAGTCCCTGTTCAAAGGCTGAGGACATCAGTTGTTGTTACTTCAACATTATTTAACATCCACTGTTTATATTAGGATTCTTTCTTGCCATTGTAGATTCTATGGGTTTTTACAAATCTATAAAAGTTTGCCTACATCATTATAATTTTGCAAAAACATTTTTTTCCATTTCATTGCATAACGTGTGCTTAATCATCTAAATTTTGTTTCGCCTCAGATATACTTAATTTGTTCCTCTTATATGAGTGATCATTTTTCAGGGCATAGGATTACAAAATTAATGGATTTTTCTCCCAGTATTTTTAAGTATTTCATTCTGCTAGATATTTGCCTACATGGGCTCTAAGGAAAAGTCAGGCATAATAATTAATTAATTGATTGATTGATTTGACCAGCAAAGTTATGCTAGAGGGTACGGAAGAGACCTCTCATGACCTCAGCCCACTTTGCCATTTTGTTGATGGTGGATCTTGGGATGCAGCACCCTCTGGTCCTGCATGCCCAGGGGTCCAGCGCTCCATCCAGCATGCTTGGAGAGCCATGCAGTACTGGGTCAATGCTCAGTGCATGTGATCTACCTGATTTCATCTTCCTAGCCCAACATTCTTCTCCTTTTCTAATCTAGGTAAATGGCTTCTCTCAAGATATTTTATTTACTCTTTGGTTTTCTCTGCTTTAAATAGGACATACCTACTAGGTATATATTTTTTTCTTTTTCATTTAGTTCTCTTAGCTCCCTGGATCTATGGTCTGGAGTCTGATTTTTTTTTATGGACATTCTGAATCATTATCCCTAATATTCTCATCGCATATAGGCTGAACCTTTTGTTCTTTGATATTATGTTTTATTTTGCTCATACTTAATTTGTTTAGCATTAAGTTTCTATTGAGATATTTCCAAACCCAGAGATTCTTTCCTCACTGGATCTATTTTGCCAATGAATACACCACAGCCTCCATTTTTGTAGCAATGATTTTAAATTATTGAAATTGGGAGTGGGAACTCTCATGTAGTGCTTATATAGCCAAGGGGTCACTCCCAGAAATACTTGACCAACTGGACAAGATGGTTCAATACTTAGATCTAGCAAGGTGGCAAAAAGGTCCAGAGGTAATGACCACCAGGATTACACTTGGCAGTACTCTGGGGGTCATGTGATGCTAGGGTTCAAATTTGGGATTACCAAATGCCAATTATACATTCAAAACACTGAGCTCTCTTCCTTACCGTGTAGACTTTTTAAATTTTATATCTATTTTAAATTTTTCACTCTTTCTTAGAATTTCTATTCACTGCTTATATGAATAGAATAGAAAAATAGAATAGGAAAATAGAATAGAATAGAAAAACTGCATCAGTTTTTATACATTCTCTACATTTCCCCACTATAGATGTTAGCATATGTTTACTCATAGTTATTTCAAATTCCTGGTCTGGTAATTCCATCATTCAGCCATATCTGAATGTTGTTCTGATGGTTTTATGTTTCCCTAAACTATGTTTGATTGCTTAAGCCATCTTTTTTAAAATATTTTTTTTATTTTTTGTTGAAAGCTGGAAATAATGAACAAGGTAAAAGGAATGTCACTAAACTTTGTTGATGTGATAATATAGAGGTGTGAAAGAATAATTAAATACAATCCTAATTAGTTTTGAGTTAGGTCTGGCTTTTACAATCTGTCTTTTAGGTTATGAGCCTCATAAAACCATCTCATCTTTATAAATAACTTATGAGAGACAGAGCATGCAGCACTTGAGTATCTTCATTCTCCTCTATAGAATACTCAAGTCAACTGGAATTTTGGTTCTAATAAAACTCCATCAGTTTAGGTTTTGATTGAATAAATTTCTTCTGAAGATAGAACTTGTGAAGCATAAAATGCCCTGATGGGCTCTTCAGAAATTGTCAATTTCCCTACTAACCAGCATTTACAATTCTTGGGAAAGTAGTTTGCCTTGTGCTTTCATTTGTTGAAAAGTTAATGATAGTTTAGTGGGGGCAGTGTGATAATACAGTGGGTAAGACTTTTACTTTGCACGTGGCCAACTGTGGTTCAATCCCTGGCATCCCGTAGGATTCCTAAAGTCTGCCAGAACTGATCCCGGAGCCCAGAGTCAGGAGTAACCCTTGCGCACCGCTGCGTGTGGCCACCTAACAAACAAACAAACAAACAAACAAACAACCCCTGTCTACCCACCAACCCTGTACTTAGGGTTAAGGTGAAGTGACAACTTTCAAATTTCTCATAGAACCAGACACCAGAACTTATAATCCATAACTGCTGAGTGAAACATGATATTTTTAATTTGCCAATCTAAAATCTAAGTGCTCATTTACTGCCCTACTGAATCAAGTATACAGACAGTCCCATACTCCCCTCTCCCCATTAGCACTTCTGGCTGTAACCTCAGCAGTTTAATTAATCTTATATTAATTAAACTACGTCAGTGTAATGGAATCAAAAGTGATAGGTTATAGAATTATTTACTTAGGATAATTGGTGATGTTTTTGAGATGTCACATCAAAATATAGTCAGAAAAAGAATTGTGCTTATTTATGGCAAGAATGGTTTAGAATTTTAAGGTAGAATGCTGTTGGTACACTCAAGGAAAAAAGCTAATGTGGTTTAGAAAAGAAGGAATGATAAAGAGTTAAAATTGAACTTGAGTCAACACAGAGCATATTTACTTAGTCTAACAAATATTATAAAAGTGACTTCATTAATGACGTGAGTAGTGGTTAAGACTTGTGAGTTCTCTGGAAATATTTTAGACACTGTTTCTCACATAGTAAGTCCAGTGATCATTAAGGATCTGATGAAATTTGACAAATTATTAGCAAGAATTCTGGTGTCAGTAACTAGTTTGAAAGAAGCTGATTGTTTTTTAAACTATGTAAGCATACCACCACTGTTTTGTGTAATATGTCACTTTTTTTTCTAGAGAAATTTTTGAGACAAGGATAGTTAAATTATTGAAAATGATATAAAGTCCTGATTTTATTTTTCTCAGAGAATAGGTATAGAATGATCTTAGCTTTTGTTAGCAAATAAACAGTTGTGTGCATACAGAATTTTTTCAAATTATTATTCATGACCTACAAAGAAAAGATACTATGAAACCAAAATCTATCTAGAAATTATGAGGACTTGTTTTGGCATAGACCAATTTACAAATCAATCACATTCACTGATTATTTTGAAAAATTCCCACAAACATGAGTTTGAGTCTATCTTCTAATTTAGGGCAGACACACCTTAGTGGTAAAGAATCTGTCAGTGTCACCGTCATTCCGTTGCTCATCGATTTGCTGGAGCGGGCACCAGTAACATCTCCATTGTGAGGCTTGTTGTTACTGTTTTCGGCATATCGAATACACCTTGAGTAGCTTTCCAGGCTCTGCCTTGCGGGCGAGATATCTCGGTAGCTTGTCAGGCTCTCTGAGAGGGGTGGAGGAATCAAACCCGGGTCGGTCAGGTGTAAGGCGAACACCCTACCGCTGTGCTATGGCTCCAGCCCCAGGTTAAGTCAAGTGGTACTAAATACAAAGTAGGGCCTCGATCCTACAGCACTGGTGATCTTAGAAGAACTTACTTTAAAGAACTTTACTTTCCATGAGCTCACAGAGAAATAGGCTATGAAAAGATAGAGGGAAAAGTTGAATGTCTATAAACTGAGAAGAGTCATTTTATCAGGAACCAAAGCTGACAATATATTTATCTCAAACATCTAGTCTCCCAAACCTTATGAAGTAAAATTTTATGGTTTAATCCACACAGTCTGTGGTATTTTGTTGTGGTCCTTACATGAAACATGGCACAAAATGGTCTATTTGGAATGAATGTCATTCTGATAATAAGTTTTTAAAAAATCCATGACATTCATTGAGAAATATATTGTGACAAGGGATTATTTTTTCAGAATTTTAGGTATTATTATAAAACAAAAACAATTTCACATAATTTGTTGGATTGTAGTAAAAATCAAATCATTTAATAAGATAATTTAAAGAAATGCTTTGTAAATTGCAGAAACAAACAATAAAACAAATAAATATACTAATTCATCTCACACAACTTGAGAATTTCTGTTTCAAAGACAAAAATACTATCTCTTTAAAGATACTAGCTCATAAAAATAATACATCATCATTATAAAAAAGATACTAGCTCAGATCTTAGATTATTTCTGCACAGGAAGCTCCACCCAGATTTCAGACTGAGAAGATAAGTCCTCCATAAACAATGTTCTACAATTGTATAAGGATCAGTTCATTGGCTTTCCTTTTAAACCAAATTATATTCAGAAAAAATTTATCTAGGACAATTATCTTATTTAATTTCCCCCTTCCCAATATATTGAAATATATTGAAAAATAATTGATAAATTCTGATAAAGTATACAACATGATGATTTAATATACATTATGGAGTGGTTACCAAGTTTACATAAATCTTTTTATTTAGTTACCCTTTTAAAAGATTTATCTTAAGATTTACTTCCAACAATGGTCATCATGCTATACTGTTAAATTGTCATAATGCTGTAAATTTGGTCATCAGAACTTTTTTCCATCTATTCATAAAAATGATGAAGGAAAAATCTCAGGAAGAGAATAAAAAGTTAAAGTAAAGAAAATATGTTACCTATTCTATAATTTATAATTTAAAAAATAAGTAGGTTCTTTGTGCTAATTTCCATGAACAAATTTCTTTATTTGTTTAGATTATTTTATATGTGATTTGGTTCTTATTCTTCTAACATGCTTCTGTCCAGTATAAGTCACTTAGGAGTCTGATAATTTTTTTGCATTAGAAAATAGGGTAAATTTGTTTCAGTACACATATCTTTCCCTACTGTATTTATTAGAAACAAATTACTCTGTTTCGTGGCCAAGCACACTGTAAATCGCTGTTTGATTGGTTAGTCATTTCTTTTCAAACACTAAGAGACAACATTGAGAATTCCTGTAAAATGAATCAATGTGAATGAAGAAAGTATTTAGAAATATGCCTGTTTAACTATTTACAAAATGATAAACCTCAAACAAGATAACAGAACAAAATAAATATCAAATGCACTTTAAAAATAGAGCGCATTAAACCTTTGAAATAATTGACTTGACCATGGAAATAGCTCATGCCAATGGAGAGACTATCAAACTCCGTAGAACTGAGTTATTATTGTGCGGTTGTAGACAGCTGAACAAACTTCCCTTTATTTTGCACCACACCCAGGAGTACTCAGGGCTTACTCCTGCCTTTGTACTTTTAGAAATCACTCCCAATGGCATCTCAAAAGGCCATTTGGGGTATTGGAGATTGAACATGGTTTGGACTGCAAGGCAAGCGCCTTACCTGCTGTGCTGTCTCTCCAGCCTGCTAGAGAAGTATTTTAATAATATAGCGCTGCACTGCACTGTTGTCCCATTGTTCATTGATTTACTTGAGCGAGCACCAGTAACGTCTCTATTGTGAGACTTGTTGTTACTGTTTCTGGCATATCGAATACCCCACGGGTAGCTTGCCAGGCTCTGCCGTGCAATGCAGGCGGCATATTCTCGGTACCTTGCCGGGCTCTCTGAGAGGGACAGAGGAATCGAACCCAGGCCAGCCGCATTCAAGCACATGCCCTACCCGCTATGCTATCGCTCCAGTCCATTTTAATAGTATGCACTGTCACACTGTCCTCCTGCTAATCATTGGCTTACTGGAGCAGGCGCCAGTAGCGTCTCCCTTTGCCCCAGCCCTGAGATTTTAGCATCCTAATCTTTATGCCCTCTGTCCGAGGATGCGGCACGCCAGCTGGATGCCCTTGGGCATATTGATGACGCGCTTGGCATGGATGGTGCAAAAGTTGGCATCCTGGAAGAGCCCCACCAGGTCGGCCTCGCATGCCTCCTGCAGTGCCAAGATCGCTGAGCTCTGGGAGCGCAGATCGGTCTTGAAGCCCTGCGCGATCTCGCCCACCAGCCGCTGGAACGGCAGCTTGCAGATAAGCAGCTCGGTGGGCTTCTGGCCGCGGCGGACCTCGCACATCGCCACGGTGCCGGGCGGGCAGCGGTGCGGCTTCTTCACGCCGCCCGTGGCTGGCCGGCGCGCTCTTGAGGGCCGCCTGCTTGCGGGGCGCCTTCCCGCCTGTTGACTTACGTGCTGTCTGCTTAGTACCAGCCCTCTCCTTCTTCGCAACTCAGCTGGAGACTCCTTCGGGGCCAGGGAAATGACCTTTTGCTACTGTTGTTGGCGTATATAGTACATCCCGGGTAGCTTGCCAGGCTCTGCCGTCTGGGCGGGATACCCTCGGTAGCTTGCTGGGCATATGTTAATAGTATAACAATTTTTAATCATAAAATACAATACGTGGTCCATTTTATAAAGTAGAGAAGCACATTAAAACTTGTTGATGTGCTAACATAGCTGGACTTTTTTCCCACTTATCACTAAACACAAGTCTAGTGTTACTCTGAAAATATGTTATGGCTGTGATTAAAAACTCATAATCACCTAATCTTAAGAAAGGGAAATTATGTGGATGTTGTGGATGGGTCTGGTTTAATCTGTTGAAATAGCTGAAGTCGCTCAGAAAAAGAAATGTTTCTAGTGGTGGGGAGCTACATCAGCGTGTGTCTGATGCCACCAACTTGTCCTTACTGACATTATACCCAGCAGATTTGGGAGTTGTCTTTTCAACCCTAAAAACCATAATGTTCAATTCCTTATAAAAATCTGTTATACCTCCTGTAGATTATACTTTGGTTATTCAACTTTTGGTGTTATTAGAAGGGTAGGCTTAGAAAAATTTTTTTCTGGATTCTGAATTTTTGAAATTAATCTTCTAGATCAGTCTTTCTCAAACTTTTTCCAACTGTGTTTCCTGATGGCCTTATTTTCTTTTCTGAGGTTCCCTTTCCTAATGATTGTAGTCTCCTACTATGCCCCACTCTCATTTATGTGATTTTTAAAACCTTTGGTCCTTTGGAATGCACAGGGCCTACAGAACTCCTTGGCCCCTAGTTTAAAAACACTGCTCTAGGTCATGAATTGAAAGGTCTAATGTCTCTATTTCTAGAGCTATAGAAAGCCCTGATTGTCTATAAGATGACGTGGCCAATGAGAAATATTTCTATTTTTATTTCTATTTTTAAACCCATAAAAATTGAGTTACTCATAATCATAAATTTGGTACCTTAGAAACATATTAGTTTAAGTAGTAGAGTAATAGAATTGATTGGTTTCTTGTAACAATGCTAGAAGTAGTAGAGAAATAAAAATGTCAGATATCTAAATTCATAGCACAAGGTCCACAGGCATTATTTGAAATTTTCTGTATCTTCCCTGACAGAAGATTGAATATTTTCACTATCACTGCAGGAGTGAGATTTCTAAGCTAGAAACTCACACTCTTATCTTGTATTTGACTAAATTATACTGTAAATTGAGTTTACAGACTCCCAAGGGAATCTTTCATTAAAGTAGAGTTATTGGCTGGGAATGAATAAAGTTTTAAGGCTGGAAATATAGAATCTCTAAACTCCATCAAATTTTTTTCCAGGAAAAGTAGCTTTTTGTCTTTGATTAAAGAAACTGTAATTGTTACCCTTAGGCAACTGCATGACAAAACACTATTGAACCTTACTGGGGGTCTTACAGGATATCACTTCTCTTGCTTTTAAACACGTCACTAGTTCCAATCTCCAGCAGACCCCAAAGGTTGATGTACAGATGGTAACCCTGGAACTCTACTATATACCATAAAAATTGTTAGTTTTTCCTGAATTTTTATAGAGGAATCTTGGGAATGTCTGAGAATAATCTCCAGGGTTTGAAATCATGATCATGGGAGAATGAATGATTGGATCAGCTTCAATTGAATGATAATAACTGAATTATGAAGGATTCTGTATAAACCCTTTTTCTTGAACTGTAAAAAGGTTCTATGCATTTGATTGGAGACTGAAACATGAACTCGAACATGAATTATGCTCCAAGAAATGACTGATGCTAGGAAATGACTATGTTAGAGGAAACGGTCAGAAAGCCTTCTTTCCAGGCATCCCTGACAGTGCAGTTCCTGCTGCGGGGTAAACAGTGAGCCATGGAGTCAGGAAGTAACCTCTGGGGAGTGTGTGCTGCTTCATCCTGGCCACCACAACTTGCTGGTAAAGTGCCCCAAACTCAAAGAAGTGCCTGTGACCTCCTGAATCGTTTGGTCATTAAAGTCCTAACTTGTATCAGATTCCTCAAGTTGCTGTCTATTCTTATAGAAAAAAAATTTCCAGAGAATATAGAGAGTGAAGAGAAACAGTTTTATTTAGGAAATAAGAGAGATTGAGGAAAAGAAAACATATATATATATATATATATATATATATATATGTATATATATATATCTCACAGTGAAGAAAGAATTCCATAAAGTTAAGGAATTATATGTTCTTATTTGAAACGCAAACAACCTTCAAAGATGAAGTTATGCAGCTGGTGTGGTTGGTTCCAAAAGGATGTGCTGTGGTGCTTCACTTGGTTTCTCTTTTTGGTGTATTGGCCTTACCTGGTGGTCCTCAGGGCTTTCTTCTGGCCAGTGCTCAGGGATCACAGCAAGACAAGTGCTCTGCCTGCTGTACTATATCTGTCTGGACCCTTCAATGGTCATTTTAATAGAATTTAAAAAAGCAAAAATCTTAAATTTTGCATAAAACAATAAAAGATGACAGAGAAACAACGAAGCAGGGTCCCGATTGTAAGCCGTATAACAAAGTCAATGGAATTAAGACTCGACACTACTGGCATAAGAGCAGATACAGGCACAACAAAACAGGAAAAAAACAGAAATAAATACTTCCATGCTTAATTAATTTGTGAAAAAGAACTCATGAATATACAATGGGTTATACATGATCTTTTCAATAAGGGGTATTAGGAGGCTGTAGTGCTATTTGCTAAGGATTGAAACTGGTTCCCACTCCCACTCCATATACCCAAATCAACTCAAAATAAAGACCTTGTTATAAGGTCCAAAACAGTTTAACTTCCAAATTGTAACATAGACAATAATTCTTTTGACATGAACCTTAGAAATGCTGTTTTGATTTGATTTTGTTGTCTAAAAATTCATACTAAAGGTAAAAACAAGGGAAGCAAAAATGATCTGCCAGAAATACATCAAACAAAAAACGTCTTCTGTGCAGCAAAGAAAATCATCAACAAAATGGACCTGAATCTACTGAAAAGGAGAAAACATTTGAAAATTATGTATCTGATGAAGATATAACAAAGTATATAAAAGAACATACAACTCAATGGAAACAAAACAATAACTAATAAAATATCGATAAAATAATATTAGGGGATGGGCAAAGAACCAGAGCAGAAATTCTTCCAAAGAAGGTATTCAAATGACAAGTTGGTGAATGAAAAGAAACTCAGCATCACGTTACATTAAGAAAATAAAATATAATTCACAATGACATAACTTCACAGGTGTTAGTACAGTAACAATTTTCAAAAAGTGGTAACAGATGCTATAAGGAGGTAGTGAAAAGAGAAGCCTTTTGAACTATTGGTGGGAACACAAATTGGCCCAGTCACTATGAAAACAGAACTGAGATGCCTTAAATATAAAACTATCATAGTGTAGCAAAACAATAGTTAAATGTTCCTTGTGGTTTAAAGTATATTATTATTGTGCACTGTAGCACTGTTGTCCCATTGTTCACTGATTTGCTTGAGCGAGCACCTGTAATGTCTCCATTGTGAGACGTGTTGTTACTGTTTTTGGCATATCAAATACTCCACCGGTAGCTTGCCAGGCTCTCCGAGAGGGGTGAAGGAATCAAACCCGGGTCAGCCACATGCAAGGCAAACGCCCTATCCACTGTGCTATCTCTCCAGCCTTTAAAGTATATCCTTTGCTTATGTAATATTAATTGGCAGAGGTTTCAAAATTCAAAGTTTATTACTCACTGTCATAGAATGACTTATAAAAGAAATTACCAAAGGGGTCCAGAATGGTATTACAGTGGGAAAAGTGCTTGACTTGCTGTGGCAAACCCTGATTCCATTCACATATGGTCCCCCAAGCACCACCAGAAGTGATCCCTGTACGGAGTCAGGTGTAAGTCCTAAACAAAGGCAGGTGTGGCCTGTCCCTCACCCCCAAACAATTGAAATTTCAAAAGGATCAAAAGATAAATGCAAAGCTATCATAAAGAAAATAATATAATAGAAGAAATAATGAAATAAGCTGCCAATAACCAAAATCAGACTTACAGTTTTTCACACAGACACTAGAAGTGCCAATCAATTCAAAAGTTTAGGTAAAAGTGAATACATTAAAATAAAGCATTATCTAAAAGAATAGCACTAATAGAAAGTATAAAAATCTAATTATATGAAGAGAAAAAATCATAGAATTATATCACTAGGTGAATAATAGGCATTTAATTAAACATCATGCCATTTCACAAAAAAATTAGTTATTCAGAATCCAAGAGGACTTCATTAATCTTATAAAATTTGTATTGATAATATCCATCTCTCATCCTTGATTTCATCATGTTCATGTATAGATATTTTCTTAAATTTATTTCTTAGTTCTCAACCATAACCCCAGATGTGTTTTCAAGTTGTTGAAGTATAATTTAAAATACTTAAAAAATAAGTAAAATTATTTTCAATTTTATGATTGATAATTATGGCTGTTCTATTATTGTTTAACTTCTCTCTTTATTTTTGGTGTTTGGTGCTATATCCAGCAGTGCTTAAAGCTTTCTACTGGATCTGTTTTCAGAAATCAATCCTAGTGGTACTCAGGAGACCATATGGGGTGCTGGAGATTGAATATATATTGGCCACATGCAGGGAAAGCACCTTTGTTTTTCTCTCCAGTCCCTATTGTTTATTTTCTCATTGATTATCCAGCCAGGACTTGTCTCCTGAGTATGAAAAGGGAGAGTTAGAGATAATTTTTGGTAGCTGGATATTTTTTCAGAAAAAAATGATGTTTGTTTCTGGCAGTAGCCATATTAGAAATATTAGCTGAATTCAGTTCTATTTTGAGTCTCAAAATTGGACTTTGGTTCTTTTGAGGACCTGCATAATCTGAATCTAATTTTCCTTTCTCAGTGGAAAAAAATTCACTGGGGCTCAAATGGGAAGCTTGCATTCTTAATGGCTTTCATGTTTGTCAAATCCTGAAATCATCTTTTTCCTCTTTTGATGTGCAAATATTTTGAAAGCCTTGTTTGCCTCCTCTTAAGCATCTTAGAACAAGTACTTATATCGAGAAAAAAACTATAAGTGTGAGAATCAGTTCTCTGGTTTTCAATGTTCTGCCAGATGTTGCCTTTTAAATCTCTCTGCCTTGGTAGATCTCCAGTACACTGGAACAAAGATTTAAAAATATCTTGTTTAGTCTCCTTGTTGTTCTCAGTGGGAGGATTTGTCCTTATTACCTACTGTGCCATTAGCTAAGACTCTCATTATATTTTTAAGTGCATTTGGAACATAATGCTTAATTTTGTTTAAGCAATGATAAAAAATTTTTTACTAAAATTAATTTTGTGAATAAAATTGTGACTCAGAGTAAATATCAAGTACTAAGTAAAGAAATTTTCCAAATATGGTAAAGGTAGTATAAAATATGTCAATGCAGAAAGCCCAGGAAAGAAAAAAATTGAGTAATTTATGTTAGACAGATTATACAGTGTCCTTCAAATTTTTGGTACTCAAATTCCCACCTCCCTTATCATTAAACCTTCTCATTGGAAGGCTAACTGTCACAGGCCCAATTTCATAAAAACTGAGTTTCCAACTATTTTCTATGCCCAGTCCTTGTATAGTTCCAGATTTGCTCTTTTATTTTCTTCAGTAAACATTTATTTAGAATCCACAGTTTGTCAGAGGTTTATAAAATGTTGGTGATATGGGGCTAGATCTCAATATGCTCACCGGCTGCCTAATGAAATGGAGAAATGAGCAAATTACAATGAGTGTCATAAGCAGAGTCATAGGAAAAAAACAAAAGAGGAAGAGCATTGAAGAGATTAACTTTTTTTGAGACTGGAAGTCCTGAAAAGGTTCTTAGGGAAAATGTATCACTGTATCACTGTCATCCCTTTGCTCATCGATTTGCTCGAGTGGGCACCAGTAAAGCCTCCATTGTGAGATTTGTTGTTACTGTTTTTGGCATATTGAATATGCCACGGTGGCTTGCCAGGCTCTGCCATGTGGGCAGGATACTCTCGGTAGCTTGCCGGGCTCTCTGAGAGGGATGGAGGAATCACGTCAGCCGCATGCAAGGCAAACGCCCTACCCACTGTGCTCTTTAAAAATTTAGATTTTTTTGACAGATATGATGGAAAGATGGTAACGGGGGGTAGAAGGTTCAGGGAAGGAATTCTTTGGCTTGAAAAGAGCTTGTGTAAATGCAGAGAGGTATGTGTACCAGGAGGCAATTATCACTGAGGTAACTGGAAGGTGAGAGAAGGAACAGAGATTCATTAGAAAGAAAAGCAGAAATGAGTTTCTGAAGCTATGCCAAGAACTCTGAGTATTTTCTGTAGGTCACAGAGAGCTTCTGCTGAAATTTAAGCAGAGTAGTGATGTCTTCATATTTGTGCTTGTTCACTCATGCTAGTAAAAGGAAAGGACGATTTGGAGTTGGGATGAAGAGTGGGCTGACCCAGTGGTTTTCTTGCACAAGGTTATTTTGTAAAAATGACAAAACTAGGTGTAAAGAGATGCATAGAGAGGAGGTCCTTGCCTTGCACACATGGGTGTCCCACTCAGATTTGATGCCCAGGATCAAAATATGGTTCAAGCACCACCAGGAGTGATCCTTATGCACAGAACCAGGAGTAAGCCTTCAGTGCAAACAAGGAAGAAACCAAACCAAAGCAAAGCAAACCCCAAACCCAACCAAACAAACCCACAGATCGTAATTTTCACTAAAGTCTTACCCTTTGCTAAAAATTGCAACAGTTTCTAAGTCCTCGGCATATAGATAATTTTTGTTGGTGTTGAAAACAGAGCAAAGATCAATATTGGACAAGGACAATTATCCTCACCCTACCTCCTAAAGATGAGGTTAGTTTATCCTCTTTGCCTTTCCCCCCAAAACCTAAGACTTTTTAAATTTTATGCTTTTATATATAACTTTAGGAGCGATAGCACAGCGGATAGGGAGTTTGCCTTGCATGCGGCTGACACAGGTTTGATTCCTCTGTCCCTCTCAGAGAGCCCGGCAAGCTACTGAGAGTATCCCGCCCGCATGGCAGAGCCTGGCAAGCTCCCTGTGGCGTATTCGATATGCCAAAAACAGTAACAAATCTCACAATGGAGATGTTGCTGGTACCCGCTCGAGCAAATCGATGAAAAACTGGACAACAGTGTGACAGTGCTACAGACAATGCTTGTAGATAAGGTAGATAAGGGGTCAGCTCAGAGGGGGTACTACTATTCATTCTGGCATCCCTTTCTGTAGCTCAATCTATCTCCCTGTGTTTTCCTATAAAAGTCCCTTTGATCATGCAGAAAGCACAGTTGCTCTGAGTGTGCTGCTTTCAACTTGCATCTGTCTCCCAATAAAGCTCTTGCTCAATCTATCAGTCTGACTCTTCTGATTGCCTCCAGAACAGCAGTGGAATATCATATCAATTCCATTCCTTCATGGTTCCCATGTCAGTTTTAGAAGTTTTGGTCACCCATCTGTGCTCAGGGATTACTCTTGGTGGTGCTCCCGGGGCCATACGCAGTGCCGGCGACAGAATCTGGTCTGCCAGGTGCTAAGCAAACCCCTTATCACTCTACATTCTCTCTGACCTGAGAACATGCATTAAGGACTAAATTAGATTCCTCTCTTAACAATTACATTCATATTCATGGAATGGACATTTTAAGCACATATATTAAAGTTTTGGTTAGTGTCAGGAAAAAAATTTTGTTTTCTAAGAAAATATAAATGAGAGAAACATGAAACTAATCATGGTACTTGTCACTTGTCATTTGTCATCCTGTTGATCTTCGATTTGCTTGAGCGGGCGCCAGTAATGTCTCCACTTGTCCTTGTTTCGTGCGAGTGTAGCCCAATGGCATCAGCTCTCTCCAGGAACAGGAAGAGCCTCAAATCGTTCAGGGTTTTGATGAAGAAGTCTGACCATTTTGTTGGTTGGTGGCCACACGGTCTTTTGATGTCCCGTGGAATCCAGTCGGTAACAGCTCTAGTCCAGTGGTTGTTTCTGAATCTCATGACGTGTCCAGTCCATCTGATTTTTAACGCCTTGGCAAACGAGACGAGACAGCGTCCCTGATTCTTGACCGTCGATGGAGGTCACAACTCCGGATTCCTTCTGTCACTTGAGTGAGACGTGATTCTCCTAGCAAGGCTCTTTCGATTCCTCTTTGGGATACCCAAATAGCGTTCTAATCCTGTTTGTGTAGGGCCCAGGTCTCTGAGGCTTATGATTCCCGTATTCTAAAGGCAGAAAGCACCTTCAGAGTCTAGCTGGTTTATAAATATCTGCAGGAATTGGTGGCCATGGGGTCTCTGTCACTGAGCAGCCCACTACTTTGTACAGCAAGCACATCTGTGACACAGCATTAGCAAATTAATGTGAGAGCTCTTAAAACTTACTTTTGCTAAGTACCATAATAACGTAGTATAGACCTTGGACTCAATTTTCTGGGGATCAATGCTTTAACCTTTGCATAATAATTATAAATTAAGTGGGTACAAGGAGCAGAAAGAAGATAAGTGACAGTGACTTATTTTTTATGTGATTAAAATGGAGAAAAATTCTTTCTATACTCCATTTCAAGTCTCGACATATATATTAAAGGTAAGCAATTATATTCATAATTTTGATAAAATGAGATGTTTTTAACATAGAATTTATTATAGGATATGTATTCAGAATGCTCATTATTAGATATTTTGGCTTCTTTTTTCCCTCATAAATAACATATGAATTTATTTAATAGCACTGATCAAGTCCTAGCTCAATATTGGTGTCAATCTATTTATAGCAGTAAGTCTTCAGTAGTAATGGACTATAAAAAGAGATATAAAATTGGGTCATAGCTGTAGTACAGTGATTCAGGTGTTTGCCTTTCATGTGGCTAATCCAGGTTCGATCCCCAGCATCCCATATGGTCCCCCAGCACTGCCAGGAGTAGTTCCTGAGTGTAGAGCTAGGAACAACCCCTGAGCATTGATGGTTTTGATGAAAAAAAGCATATATATACATATATATACAGATATATAAGTCTGCTAAATATAGCCTATATTTAAAATAAATATTATAGTTTTATTGATAGAAATAAGAATCTGTCAAGCAAAAATGTAATTTTTCCAAAAATTAAATTACTACAGACCTGAGTTTTGAAAACATAAAAATGTAAATATGTCTTTAAATTACATATCAAATAGTGTAAAATAAAGATCTGTAAGCATTTAAAAATGATACTAAGAACTTGACAATTCATCCAGTTCTAATATTCTTTTATTTACTTGCAGGGTTTTTACTCTTTAGTGGTGGTTGAGGTGCACTTAAGTAACTTTGGAATTTCTAGATCTGAAGTCTTTATTTTAAGCATCTTGTCTAGTCCTATCTTTATTCTCTGAGGAGAGATTGAAAACTTTGTCACTCTGAGCAGCTCATCTCTCCATAGTTTTTTTAAGATGAGGAGGACAGTTAATCAGTTCATGCTCTAGAATTTCTCTATCTGTGGTGAGCACTGGGTCTGGTGGACATGTTGAAGTCCATGGTCAATGGCCAGAGAAGAGACTCAGTGAGTCTAAGAGGCTGCATGGTGGAGTAGTTCTGGATTCAGTGCAGCTTCAGATGTACAACCAGGGAAACCTGATTAACTGGGCAGAAAGAAGAGAATGAACGTTGCATGAATCTGTCTAGTTTATGCAACTGCATAGTCATAATGGTAAAATATATATCTTCTGCCTAACATCAGACACTATTGCTAAGCAAAAGGAGGTTGTAAAAATATCTTTATCTCAGTATCAAGAGTGCTACCAAATCAAACTTAGTTGCTGATAAATTATAATTATTTTGTTGACAAAAGTTATCAGACACCTTTCATCAGAAATCTTCAGAAATCTCTAGGTACCAGGAAAGAAATAAAAAAGAAAAAAGAAATTGCAAGAGCAAGTACTGATAAGCTTATTTCCACAAGGGGGCACTTTCAAACTCAGGAACTCAGTTGTTGCACCAGTTCAAAATTCAATGCTATTTGGTAGCAAAATGATTGTGGATATTTGCATTAATACTCAGCATATTGAATTTCCTTTTTGAAAAAAATAATAAACACAATTTCCTCAAACTCATTGACAGAAATGCTATCATTTGAAAATTCTGTTGCTCCCTCTCCTATTATACGATGCTCCCTATGATGCTACTAGTATTTTACAAAGAGAAAATTTGGTTGGTCTGTATACAATTTTTACCCATTTTCTCTTTAAGCTTCTAGATGGTAACTGAGAGTTTATATTCACACAATGCGTTGAAATTGCCCCATGACCCAAAACATTTGTGGTCAAAATGTGATTTTTGAGCTGAACACACAAGTACTGAATGCTTTCGTGGTTAATGGAAAGAACTATCTAACTTTTAACTCAAATTTGTATAAAATGAATATTAGCTTTATAGTAACAATATTGTGACTTTCTGTCTCAATAGAAAGAAATATGCCATTAGATAATAATTTTTCATTGAATGTGTTTGTATACTTATTATTTGCTAGAATGGGTGTATGTGTACATTTATATAACCATACAAATGTGTGCATGTGTATATTTATTTCTAAGTGTGTAGTATATATGATCTACTTTAAAAAAAAAACCTACCCCCTGCCTTTTTTTTGGAGGGAAAGTGTATCTTAATCTCCGTCATTGGGTAAATATCAGTGCTGTAAAATTTTTTAACTAGATAATTGATGTATAAATGCTTCCAGAAATACCCAGTGTTATAAAACAACTCACTTATCCCTGCAGCTTAACTTTCGTTTTGTTTTATTTTGTTGCCACATCCAGTATTGCTCGGAGGCTATTTCTGGCTCAGTGCTCCGGAGTGACGCCTGGCAGTGCTCAGGGGACCATATTGGTGTCAAGGGTTTGAAGCAGAATCTCAGCGGTTAGGGACTCATGAAAGGCCAAGTGCTTTCCCTCCTCTACTATCTCTGCTATCTCGCTAGCCCTCACTGGGGTCCCTTCCCTCACCTACCTAGATGCTTTGGCCTCACTTCGGTAGTGCACACACTGGAGCTGTAATAATTTAAAGATGACCATAGCCTATAAGAAAAGATAGCCTTCTCCCCTTATTTGAAAACATCTATCTAGTTATTTAACCAGGGCTAATACTTTCCCAAGCATGTTTGACATTGTTGTGGAATACCTACAAAGCCTAAAGAAAATTCTTCTGGAAATCTTGTCACAAAAATCTCAGAGTGTAAACTGAATGTTTGGCATACATGATGCATATTCTGTTACTGTTAAATTGGATGAATAGAGCATATATGCAAAAGCTTTTGTTTGTTCCATTATTTCTACACTCATGGTATATTACTTAACTATATTTATTACCATGCTCTTACATAATCCTATATAAAATATTTTTTAATTTTTCATCAGTTTCATTACTTCCATGTGAGAAAGTAAGGTGATGAATGTATTTTAAATGTTGCCTTATTTTATTAATTATGCTTATTAGTTCAGATGTGGTTAATAAGGGTATTATGGTATAAGGACACCAAACTTTGGTAACAATTGCCGATATATAGAAAGGAAACAAATATCATAGAAAGAACAGTTGCTCTTGTGACTTCAGTCAAATAAATGGTCCAAAAATAAATGAGGGATGAGACTAATTCAAGTGCAGCCCAGGTTAGTATTTTCCATGGTGAAGTGGATGAGTGATGGTGTAGAGAAGATAGCGGAAATCTTTCCCATTCAAAAGACATGGTTTGGGAACAGCAACCAGTGGCAGCTGGTGATATACCAGAGTAAACACATGTCATCATTGTGGATTCAGGTGTTTTGTACAATTTACAACAATGGAATGGAGAGAAGCAGTAGTGGAATTCAAAGATCTTAATTATTAGGCTGAGTGTCAGAGATTCATTCACATAATGGGTAGGGCTTTTGCCTTGCACATGGCCGATCCAGGTTCGATTCCTCTGCCACTCTCGGAGAGCCCGGCAAGCTACTGAGAGTATCTCACTCACATGGTAGAGCCTGGCAAGCTACCCGTGGTGTATTCAATATGCCAGAAACAGTAAGTAACAAGTCTCACAATGGAGACGTTACTGGTGCTCGATCGAGCAAATCTATGAGCAACGGAATGACAGTGACAATTGCAGGGTTAAAATGAGGCTCACATTCTATCAGGCATGGTCTGGAAGACAGGAACCAAGGTAGGAAATGAGGTGACCACATTTCTATGCTATTTGAAATTATGTTGGCATTATAGTTAGCTGCAAGTGTTTCTGAACGCTTCAGAATGCTTCTGAAGATGCAGCCCATGGACACCTGGACTAAAATTGTAATATGAATGTGCCATGATGACAGGAAATTTTGTTCTTTCTATTTAACTGTAAGTTTCGTGAGTTGATGATTTAATAGAAGGTAATGCCGATATACCAATCTGGTGTTGAACATCAAATGTAGGTAGATGTCATTTATCACTTGTATTACTTGTCATCTCGTTATTCAATGATTTGCTCAAGTGGAAATCAGTAATATCTCCATTCGTCCCTGTCGCATGCTAGTATAGCCCAATGGTGTCTGCTAAAATGGAGTGTAGGAACATGAAGAGCCCCAAACCCTCAAACCATTTATTAAAGGTCCTGGTGAAGAAGTCTGACCATCTTGTAGGTGGGTGGCCACGCGGTCTTTTGACATCCTAAGTAATTCAGTCTGTAACAGCTCTAGTATAGCGGTCAAATCTGAATAGCGTTACATGTCTGGCCCATCTGATTTTTGATGCCTTGGTAAATGAGACAGCGTCCCTGATTTTTGATCATCGATGGAAGTCAGAACTCTGGATTCCTTATCTCACTTGAGTGAAATGTGATACTCCAAGTACAGCTCTTTCAATTCCTCTCTGAGATAGCCAAATAGTGTTCTCATCCTGTTTTTGTAGGGCTCAGGTCTCTGAGGCATATGTTAGTGCAGGAAGAATGTTGGAGTCAAAAAGATGTGCCCGGAGCCAGAGGTTCTTCCTCCGCTAAACCACTTCTTTGATACTCTTGAAGGCGTTCCACGCCACTCTCTTCCTCCTGCACAGTTCAGGTGCCAGGTCATTTGCCATGTTGAGTTCTAGACCTAAGTATACATAACTGTTGCATTTGAAGATGTTCATTCTTTTGAGGGCAAATGGAACACCAGGAACTAATTCATTTCTCATGAACATTGTCTTTGTGAGATTCAGCTGCAGTCCAACCTTTCCACACTCACGGTCAAAGTCAGCCAGTATTCATGCCACTTGGCTGATATTTGGTGTTATTAGAACGATGTCATCAGCGAAGCAGAGGTCATGTAGTTGCTGACCATCTATCTTCACTCCCATTCCTTACCATTCCAGTTGTCGCATGAATTTCTCGAGGGTGGCACTGAAGAGTTTCGGTGAAATGGTGTCACCCCGCCAAACCCCTCTCTTTACGTTGATGAACATTTCTTTGCAGAATGGTGAGATCCTGGTGGTGAATCTGTAATACAGCTCATGGAGGATCCTGATGTACTGAGTTTGAACTCCCTGTTTGGCTAAAGCTTTGATGACCGCTTTAGTCTCAACAGAATCAAAGGCCTTCTTTAAATCAATGATTGACAAAGCGGAATCTTGAACTCTGGTGAAACCTCAATGAGCTTGATCACCGCATGGATATGGTCGATTGTTCTGAATCCTTTTCAGAACCTGGCTTGCTCGCATGGTTGTCCTTTGTCTAGTGTTCTGCCAATCCTATTTAGGATGCCTTGAGACGACTTGTAGACGACAGACAATGGGCAGATCTGGTGATAGTTGCCAGTGTTGTGGATGTCCCCCTTTTGTATAACAGGATGGTCCTGCTGGTTTTCCACTGGGACAGAAACTTGCATTCAGACAGGTAGCATATGAAAAGCTGAACGAGCATATTGATGAGTATAGGTGGCAGATTCTTCAGCTGTTTGGGTCTGACCTTGTCTGGACCTTGTCTCTATGCTTCTTTACCAATGAAATGGCATTTTGGATTTCAGAAGGGAGAATGCTGAGAATGACATATCCATCCTGCGAAATTTGGTATGTGGGCAGGTGGGTGTGGCTATCAAAGAGATCTGAGTAGAAGTCATGGATAACCTTTTCCATTTCCCTTCTGGTAGATGTGGTATATCCATTAGGACATCAGAGGGCAGTCATCTTGATCTTACAGCTGGTGAAGACAGGTGGCTGTTGCGAATACTTTTCCCGGCTTCTGCTGCACTGGCCATCACTGCTGCTCTTCTCCCTTTGAGGTCTTCCTTTATCGCTTCTCTGCACAGTTTTGTGAGCTCAGATGTTAGCTTGTGATTGCCTGTGGTTCGTGCCAGACCATGTTGGCGAACGAGCTTGAGAGTTTCCAAAGACAGGCGACTTTTTTGTGGATTTCTCTCTCTCTGCATTCCTCACACAATCATGGAGGTGCTCAACCAGTCGATCATATTCCTTGTTGATGTCAATGACAGCATCTTTCCATTTGCTGCAATAGTGCCAAGGAGCTCCCAGTTGGTGGTCATTCTGGGAATTCTCTTCTTAAACTTTGCAGTCCTTTCTCCCTGCTCCGTGAAGTATAATTTCACATGAAGAAGACAGTGGTCTGATCTCATTTGGAATTTTGGGACAACAGTGACATCGGTCAGGCAAAACCATCGATTGAATATGATGTGGTCAATTTTGTTGTGGAACTGTCCACCATGAGAATCCCATGTCCAACATTTAGATTTGGCCTTCTGGAACTGTGAGTTACCATGGATGATCTTGGTCAACATGATGAACTCAAACAGTCTCTCACCCTGGTCTTTCCATTCTAGGCCATGGGCCCCAATGTGGAGTTATTCAGGTGACCTTCTAGGTCCTATCTTGGAGTTAAAATCACCGACAATGTCCTTGTAGAAGGTGTGGTTTTCTTTATAGAACTTCTCCGGCTCTATGTAGAATTTCTCAATTTCTTCTTCATCATAGTTGGATGTTGGTGTGTAGACAACAAAGATAGAAACTGCCAGCAATGAGCCACATCTATTCAAACATAAGCATCTGTTTTGAGTTGTTAGACATTTAAATGAATCATTGCTTATGGCCAAGTTCATGTTGACAAGGACACTGACACCACCAATGCCTCTACTGTCGCATGTTCCGAGGAACAATTCTTCTCCAGTGTCAGAAATGACATGATGTGTTTGATACCTTCTCATCTTGGTCAATCCAATGACCTTGTACTTGATCTTCGACGCTTGCACCATCAGATCCTCGATGGATGCTTCCGATGCCAGCATACATGCTTTAAAAGTGTAGGCAGTCATTTTAGTCCTTGTTCGTTTTGGCAGACTAGTTCAGCCCTGAGATTTTATCAGCTTTCCTTGTTCGACCTTCTTAATGCTGCCATATCGGGGGTTCTTCCAGGGTCAAGGGAATGAGGCCCGTTGTTGTTACCATATTTGGAATATCGAGTATGCCACGGGTAGCTTGCTAGGCTCTGCCGTGCGGGCAGGATACTCTTGGTAGCTTGCTGGGTTCTCCGAGAGGGATGGAGGCTTTTAGGGCAGCCTCTAAGTGCCATTATAAGTTTTCCAATGGTTCACACCATATTCAAACTCCATCAAATATGGTGCAGTAATGATAAAAAATAGGTAGGAAGTGTTTATGCCCGCCTTCCGGACACTGGGGCCGAGCCTCAGGCATGAGTGAAGTCCCACAGAACCAGGCTCAATAGAGATCCTCTGCCTGCTAACACCAATCTCTGGTGATCCAGGGATCACACCCATAAGACCCACCCTGCCGGTGCCAGATAAATTCCTCATCAACTGACCTCCATTTTCCAACTGCTACCACGTTCCAGGCTGCCTTCCCTATAGATGTAATTTATATAGTCTTTTATTTGAAATAAATGAACTGCTTCATCAAATGACTTACAGATGGTATAAAAAGCTATAATACCATGCAAATTTACATAAAACATTTGATAGAGGGCCAGCATGGAAGAGTCTGGCAAGTTTCCCATGGCGTATTCGATATGTCAAATAGAGTAACAATAACAGTCTCTTCCCCCTGACCCTGAAAGAGCCTCCAATCATTGGGAAAGACAAGTAAGGAGAGGCTGCTAAAATATCAGGGCTGGGACAAATAGAGACATTACTGGTGCCTGCTCGAGTAAATCGATGAACAATGGGATGACAGTGATACAGTGATTCAGAGGGCCAGAGAGATGGTACAGTAGGTTGAGCACTTGGCTTACATGCAGCAGATCTTGGTTCTATCCTTGGCACCACATATATAGTTGCCTACCAAACTCTGCCAATAATGATCCCTTAGCACAGAGCCAGGAGTGAACCCTGAGCACCAGGGGGTGGGGCCCCCAAACAAAAACAAATTTAAAAAATTTGATAGATACATCTTTCTGCTAAAAGTTCAACTTTATTATTAGTGGTTTATTTATTTTTAATGGGGGAAAAAAGTGCTTCAAAAAAGATGAGTCAGAAATAATTAAAAAACTCAGCCATCGTGCTATAATTTGCTGATTTCTACTCAATGTAAACACATTCTAGCTTGCTTTCAATTTCCCTCCAAAGTGTTTTAGATAATGAGTTACTTTCTTGACTCCAAGTTAATGACAGGGCAATAGCTTGAAAACTTTTGATTATGAGATCTTGTTTTCTTTTTCATTATACACATAAAGTAAAGATGTCAGTACTCCAAAAAATTACTCAATTTGTTTCAGTTTCAGTGACTTTTCATTTAAAAATCCAATGTGATGAGTTAGCAAGAAATTTTGTCAGCCTAAGATTTATTCCTAGGAGTAAGTTTGACACTTACCATGCTTTAACATTTTTGAATTAGTAAAGTGACAGAACATAACTATAAAAATTTTAGTCTCCGTATAAGGTTCCTTTCTCCTGAATTATTACATTTAAATATACATAGATAATGCTAAAAATAATATAAAAGCCAGATTCTCACATATTTTATTCCTCTCTAGAATTGATGCAAAGGGTAGGCCAGAATGAGAGTCGAGCAAATAAGGCATTTGCTTTGCATGCAGCTGATGCAGGTTTGATTCCCAATGATGAATACGAACCCAGAGCCACAGTAGGAATGATCACAAAGCACTGAGCACTGAGTATAGCCTGGTGTGACCCAAACTTCACCCCTGAGCAACTCCCCCCACCCCTTGCCACAAAGAACTAGTGCAAACACTACTTGAAACAGAAAAATTTTGAGAGAAAAGAAATTTTAGCCATATAATGAATTAAAAGGAATTATGATTCTTATTTTAATTTAACATGAAATTAACCCTACTGACATATTTTAGAGTAATGGAAAAATTGCAGAAATTTTAACAGTTGTCTCTTCATTGATTAAGATTGAACTGTGTGTGTCCACTTATAGATTTTCTTGTAAATAAACTGTCTAGGCTCTTAATATTGTTAAACAAAAGTACAGTATTTTTTTATTTTAATTGTTAATTTTTTTTGCAATTTAGATAACATGGTTGCTACAGTGTTAACTTCTATGCTTTCAGTTTAGCAAATTATTGCTCCTAACTTAGTATCTTTTAATGCAATTTCTTTTTCCTAAATTACCTTATTTTTAGAACATGCTGTTTAAAATATAAAAAAATAACATGATATGTGTACTTCACTGTTTATGTTATAAAGTCCTATTTAAATAACCTGTAAGTTTTAGAGGACTCAAAAATGTACTTAAGAGTTAAATATATAGTGTAATATTTTTGTACAAATAATTCAAATATCTCAATATATATATTATACACATCTACCTGTAAGCAGTCTCTAGAATGTTAATATTGGGTCAGTAGTCTGATGAATTTTAAGAAATTTAATATTTTCAGGCAATTTGATTTTTCTGCATTTGGTTGACATTCTACTTTTAATTTTCCGAAAATAATTGGTTTTGTCACCTTCCAGAGAGCCTTCTCTTCAGAGATAACTGACATTCTCAACTTCAAGCCTGGGGCTCTGATAAAAAAAGTTATTTTTTATGCACAAGGTGAACCCCTAAAGTACAAACCTAGGCTCAAATTTGACCAAATTCCTACAAGTCAACATGTAGTAATAGAATCCTCACTGAAATCCAGCATTCCAGGCAGGATGATTCATAATAAAAATGAAGCCAGTATAATTAGCATTTATAGGGGCTGGAGCGATAACACAGTAGGTAGGGCATTTGTCTTGCATTCAGCCAACCTGAGTTCAATTCCTCTACCCCCTCAGAGATCCTGGCAAGCTGCCGAGAGTATATCGCTCGCACGGCAGAGCCTGGCAAGCTACCTGTGGCATATTCAATATGCCAAAAACAGTAACAACAAGTCTCACAATGGAGACGTTACTGGTGCCCACTCAAGCAAATCGATGAAAAACAGGACGACAGTGACAGTGACAGTGACAAAACAGACTTGCTTTTAGTTAGTAAGATAGCACTAGAAGACTACACTACTTCCACTTAATTTTTGTCTTCTTTGGAGTAACTCATTCCTATCATGTCTTACTTTGTGGATCTGTGATAATTTAAATTAATTAAAAGAGGTTAAGCCACTAGTCTAATCTTTGATGGCAAGCATAAATAATCTTGTGCAGTGATTTTTGTGAATAGTGAATATGAGATTCACTATTCACACTCCCATCCTGCCTCATAGATCCTGGCACGTAAATTTAATATATCATTTTGAGCTAATGTCCCAGGTGATTTTTATCCGGTTCGATTAACATGATTTTTCACTTTGGTACACATATTCATTCTGAATATGGTTTATGACATAAAATGAGCCCAGAGTCTCTTGCCTTACTATTCCTCCAGCCCAGGTGCCTCATACAGCTCATTGCTAAATAACAGAGCAGGGTTCATTTTTTCTTTTTGCATGTAGCTGCCCAGTTTTCCCAAACACTTATTGAAGAGGCTTTTCTTGGCCCGTTTCATATATTTTTGCCTTTTTATAAGAGATTAGGTAATCATATATTGAGGGTCAGTGTTAGGATATTCAACTCTGTTCCATTGATATGTGGGTTCATTTTCTTTCAAATACCATGCTGTTTTAATTACTGCTGTTTTGTAGGACAGTTTGAAGATGGTACCTGACATCTTTCCCCCAAGTATTGCTTTAGATATTTGTGGGGGGTTGTTGTTCCATAAGAATTCCAGGAGTGTTTGATCTATTTCTTTGAAAAATGTCGTGGGAGGCCTTATAGGACCTGCATTGATTCTGTATAAAGCTTTGGGGAGTATTGCCATTTTAACAATGTCAATCCTCCCAATCTATGAGCAGGAGATGTGTTTTAATTTCTTCAGATCCTTTTTTTGTTTATTGAAGTATTGCTTTGTAGTTGTCTTTGTGTAGGTTTTTCATCTCTTTAGTTAAACTAATTCCAAGATAATTGATTTTTCTGAGGCATAATTGTGAATGGGTTGTTTTTCTAATCTCTCTTCTCTTTCATTAATTTTATATAGAAAAGCCATGGACTTTGGGATATTGACTTTTTGTTAAAAAGATTTTTAACCTGCCACTTTACATGTGATTGTTTCTAGGAGTTTTTATTTTGCAGTTTCTTTGGGATTTTGTAACTATAGTATTAGGTCATCTGCAAACAGGAAAGCTTGACTTCTTCCTTTTCTATCAGGATTCCTTTGATATCTTTTTCTTTTCTAACTTCTGTCATCTAACACTGGGCATAAAAGCCAGATCAAAATGGATTAAAGACCTCATTATCAGACCTGAATCCATAAGCATCGTGGAGGAAATGGCATGCAGAACCCTACATGGTACTGAAGCTAAAGACATCTTCAAAGATGAAATACCACTGACTAAGCAAGTGGAAGCAAAGAAAAACAAATGGGACAACATTAATCTAAGAAACTTCTACATCTCAAAAGAAACAGTGACCAAGATATAGAGACAGCTCATGAAATGAGAAAAATAATTTATCCACTCCACGCCAGGCTGTTTTCACTTGGGGCACCCCAGAAGGGGGAGAGGGAGAACACTCCCCACCCCAAGGCCGACCTCCACCACCCAACCGCCACTCTCCAGGCCACTTTCTGACACATTATAAGACACTTCCTACCCATTTTCCATAATTACCACACCACATTTGATGGAGTTCAGACAGTAGATAACCAATCATAGAGAGTAATATATATATAGATAGATCTATATATATCTATATATATAACTATGATCTATATATCTATATATATATTACTCTCTATGGATAGATCTATCTATATATCTATATATATATCTAATCTCTCTCTCTCTATATATATATATCTTGGAGAACCCAGTAAGGTACCGAGCGAATCCCGCCTGCACGGACAGAGCCTGGCAAGCTACCCGTGGCATATTTGATATGTCAAAAACCAGTAACAATAGGTCTCATCCCCCTGACTCTGAAAGAGTCTCTAATCATTGGGAAAGATGAGTAAGGAGAGGCTGCTAAAATCTTATGTGCTGGGAGGAGTTGAGATGTTACTGGTGCCTGCTCGAGTAAATTGATGAACAATGGGATGACAGTGATACAGTGATACCTATCCGATAAGGAGTTAATATTCAAGATATAAAAGGCACTGGTAGAACTTTACAAGAAAAAATCCAGCCAATTAAAAAGTGAGAGGAAATGAGCAGAAACTTCTTCAAAGTATAATGGCCAAAAGACACATGAAAAAATGCTCCATGCTGTTAATCATCAGGAAGATGCTCATCAAAACAATGAAATATTGTCTCATACCACAGACACTGGCACACATCAAAAAGAACAGGACAAACAGTTCTGGCATGGATGTGGGGAGAAAGGGACTCTTCTTCATGGTTGGTGGGAATGCTGACTAGTTCAGCTTTTTTGGAGAACAATATAATCATTCCTCAAAAAAGCTAAAAATTGAGTTCCCATATGATCCAGCAATACCGTTTCTGGGATATACCCCGGGGGCTTAAAAACACAAAACAGAAACACCATCTTCACTTCTATATTTATTCATGATAGCCAGAATCTGGAAACAACTTGAGTGGATGAGAATAGGTGACTGGAAAAAGAAACTATAGTACATCTACACAATGGAGATGCACCTGTTAAGAAAAATGTACCTTTTAAGAAAAATGAAGTAATGAAATTCACTTATAAACAGATATTCATGGAGAGTATTATTCTGAGTGAAATTAGTCAGAAGGAGAGAGACAGACATAGATGGACTGCACTTATTTGTGGTATGTAAAAATCAAAATATGAGACTAATACCCAGGGAGAGTAGAAACAAGGGCCAAGGGGCTGGAACAATAGCACAGCAGGTAGGGCATTTGCTTAGCATGCGACCGACCCTGGTTCAATTCCCAGCATCCCATATGGTCCTCTGAGCACTTCCGGGGTGATTCCTGAGTACAGAGCCAGGAGTAACGCCTGTACATCACTGGGTGATACCAAAAAAGCAAAAAAAAAGAAAAGAAACAAGGGCCAGGAGGAATGGTCCAGGGTTGGAAGTCTGCTTCAAGTGCTTGGGAGTTGTCAGTTGGGATAGAAAAAGGACAACTACAAGAAAGATAAGTGGAAATGATCACTCTGGATAAGAAGTAATCATTTCCACATTTCTGCATGCTGAAAGTAGATAAAGGAATAAACATGATAACCTCTCAATGTCTGTATTGCAAACCCTAAAGGAGGGGAGAGAGAGAGACAGAGAGAGACAGAGACAGAGAGAGAAGAAAAGTGCCTGCCATAGAGGTATAGAGGTAGACTGTGGGTGGGGGGGGTGGTAGGATGAGAGAAACTGGGTTCATTGGTGGTGGGAAATGTATACTGGTGGAGGGATAGTTGTTCAAACATTGTAAGACTGAAACCCAATCACGAACAGTTTTGTAGCTGTGTATCTCATGGAGAGATTCTCTCTCTCTATCATCTATCTATCTATCTATCTATCTATCTATCTATCTATCTATCTATCTATCTATCTATCTGTATATATAAATAAATAAAATAGCAGGTAATGTGTCTGGAATCATAGGGAGAAAGAAACCCATCATAGTAACTAATAATTAAAATACAATAAAAAAGCCCAATACTTGTCATATATTTTTGCAAGGTCAATACATTCCCCTTACTTTGTCATTTACGTCAGCAATACTCCCAACCTCTACTGACAATCAGTGTTCTCTATTTTCTTTTTTTTTAACAGCATGTATCATTTTCAGCTGAATTATAAAGCTGACTCTTGAATTATACAGGTTTGAATTATGCAGGTATACTAACTTGTACACTGTTTTTCTTAAAAGGAAATGATATAATCTTCCATTATGGGTAAATACAGTTTAGTATCATAAGTGTGATTTTTATCTATTATTTTCTTAATAGTTTTACATTTTTTCTTGCTGATTTTGCTGTAAGAATACAGTCCACAATACATATATATAAAATATATGGATGCAACTGCTTATATAATTGGCAGGAAATTAGTTAACAGAAGTTTTGGAACTACGGCCACTCTGATATGTAAAATACAAAACAATCAAAGCCTCACACTTTCCAATAAAGGTTATATGGATCTCCTATGCTCTGTGTTATCCTGGTCATCCACATATCATGATAATGAAAGGATAGTATAATCAAGAAGTCAACATATAGTGATAAAAAATCAAAATAGAGTATGCTATGACCAAGGATTTTGTTTTGTTCATTATTATATAAACAAAATTACATTCACTTAGTGGAACAAAATGAATACAGTAGAATTATTTTTGAAACAAAGAAAAGTGGATAGGAACAAGTTTAAATGAACTTGACCTCTTGCCCAAAGTCTTCAGTAGCATTGAAGTTTTCTGCTCAGTCATTCTATTTTCTCTCAGTGATGAGTGAATTGAAATCTGTCAGTATCAATCTTTCATTGAACAGAATCACTGCATTGTAGCACTATCATCCCGTTGTTCATCGATTTGGTCGATGGGCACCAATAACATCTCCATTGTGAGACTGTTACTGTTTTGGCATATCAAATACGCCACGAGGAGCTTGCCAGGCGCTGCTGTGCGGGAGGGATACTCTTGGTATCTCTGAGAGTATCTCGGTATCTTAGGTTCTCTAAGAGGGATGGAGGAATCAAACCTGGGTTGGCCACGTGCAAGGCAAATGCACATTATACCTTTTTTTTTTTGGCTTTTTGGGTCACACCTATCGATGCTCACTCAGGGGTTCCTCCTGGCTCTGCACTTAGGAATTACTTCTGGCAGTTCCAGGGATGGGATGCCGGGAATCGAACCCAGGTATGCCTCCTGCAAGGCAAACGCCCTACCCGCTGTACTATCACTCCGGCTCCAGCAGGCTATATCTTGGTGAGGTCCATCCTGAAACGGTGGAGTCAGACTGGGCGTGTGGCAGTGATTCTGGATTGTGGGAGCAAGCAGCTGCTGGGAGCTCTGCCTGGGCGGGAACCAAACCAACCCGCCTCCCTTCCATTTAACCTGGTCTGTTCAGCCATGCATGGGTCCGAGATAAACTGCAACTTTTGATCTTTTTCAAGATTTGCTTATGGGGCTCTGAAATAAGCCCAATAAATGAGCTTACATAGCTGAGCTGGAGGTGGTTTGTAGGAGTGGCTCCCATACACCCAACTTTTGCCCATTTTAGTTCTTGGTAAACTTGGCCCCGAGTTGTTCAGGTCCTGTCAAAGGCATGGTGGAATACTGAGGCATTAGGAAGCCTGACAGCACCATCAGGCTGCTGATGCACTTGTACCCACAGGTACAGGTTGACCTGTTGGTGGCACCATACACCCGAGTGCTGGAATTTTTAAATGCTTCTAAGCTTTATATTATTGTTATTTAGTGCTTTAAAAAATACTAAAAAATAAATTACCTAAACACGTCAGTGTATGGAAAGAAAACTTATGTCGCCCAAGTTATCAGGGGAAATCCAATCTCCCTGCATAAAATAATAATAGTAAGATACAATTTCAGGCAAACATTAAAATTAACCATCACTGTCACTGTCACTGTCATCCAGTTGCTCATTGATTTGTTTGAGTGGGCACCAGTAACGTCTCTCACTGAGAGACTTATTGTTACTGTTTTTGGCATATCCAATAGGACATTAAAATTATCCATAGGATAACATTAAAATTATCCTCGTGTCTTGCAAATGTCCAACTCCAGTTCCTTCCTCATCAGTGTATATGGTCCTGAGAGCACTGCTACTGGTGGTCCCTGAGCACCAATGCAAGAGTAAGCCCTAAGCACAGCCAGGTATAGCCCACAAACCAAAATTATCTATAGTATACACATCTAAAAATCTACATTTTTATACATTAATAAATGGTATCTGTTTTTATGACAAACAATCTAGATACTTTTTTTAGGATCCTTTTAACCTTTTAAAGTTGTATTCTATTTTATTTTATTTTTTGACTCACCATGAACCACAAAGTTACAAAAATATTTATAATTGAGATTCAGGTGTACAGTTTTCCAACACCAGTCACTTCACCAGTGTCACTATTCTCTACCAATGTCCCCAGTTTCCCACCCACTTTCAGGCTGCCTCTGTGGCAGGTAGCTTCTCCCCCCCTCAATGTCCTAGTGTTGTCTTCCCTAATTTATCCCTTTCTGTCCCACCCCGTGACAAGCTTCCCACTAAAGACCAGTTCTCTTGTTCTTCCTTTCTATTGCCTATGGCAATGCTATTTTATTTTGGAGGAAATTGCATTCTGGTAGCTTATTTGATCTTAATAACTACTCTTTGAAAAAAAAGTTATTGTACCTCAAATATAGTAATTTAATCACAGTCTTAATGAAATGATTTTTAAGATTGGGTTTGAGAAATTTAATCTTTGTATGACATCAGTAGTAACATAAGTATATCAACATTTTGTAAGAAATGTTGTAAGGAATGTATAAATACAAACGAAGCTTTGACCCATGTCTCAGAAAAATAAAAAGAAATTTTAATCCAGTTAATTTTCTTTATGTTAGCAAATGAGTAATCTTTTGAGATTATTTATCCAAGAGTGCATGAAATATAAAACCATAGCTCCTTTCTGGGAGATTTTCTAGTTTTAATTTATTTTAAGGCAGTTTCCAAGGTGACAATTCTTCAACAAGGAGTTCATGTTGAAGTCTTATTATAGAAACCGTGGAAATATTGCTTGGTAAAAAACACAGGTTTATTTCTTTAGGAGAAAAATCAGTTACCTAATTTTCAAATAGAGTTTAGTTTCCTTTGGGAATTTAGGGATAAATATCATATTTAATATGTTATTTTCCTATTTGAAATGAAGAAGGTGACTTTTATATGTCGAAAATCATGATGTCTCCATAACCAAACAAATTTTATCAATAATTATTTACCTACCCCAAGAAGAGCACAGTGTGCAACCATAAGGATTCCAGGATGACAAATAATAAAAACTTGTTAAAGGTGATACTTTGACAGAGGACTTTTATCTAAAATGCAATATATATTACATGGACCACCTGTCTATTGAGCTGTATAAGAGAGAGATTACTAACAACTACCATGAAGAAGAGATTCCTTGGTGTTGTTATGTGAAAACACACTTCGAGGACTTTTTTTTTAATCTGTACATTAAAGTGTCACGGTCAGTTAAGTTATTAGATATTCATATATAGGCATAACAGTCTAAATTGGTATTGAAACCAAGACTTATGGGAATAATTTTATATAGCTGGAGGTTTTCTGAGCTTAATGTAAGCAGTTTCAATCATCAAGGAGGTGATAATTATTTTTTCTAAAAATTGTGAGGACATTTGAGAGTGAAACGAGTAGAAGAACAATACCAGGAATGAATAGCTAGTAAAGAATTAGAGACAAGAGTCAAGTCTAGGTTTGTTTTTTATTTTCTCACATGTCCACCATATCTTCTCTTAAAGAATGATCCTGACCATTTAAAAAGGATATAGACAGTTACATGCCCTTAGTGATGAGTGTTGGATGACACAATATACTAAAGACGCAGAGGAAAATTGTGAGCCAATTTTGGGAAAATTGCACTTTAATATTTTTTTGTTCTCCATTTTTATTTTTTTATTAGTGAATCACTGTGAGGGTACAGTTACAGATTTACACATTTTTGTGCTCATGTTTCCCTCATACAAAGTTCGAGAACCCATCCCTTCACCAGTGCCCATTCTCCACCACAAATAAACCCAGCATCCCTACCACCCCCCCAATCCCATCTCTCCCCACCCCACCCTGCCACTGTGACAGGTTATTCCCTTTTGTTCTCTCTCTCTCTAATTAGGTGTTGTGGTTTGCAATAAAGGCGTTGTAGTGGCCATTGTGTTCAGTCTCTAGTCTACATTCAGCATGCATCACCCTTCCCCCGCATGGCCTCCAACCACATTTTACTTGGTGTTTCCTTCTCTATCTGAGTTGCCCTCACCCCAGAATGTGAGGCCAGCTTCCAAGCCATGGAGTCAACCTCCTGGTACTTATTTCTACTATTCTTGGGTGTTAGTCTCCTACTCTGTTATTCTATATTCCACAGATGAGTGCAATCTTTCTAAGTCTGTCTCTCTCTTTCTGACTCATTTCACTTAGCATGATACTTTGCATGCTGATCCACTTATATGCAAAATTCATGGCCTCATTTTTTTCTGACAGCTGCATAGTATTCCATTGTATAGATGTACCAAAGTTTCTTCAACCAGTCATCTGTTCTAGGGCACTCGGGTTTTTTCCAGATTCTGGCTACTGTAAATAGTGCTGCGATGAACATATAAGTGCAGACGTCATTTCGACTATACTTTTTTGCTTCTCTGGAATATATTCCCAGAAGTGGTATTGCTGGATCAAATGGGAGCTCAATTTCTAATTTTTTGAGAATCATCCATATTGTTTTCCAAAAGGGCTGAACCAGTTGGTATTCCCACCAGCAGTGTATAAGGGTCCCCATCTCCCCACATCCTCTCCAACAGAGGTTGCTTTTGTTCTTTTGGATGTGTGCCATTCTCTGTGGTGTGAGGTGGTATCTCATGGTTGTTTTGATCTGCATCTCCCTGATGATTAGTGATGTAGAGCACTTTTTCATGTGCCTTTTGGCCATTCTTATCTCTTACTTGGGAAAGTTTCTGTTCATTCCTTCACCCCATTTTCTGATGGGGTTGGATGTTTTCTTCTTGTAGAGTTCAACCATGCACTTTAATTTTTTTATTCAAATAGTAGCCAATACTTAGGAGTTTGAATAAGTGCTTTTATATAAGCTAAATTCTTCCTTCATCTATCTATTGTGGTAAGAAACAATTATTATGAAATCTATCTTCAATATTTAAGTGTACAGCTTAATATCAATAATTGTAAGTACAGAGTTAAATGGTTCTCCTTTATTTTCTTTTACTTATGTTTGTAAATTCCTAAAAGTTCAGGGAACTTTTTACAAACCTATATTTATTTGACTTAAGATGATTATGAAAACTCCAGACAGCAGAATTATGATCAAGACGCATAGCATGTTAAAGGAAGGCTCAATTTTTTTTTTTTTTTTTAATAAACATTGATTTTGTTTTATTTCTTAATTTTTTTCCAATTTTAAGCAGACACATAAATAGACATTGGGCTAGACACCAAATATAATGAGATAAGTTTTGTATGTTTAGTGATACTTGCTATCCAAATTTGCAATTGAAGTAATTAACACGGGAAGAAAAAAAAAATCTTAGTAGGTTTAGCCCAATTAGAAAGACAAAAGCTGTGGTAAGTAAAAACTGCATGTGGTCTTTAAAAAGTTTTAGCATTTGATGACTTTAGCTCCAGATAAAATCTTTCTTGTATGATAATGCCTACAAAGCCATATTAATATAATACATTATACTTACAGGGGTGTAACTATTTCTGTATGCAATATTTTTTCTTTTCTTTTTAAAAATCTGTCTCCACACCCTCATATATTCCTGCAACAGAACTTTTTTCTTCTGAACTTAGTAATCTTCAATATCAATTTTCTATATCGTTTGAAGTTTTTTTTTTTTTTTTTTTTTTTTTTTAAATTTATTTATTTTTAATTAGAGAATCACCGTGAGGGTACAGTTACAGATTTATACACTTTTGTGCTTATACTTCCCTCATACAAAGTTTGGAACCCATCCCTTCACCAGTGCTCATTCTCCACCACCCGTAAACCCAGTGTCCCTCCCACCCACCCCAATCCCATCTCCCCCCCACCCCACCCTGCCACTGTGGCAAGGCATTCCCTTCTGTTTTCTCTCTCTAATTAGCTGTTGTGGTTTGCAATAAAGGTGTTGAGTGGCCACTGTGCTCAGTCTCTAGCCCTCATTCAGCCCGCAACTCCCTTCCCCCACATGGCCTTCGACTACAATGTAGTTGGTGATCGCTTCTCTGAGTTGACCTTTCCCCAGAACGTGAGGCCAGCCTCGAAGCCATGGAGTCAACCTCCTGGTACTTATTTCTACAGTTCTTGGGTGTTAGTCTCCCACTCTGTTATTCTATATACCATAGATGAGTGCAATCTTTCTATGTCTGTCTCTCTCTTTCTGACTCATAGGAAGGCTCAATTTTTAAACAGAACAACACAGTTCTTTATAGAAACTCTTCAGCAGTCTTCTCCTTTGCATCCTTTGATGGGACTGTGCTTCTTGGCAAAAATGACTAGGAAACATTAGTATAAATTTTCTTTCTTCTAGAGTAAGTGAAGACATTAAAAATATTGAATATGAGTATCACGTGAGGTAACTAATATCTGTCACTGAATTAGAGAAATGCACTTAAATATTTAAAGCAATGTTGAAAGTGTAAACTTCTTTCTTGCTGTCTTAGAGAACACAACGCAAGAACAGAGATACCAAGATGTCTAAAAGAAAATCACTGTCTTTACAGCTTGATAGAGTTACTGTGATCCCATGGCAAAACTTAATTTTGATTAAATTGTTTTTATTTACAGGGATTTGAATTCTATCATTACAATTGAGTGTATTTAAGTACTTCTTCCAAAGCACTTTTTAATTAATTCTCTTCTATTGCAACATTTTGTGAAGAAACTTAATTTTACTTAATCTTCATGAGAGACATTAAGAGCTGCCAGTAGTCTCACGAGAAATAGGGAACCAAGAGAGAGGGAATTAAAAAGTTAGACTTTTCTGGCTGCCTAGAATGAAACAACTCCTGTAACTTAAGTCATTTCATTTCTTCCTTACAAAATCCTATCAGTGACACTCATTATTTAAGAAAGAAACAAATCCTCTTGACTTTAGATCAATATTCTTCAAGATTAAAATCTGGATTTTAGACTCTTAAATTTAGTGAATGAGCTCAAGTCTGTCTGATTCACTGTACTGTTTATTTGTTATTTGATACATTTCTCATGGATAGGTTTCATTTATGATGCTCTTCAAGTAAATGTTTATTAAAATATAAAGGAAAGTCTAAAATCCGAGTTTTTTTGGTATTTCAATTAGATCAGTGAAATCAGAACCAGATTCCAATCATTTACTGTTTTAAATTTTACCGTTAATTGATTTTAGCTTGTTAATTGAAAATCTCTTTGGCTACATCTTTTTATTTTCTGTTTTAAAATAATACCTAACACATATATTGCTTTCTAGATGGGAGTAATTCTTCAAAACTTTCACAAAATTTAAACTTTATAATACTACTGTGTCCTATATAAAATTATTTTGTTTTACAAATGTGTAAATTGCTATTATGAAATAAAAGTTGTATATAAACCACCCACAAATCCATGTGCTTAAAGACCCGAATATATCTCAGAGACTTTAAGACTTTAAAGGCCCTGACTATTTTCTTGACTATGAAGTTTGGTTGAGGGTTAATTATCTTGACTGAGTTGTTTGAAGGCCCTACTCATTGTAAGCTAAAGGGCATGCAAGGTGGGCTTGAATATTTTTTTGTTAGTTCCATAAGTGAAAGTTATGAACAATTAACAAGTGCTGCTCAAAGTATTTGTACCGTATCTTCTAACATCAGACTAGTCAAAAAAGATACAGGGTCAGGTTCATAGTTAAATAGTGGATAAACAGTCATGATTCTCAGTGTTGGGTAGAAGGAAGTAGATAGTTGAAACTAGTGTTTCTCAGTTTGAGGCCCACAGAATACTTCAAAGAGGGCACAAAGAACATGCCATTAGTGGAAGGTGGCATGAAATAAGAATATAGTGCTAAGTAGTAGAACAAGTGGGTAATAGGAAGGAAAAAAATCAAAAGATACAGACCACAGTTGAAAACTTATTTAAAAATGGTTGATCTGAACAATAATCTATGATATTAAGAAGCTTGATTATGCTTATAGGATAAGACCAAAGCTGATATATATAATATATATACATATGTGTATATATTTGGTCATTGATTAAGCTTTTTAATACTGCAATATATTCCACTAAAACTAGAATTAAAAAAAAGTTCACAAAGTATTACTTAAGATATATAACATTAAAATATATAATTAATGTAGGCTACTTCACAGTAACTGACAAACAATAAATTAAAAAATGATTGAAATATGATTATTTCTTGTATAGAGAAATGCAAATACATAAAATATTCTTTTTTAAAAATTGAACCACCGTGAGATACACAGCTGCAAAGCTGTTCATGATCAATTTTTAGTCATAAAATGTTTTAACACCCAGCCCTCCACTAGTGCACATTTCCTACCAAACAATGTCCAAGTAAAATATTCTTATAGGTAGAAATGAAATTGACAGAGATCTAAACTGTATTTAAATTTATGTGAACTTATTTTGTTCAAACTGGAGCAACAGCACAGCGGGTAGGGTGTTTGCCTTGCATGCAGCCGACCTGGGTTCAATTTCTTCGTCCCTCTCGGAGAGCCTGGCAAGCTACTGAGAGTATCTAAGCTGCACGGCAGTGCCTAGCAAGCTTCTCGTGGTGTATTCAATATGCCAAAACAGTAACAGTCTCACAATGGAGATGTTATTGGTGCCCATCGACCAAATTGATGAACAATGGGACGATAGTGCTACAGTGCAGTGATTCTGTTAATTGAAAGATTGATACTGACAGATTTCAATTCACTTATCACTGAGGAGAAAATAGAATGACTGAGCAGAAAACTTCAATGCTACTGAAGACTTTGGGCAAGAGTTCAAGTTTATTTAAACTTGTTCCTATCCATTTTTCTTTGTTTCAAAAATAATTCTATTATATTCACTCTGTTCCACTAAGTGAATGTAATTTTGTTTATATAATGATGAACAAAACAAAATCCTTGGTCATAGCATATTGTATTTTAATTTTTATCAATATATTTTGACTTCTTGATTATAATACTCTTTCATTTTCATGATATGCCAATGACTAGGAAAACACAGAATCATAGGAGTTCCATATAACCTTTATTGGAAAGGGTGAGGTTTTTTGAATGCAATGATATCCCAGTGAAATTATTAAGGACAAAATATATTTACCAAGGCCATAAGGGTTTTAGGAACAGAGAGGGGGAAAATTGTACGTCAGGCCAGAAAACAATTGTATGTAAGATTTTTTTAAAAAATGAAAAACTCAGTTCAGAAGAAGCTGTTTGAGGTCACTGGTGTAGAGTTGTATGGAATCTGGTTCTACATACTTAATGTGGTTACACATTGGATTCCCAAGTTCAGTGAAAAGAGAGAAAAAATGAGTTAAAAATATCAGTGATGATTTTAAATGGACCTACTCAAATAATATTCTGCGTATATTAGCTCAAATAAAATGGATTGTGGAAATTTTATTACTTTTTCAAAGACTGCTGCAAAGGTTAAAATTATATATTTGTCTGCCTTTGTGTTATATATTGATTTTCAGTCAGAGGCACTAGTGGGAAAGTTTCAGGGAGAAAGTACCAGATGCTGTGTAGGTAAAGAGAGAAGAGAAAGGCTGTGGAATATTTCTGTTGCCCATGCAACTACACACTTTGAAGAATGCTCTCTGTGGGAAGACTTTCTCACCACAGAACTCAGCACCTAAGACCAGTCTACTTTTTTTTTCCGGCTCTTTCTAATGTGGCCACAATCTAGTCGCATCATGAAAAGGGCTGCAGAGATTCAATTTTCCTTCTTTAGAATCCATTCATCCATGTTTTCAATGCTCACAGCCCAGCAGAGGGACTCCAAAGACTAGTCAAGATAATGCAAATTAAAGGAAAAAATGGGAAATTTTGCCTCTCTTCATTGATTTTACACTAACTTCTCAGGAAGTCCACTCTTGCTCCTGTTTTTGCCAAATGGCTTCTGGAGGGATTTGTTCCTTGCTCTCAGGTTTCAGGTCTGGACTTCACTTGTTTCTTGTCCTTTAGATGTCTGTGTGGTTTACATGCTGGCCTCTGGGGCTTACTTCGGAAAGGTGGGTGTGCAATCCACTCAGAGAGAGTGAGTGACAAGGTAGTGTTTTCTTTATTTTATTGGAAATAAAATATGTTCTTCTGTGGAAATTACTAGAGGAATTCTCTCTAATGCTGATTGTGCAGCTAGGGCTTGTCCTGAGCTGCTAGACTTCCTGCCAAAACGAGGTCAGCTCTGAGGTAAAAGGATGAATAATCAGTTGAAGGGGACTTGTGTCTTGGCGTTGGTAGCTCACAAGTCAACCAACTTTGTGCTTTAATATAGTTAGCACTGTCGTTGGGGGAGCACTGTAGCACTATCATCCCGTTGTTCATGGATTTGCTCGAGCGGGCACCAGTAATGTCTCCCTTGTGAGACTTGTTGTTACTGTTTTTGGCATATCGGATACAACACGGGGAGCTTGCCAGGCTCTGGCATGCAGGCGGGATGCTCTCGGTAGCTTGCTGGGCTCTCGGAGAGGGACGGAAAAATTGTGCCCAGGTTGGCCGTGTGCAAGGCAAATGCACTACTAGCTGTGCTATCGCTCCAGCCCACTTTGATATAGTTAGGTTGAGATAAAATTTTTGTTTTGTTTTGGGACCATAACTGGCAGTGCTCAAGGCTTTCTCCTGGCTCTGTGCTCAGGTATCACTCCTGCTAGACTTTGGGGGACTATACATGGTGCTGTGGATAGAACCTGCATTGCAGCCAAGCCAGGAAGTTCTGCCAACCCTCACCTATCATTCCCTTTACTTTTTTGTACTTGGTCTTGCTATCAACTTTGCAACTTAAATTGTCTAGAAAAATAAGCCTATATGATTATTTCATGTGGTTTTATTTTTTAGGAAAAAAATCATACAAAATAACTAAAAATCACATCATGTATGAATTTTATTCTTAGTAATTATAATCATGGATCATATTATTTACTGAAAAACAATATGCCCTAGAGAATATTAATGATCATAATGTGCATTATTAGCAGATCATTGCTCAAAAACAATGAGACATTATAATTTTTCTTTGAGTCACATCTGGAAGTACTTAGGGCTTTCTTCTAACTCTGCTTTCACAGACCACTCCTGACAGTCTGGAGTGCCTTATAAGGGTACTCAGGATTGAGTCCAGGTTGGGTTGATGGAAGAAAAGCACCTTATCTGTTCACTCTAACCTACTAAAGATGTTGAGTAGGAGAATTATGACAAATTCTTTCTCATCTCTCTACTTAGTAGCCACACTCTGCCAACACTCAGCATTAAGAGGTTTATTTATTTATTTCCGTTTTGAAAACTTTGTTCTGTTGTCAGAAATGTTTGGAAATTGGCTTAGATTGGCAAAAATATTGCTTGGCTGGCCTACTTTAAATTCTTTAATCCAGAAACACTTTTCATCTAGTAAGAAGCAGTCATGTATTAACAATTGCTAGACAGGCTAACTTACCTCGAGTAAATAGAAGAGTAGAAGACATGTTTATGTAGGTTGAAGAGGTAGTTTTCATACTGATACCACCCTTAGTAATATTCTGTGTCTAAGAAAATGGGTAGGGTGCTTGCCTTGCTCTTGTCCAACCTCACTTCCATCCCTGGCACCCCTTATGGTCCCCTGAGTGATCTCCGAGTATAAGCTAAGAGTAAGCCCAGGAACATTGCTGGATATGGTCCCCAAATAAAAAGCAGATGAAATCTGAATCTTTTTGGATTCTGGGAATTGAATTCAGGGACCACATGAAGAAATAAAACCATGCATGCTGCCACTCTGAGATGTTAACACCCCCTCCCACCCCATTTCTTTTCTTCCCCTTTCCTCTTTCTTGCAATGCTGGCATAAAATTGATTGAAAAATTGTTAATGTGCATATACAGACTTGGTTGCAGTGCCCCAAGGTTTGGACATTTGTGCTGCTGGGCATCACGACTGCATTGAAGGGATGCTGGAGATCTGCCTTTGATCCTTATCTGCCTTTTGATCCTACTGTGCTTTCCCCTTCTCCCTCAACTACCTCATGACCCATGACTTTGCATAAGAGTGTAGTGAGTTAGGGGCATGTTTGTGTCAAGCTAAATCCAATTATTTAAGGCTATACAATCCCATAAGTGCTTGTGTGATGGGGGGTGATGTTTGAACTTTAAGCATTGCTTTCCCTAACTTGCTCTGTAACTTAACAAATAATTCATCTCACAAGCAAAAATACATAATTAATTAAGTCTACATATATAGATATACATATATACATATATGTTAGCATATATATTATTCTTGGAGACAACAGTGCTACTCTTGTCCAGCAAGCGACCGAGAGTGTCCCGTCCGCATGGGCAGAGCCTGGCAAGCTACCCATGGCATATTCAATATGCCCAAAACTGTAATGATAGGTCTCATTCCCCTGACTCTTAAAGAGCCTTCAATCATTGGGAAATATGAGTAAGGAGAGGCTGCCAAAATCTCAGGCCTGGGAGGAATAGAGACGTTACTGGTGCCTGCTCGAGTAAATCAAGGAACAACGGGATGACAGTGATACAGGGAGGACAGAATGACTTACTAAATAGGCCTTTTAAAGGTGCATCCTCCAGATTTTGCTAGTCTAGTGGTTCTGAAGCAGTAGGATAAAGATGTTTTGAAGGAGAGGCGAGAATCTTTCATAGCAAGTTCAAGGAAGAAACAAGTAGCAAGTCAATGGAAGTATGTGTCAAAACATCAATGAAGAAACAAACATAGGTAGAAAGAGAATTTCTTATATTCCTTATAAGGAAAAGGGAACAATTGCCTTTTAACAATGCAGGATGAGAAAAATAATGTGGATACATTTGAAGAATGTATATGAAAAATCAAGATAAAATCAAGCTTCTTTATAAAATAAGCTTTTTCATTTACCTACTTTCAGGGTAAAAATATTTGCAATAATAGTAATCCTACATTGCTAGGAGGAGAATATCAAAAGCAATGGTCTGTACACTCATTGTGAGTCAATGTCTTAAGTCATGAATGCTTCTTTCTATTTTCTTTGGCCACTGTGCTCAGCTGAGGAGTTCCTGTGGACTTTTCGATGCATATAATTTGATGAATGAATAAATGTGCATCGGTGCAGAGGAAGGTGATAATTCACCCTTTTCATAAAGATCTGTGTTTGAATCTCTGCTGGCAATTTTTGTTTTAAAATAAAACTGTAGTTGCTTGGAGAAGATAATACCCAGATGCCTACGCTCTCTCTTATGAGGAAGATTTTGACATTCTCTATAGTGACAAATGACATTTTCTTTCACGGAATTAACACAAGATTAACAGTTGGTGGCAGAATCATTCCTATGTTCTGCAGGAAGACTAGTTTTGGACATAATTTTGCCTTAAGTTTGTCTGTTGTCTTTTCATAGATCACAAGAAAATCTGTCCAAACGCTAATGGCAAAATGACAATATTTGTGAGGTTACAAGGGTTCTACTCAGGTATATGATTCATAATGATAATGTAAATAATATTAAAAACACAAGAATCTATGGAATATCTGCTTTGTACCATAAAAACTACAAAAAATAATATGAAAACTGAGTCTAGTGATTCAATTTGGAAATGAAATGTCTTAGAAGAAATTTATATTTCCTGAGAATTTGAACCATAATAAAAATATGCAGAGACTTGTATAGAAGGTAAACAAAGGTAAAGAACTTCACTAATATTCAAAATAAAATGAAATCATTAAAACATAGTTAAAATTCTACTAGATATTGAGTCTGAATTCAAGAACACTTGTGAATGTATGGATTCCAGGTGCATTATAACAGGTCTATTTATTTTTTATTTAAAACATTTGCTATTAAATTTATTGATTGTGATTCTGGAGTTTTCAATATTGTTAGTAATGGTTTCTCATGCATATAATTCTAACATCATACCCACACCCTCCCCTTTTAATCCCACCCCCTACAACTCAATTGTGTGATTGATTCTCCTATTAACTTGCCATTATACCTCCGGGCCTTTGGCTCTACTCTGCTATATTTTTAAGTGTTATATATAAGTGTGATCATTCTGTATGTATCCCACTCCTTAAGACTTACTTCACTCAGCTTGATATCCTCTAGTTTCACTCATATTTCTGAAAATTGCATGTTTTTGTTATTTCTTAGAGCTGAATAGTATCCCATTATGCACAATATCTTTATTCATTCAGTTATAGTTGTGCATCTGGGTTGTTGTTTCCATATCTTCACTACCATTCAAAGTGTGGAGATGAGCATAGGGGTTCACATATCCTTTCAAATTAATGTTTTTGTGTATGGGGATAGATACTAGGAAGTAGTATCTCTGAGACATATACGGGAAGGGAATTCCTAAATTTTAGATAGATCTCCATATTGCTTTCAATGTAGGCTGAACTAGACACCATTCCTACCAAGAGCGGATGAGGCTTTCTTTCTGATCACAACTCCTCCAATACTGACTGTGTCCAGACTTTTTGGTATGTGCCATACTCACAGCATGAGATGATATCTCACTGATGTTTTGATTTGCATTTCCTTAATCATGAATGATGATGAGCACTTTTTCATATGCCTCACAGCCATCTGTATGACTTCTTTGGGAAAATGTCTGTTCATCTTCTTATCCCATTTCTAGAAAGGATGTTTGAACTTTTTGTTGTTGAGGTTGTGAATTTTAGCAATTTTAAAACATTTTCCTCTTGACATCCCTTTTGCCTGAGTAATACATATCAACATGTGTGTATACATATATATGTACATACATATATACATTACATATATTATAGGACACAAATAAGTAAGTATAAAACTAAAACCCAGATTATTTTCTGAAAATAACTCAGAAATAAATTTATTTTAAAAATAAGTTTTAAAAAGCTACGTTACCCAGTATGGGTTTTCTACCAAAGTTTTAAGAAGTTCTAAAGAGTGTGCCAAGGAAATTAGCATTCTGAATTTCTTTAAAAGTTGTTAACAGTTTCTGGATATGAGCAAGCTATTAATAAGGAGTGAGCTGTGATTTAGGTGATTGAACACTTTTCTTACATGTGGAAGACCCTGAGCTTGGTCACTTCCAGGAGTGGCTCTGGATACCCAAGTACCAGCATTTGTGGCCCTCAAAATTACATGTAAAATAATTTATTAATAAGTAATGTTATTTAATGAAGATGAAATACTTGCTCTATTTAACATCAAATTTTATAGTTTATTAAATTTTGTATATCTTATACTAAAAAGTGTTCTTACTTTTAGTTCGGAAAATCTAATACAATAGGTTATGGAAATTTAATTTATGCCTTTAGAGGGTGCCATTACTCAGAGAATTTAATACAAAGTTCAACTTCTGTGGTATTTATATCAAGATATCCCATATTCAAATAACTCTTAAATAATTCTCACTTTTTCTGTCCAATTTCTGCATTGTAATTGATAAACAAGGCGAAATATAATATTAATGAAAAAGACTATGCCATTTCACATTTCATTTGTCCTTAGCTTATGTTGCCAGTAATAGTTTCCCATCTTTCCTTTCCTTTTTATCATTCAGGTAAAAAACTGTTCAGAATATAATGAACACAAATATCCAATTTTAATTTCCTATCCAGAACTAAGACTTTGTTCATATCAGATATATTTGAAAAATAAAATTTGTCTCCATAATGGAGGGTCATGACTAGGAATAAATTGGAAAGAACAAACTAAGATCTTAGAATTTAAAAAAATTTCATATAGAATGGGATTGCTATCAATGGTTTAAGTATACCAGGGGTTTTTATGCACATATAATTTTTACATATGATAGTTAATTTTGCATATCATCTTCACTAGGCCACTGGGTTTCTAAATATTTAGTCAAAAATTATTTTGGTGTTCCTGTGAAAGTGTTTTGAGATTAACAGAATGAGATTAACACTTGTCATTGTGGGCTGAATAAAACAGATTGTCGACCCCAATTTGAGTGGTTCTCAACAAATTGTCTGTAGACCTAATAGAATAACAAGGCTGTCTCTCCTCCCTTAAATACAAGTGACTAACTGCCTACAATTTGACTTTTTCTCCCTCTGACTTTTCTCTCAAAGGAAAATATTAGTTCTTGCTGGATTCCATCAGATGGAGACATATGAGAACCATATGTTCTGGTTCTCATGTTTTTGGAGTTGGTCTAAAATTACCATTGTTTCTTCTGGTTCTCTATAATTATAAGAGCCAGGGTTTTTTTATAAGAGGTTTCATATATATATATACACATACATATAAACACATCCTATTTGTTTCTCGAACCCTACAAATATAATGTGAATTGAAAACTTTGAATGATATATAGTAGAATTGGCAAATGACTCAAATTAATGGATAAAAGCTGAAAGTGATATACATTTACTCTTATTAAATTAAGTTCCCTAAAATCAAAAGCAACACTCAGTTCAAAAAAATACTTGCAATGTTAATGCTTTACTATTATAACTTTTATTAAAAGTAGTACTTTTAATATAATTTTGTAGCCGATATTGTGTTGTGATTTTGAAACAAACTGAAAATACTACAGGGGAGTCTGTGCACATTCACACGTCCAGCACTTTGAAAAATAATTCTGTAACTATTTAATTACTGATATTAAGTTCTATTTGCACGTGATACCTCAGTGTTTTATTTATTTATTTAATATATTTATATTTTTGAAGTCTCTCAAGCAGTGACTGGGAGATCTGGGGCCCATGGCTGGTGATTCTCTGTCATTCAGTCCAGATGGTTGAACACTGGGGTCCAGGATGCTAAGGCCCTGCTGTCCTGAGAATCACCAGGATCATTCTACAATGCCTGGGTCAGCAGGTGACAGTGAATGATGTGCTGGTGAGGGAGACTGTGGCCACCAAAGGTGCTTAACACTGCCATTTGGTCGTAGAGATGAAACCCAGCCAAGAGCCTTGCATGCACGCTGACTCCTGTACTATCTCCCTTGCCCCATCTCTGTGGTTATTTTCATCTGTATAAACTGAGTGAAGACATTTTCAAGACATTGTGCTTAAATGTTTTTTATCCATTAAAATATTTCTACAAGCGTTATTTTAATGTCAATGTAAAATGTTCCTGTTGTTTACCTCTTTGAAAACTAACATGTAGAAGCTATTTGAAAATCTTTTTAATTCATTTATTATGACTGGGTTTCCAAGTTTGCTTTTCTAAAAGTTGTGCTTCTACTTTTCAAGAACATCATGAAAACTTATTTTTTGGTATTTCTTTTTTTCCTATAAAACCACTGAATTATAGTAAGGAACTGAAACATAATGGTCCTTTTAAATTTTTTATGACAAAGTTTTCTTTGGAAATGTAAAACCTAAAATATATGGGCTAGATATTTCTAAAACAATAGTGCTTTCACAAACTGTTTCTGTGAATCTAATTTTAAATATTTTGTTGAATTAATGAACATATCCAACAGTTGATAACTGACGGAGCTCATTACAGCAATATAACTTTTAGTTTACTAGCAGTACATTTTTTCACATATGCTTGCTTCTCATAGATCACTCTACCTCGCTCCGAAAAACATAAAACATGCTTCGCAAGAGTCTCCTGTATATTCCAACAATTCCCTTTATTTTGTTGTGGTTGTTGCATTAGGGTGGTACCCAGCAGTGCCAGGGACTGCTCTTGGCTTTGTACTCAGGGGTCACTCCTAGTAGTGCCCAGGTATAGTACAATGTACTCAACTGAGGTTTGTCGCATGCAAAGCAAGCATCCTAATTCCTGTTCCATCTCTCCGGTCGACTTACCCATACTTTTTCTTACAAATTGTAACTTCTGTTTCTTGAATCACTTGTCTCTCTTCGATAGTGGTGATTCACTTTAATTTCTATTAATTGTAATATATGTGCCTGTTGCACTAGTCTCTTCTAGCCTATTTCCTTAGCTCGTGCTTCAGTTGAGAATCATTTTGGATGAAGTTCCATCCTCATAGAAATTCAGAAATGTTGGACATGCTCTATATGGGATATTAGTTTTTATGACTCCTGTTGATTCTCAGTGGTTTTGTGTCCTAGCCAAAACTCTTGTACTAACTGTACTGCTTGGAGCAGTCAATACTGATTCTGCTGTGTTTTAAGTGGAGAGGAAAAGAGACAGTAGTGAACTGCATGCGCTTTCCTCTTTAGCAGCGGGGCTAATTGCCTTGTTGGTTACTGCTGGTGCACTTTGGCTCCCAGACAAACCACTGCTCATGGTCATTAATGAGCCTCTCCACTTACAAACTATAATTATGAGACTGTGGTATGTGCTCATTCTCTCATCTCCAAACCAAAATATTTTTTTAAAAAATCGACATCTTTTTTGTTTCAATGAAACACTGCAGGATTTTTTTTTTCCTCTTTCATAAAATCTTGGATCTGGGACATAATTCACCTCATACATTCTGTATATTACTTCCTGGTTGGCATTTCTTCAAAGTATACTTCAGAGTATGAGAATACTCTTATTATCACTTTTTGGTAATAAAATATGGTGATAAAAATAGTTACAATGAAACGTTATTACTCTATGTATAATTTATTTTCTCATACAAATTATTTTTGGTATGGAATGTATGAGTTATAATTTCAACATTTCATTGAAGTCAAATTTTGCTGCTTATTAATCAAAGAATTATAAGATGTTTAAATTGTCAGTGAAGATTGTTTTTAATTTTTGTTACTACTGTAAAATTTTATTGTGGATTTATTGAGATATCATCAGTAGTTTTTCAATTATAGGATTTTAAGGCACATTTTTGTCTAATGGGAAGGCAAAATGTATATTTATTTAATATATATACTATATTTATTAATTAGCTTTAATGTTAACATTAGTAATCAGTATTCTGATCTATGTGTGTATATCTATTATATCATTAAAATTAATATATTTTAGTTTAATCACTGTCACTATCATCCCATTGCTCATCTATTTGCTCAAGTGGGCACCAGTAACGTCTCCATTGTGAGACTTGTTACTGGTTTTGGCATATTGAATACGCCATGGGTAGCTTGCCAGGCTCTGCCATGGGGACTAGATACTCTTGGTAGCTTGCCGGGCTCTCTGAGAGGGGCAGAGGAATCGAACTCAGGTGGGCTGCATGCAAGGCAAGCACCCTACCCGCTATGCTATCACTCCAGCTCTTTAGTTTAATATCTTTGACAATCTGTTTCTGCCATTTTCTAAATATACTAGATAATAACTTTCATACTTGGTCCAATAGTTATATTAAAATATATAATTTTACTTTCTTAAGTGGTTCATTTATACAGAAAACACAGCACGACATACTGGTATTTCAGATTTCTAGTACTTAACACTAAGTACTAGAAGTGTTTTAAAGTTGAACTGGAATCCACCACAGTATAATATGTCATTTCAAGCCTTATAATAAAAGCATTGAAAAACCCAGTTGAGACATGTTGGAAGAAAATAGCATTGCTCAATTTTAGATTAATAGTCTATACTTTAATCACAGGTGTCAATAGGGACAAGCAGCCATTTTCTCAACAAAAGATATTTATAAAAATGAACCAGAACAAATGTTGTGAAAGAAAATAGCAAACACACCTTGGATGTTCTGAATATAAGTTTTACAAAATGGGATTATACTTAACTATTCAGATTTTATAATATACAGCCAATCTGATATAAACTTCTCATATGCACTGGTTTTCAAATAAGTTTTTATATTTGCTTATTTCTCTATGTTTATTTGCTGCTTCCCTTTTTGCTCTGTCTCAATCTCACCTGTACCAATTCTATTTCTATTGCCCACTCTTCCAATAGTATTTATCTATTTTTCTTTTGGTTTTGGGGACACACCAGTAGTACTTAGGGAACTGATCCTTTCTCAGAGATAGGCAAGAGTCGTCATTTAAATAATTTAGGAATTATTTTCTCATTTACAAATGAAGAAGCAGAAGTACACTGAAATTAGTAACTTTTTATCATTATATAATACATAAAGGTTAATACTGGATTGTAAAGAGTTCTCTTTCCTCTTATTTTCCTGTTTTATTTTCTGGTTTTTGGGGGGCCACATCTGGCAATGCTCAGGGCTTACTTCTGGCTCTGCACTCAGAAATTATTCCTGGAGGGCTCAGGGGACCATATGAGATGCTGGGGATTGATCCCAGGTTGGCACATGCAAGGCAAATGTTCTACCCTCTGTACTATCACTCCTCCCCCACCACCTCAAAGTACAAAGTGCTCACTTTTTACTTTTCTTTAAAACTGCCTTTACTTTGAAGTTCAAACCGTTATCTGTACCCATCTTTTCCCTTCTCATAAGGGTTAAACATAATCCCCTATTTTCCTCTTTGAGTTTTCTTCTTTATTGATTTATTACAAAAACCTAAATCATTCACTCTAGTTTTATTTGTTGTTATTGTTATTGGGGTGGTGGGCACACATGGCTGTACTCAGGGATTACTCCTAGCTTTGCACTAAAAGAGCACTCCTGATGGGTTTCCAGGGGGATATGGGTGCTAAAGATGAAATCTAGGTGGGCTGCTTGCAAGGAAAGTGACTACATGCTGCATTCTTTCTCTCCACTCCCTCTAATTTTGTTCTTAATATGCTTTTCCTTAAACATTCAATGCTTCTCATTATGTTTTCAATCTTATTTGTTTAGTTATTACCACTGTCGGGGAGGAAAGGAAATCTCTCCCTACACTTCTGGGTTCTTCTCGGATAGGCTGAACATTAACCAGATTAGTAGGAGAAATTAACATTAGGCATAGTTAAAAAAATAACTCATATATGGAGAGCCTGGCAAGCTCCCTGTGGTGCATTCATATGCCAAATACAGTAACAATGATGGGTCTCATTCTCCTGACCCTGAAAGAGCCTCTAATGCGGCACCATTGGGAAGGACAAGTAAAGAGAGGCTGCTAAAATCTAGGGCTAGGACAAATGAGACATTACTAGGCCCACTCCAGCAAATCAAGGATCAACAGGATGATAGTGATAGTGATAGTGAACTCATGTATATAGGAAACCTGCATAGAGAAGGATTCTAAAATCAATGGGGCAAAAAGAGGATATAAACATGTGGTCAAAAATGGGACAGGACTTAAGGTTTAAAGAAGGGGTTCATAGGACAAGGAAGGGGGCATTTAGGATGAAGGACAGATAATCCTTAAAAAGATGTTTTTCCTGCCATACAAATCATACACTGATATAAAGGCCATTTTGCCAAAAAATAAAAATTCTGGATATACATCCAATTTTTTTCTTATACAACTAAAAAAGGTAAAAGTTTATTGTAAGAATAGGGATTATGCTCTATTCAGTTATCTGTTTGCGTCAAAGACACTCTTAGTAAAGGTTTATTCTGAAAATCTTGATGCCTCTAGGATCCTTCTAGAGAGGTCAATCTTTACATTCACCTGCATGTATATTCAAACTAGACTAAATGATTTAAAAGCTAGGCTCAAATTAAAGTTGGCAAACTCCTCTGGCATGACCTTTTCTGAACATAAAGTTTTCTCATAATATCTTTTCCTTCAAAGCCTGTAATAAATCTTTCTTTACATATAGAGGCATATCAGAATTTCTTCTTCCCAAGTTAACACTGGAGAAAAGGCTTCACATAAGGATAATGAGAAAATCCTATTAGAATGAGCATAATGACTGGTTCTGGATAGATTGATCCCACAAAATCTTAATAGATTTTAAGTAAAACATTTATTCAGCTTAAAAGGGAATTTAGCAATCAGAAAAGTCTATAATTTTAATTAAATTAAGTTAAATTTTTAATCGAATCACCATAGATACAGTTACAAAGCTTTCATGACTGAGTTTCAGTCATGCCATGATCAAACACCCATCCCTCCACCAGTGTTCATTTTCCACCACCAATGTCCCCAGTATCCCTCCCATCAGCCCCACCCCACCCAATGCCAGGATGGGAAGAACTTTCTTTATTACTCTCTCTCTACTTTGGGGCATTATGGTTTGTGATAGAGATACTGAGAAGCCGTCCTGTTCTTTGTCTACTTTCAGCACAAATGTCTCATCCCAAGTGATCTTTCCAACTATCATTGACTTAGTGATGTCTATCCCAGCTGTCTTCTCCCCAGCACAGCTGGCAGGCTTCCAACTGTGGACTGATTCGTCTATCCATTGTCTATACTGTCTTTGGGTGTCAGTTTCATAGTATGCTATTTTATGTTCAGCAAATGAATGCAGTCATTTTGTGAAGACACAGGACAGTGTTTGACCCTCTCTTTCTTACTCATTTCATAGTCTTATTTTTTAATGATTTATTCAACTTTTAAATTTTTAATTAATTTCACATAAATTTTATTTTCATCTAAAAGATTTAAAATGTAAAATTATTTGAATATGTTTTGCTAACTTAATTTTTTTCTTTTAACTTGCCTTAAAACATCAAATAATTGAACAGAAGTTTCAAAATTAAAATGAGATTTTCCTTTTGGTTTCAGTGAAGATAAACTATTGTGAAATATTACTCTTGTCTGAAAAATGACCATTTAAGTCAATCATCAAAATATTGCCAATATTATGTGATTAATAATTAGAAATATAGTTTTATTCAAAGTATGACCACTGACTTAATATTTTAGCAAGTGTATTCATTACATTGAAATTACAAAGGCTACATGAGTTATAATAGGTATAATAAGAAATAAAATAAAATAAATTTTGCTGGACATCTGCAGTCTCCCAAAACGTTTTTGGTATTCAGAGCTCTCTTATGCCCAGTGTCAAACTGAAGACTGGTTAAGGACCAGGAATTCTCATAATAGGTTTCTCCAAGGCGCACGACTTTGAGACATAGATTATTTGGAGCCAAGATCCATCAAAACCCTGCAGGTTCAAGACAAATCTTTCCCTCTTATAAATTACCTAGAGGAGAGCAAATTTAGGAATCTTAGCAGGGGCTAGGGATATTGCAAGAGATAAAGTTTCTGTGAGAATAACCTACAGGAGAGTAAATAAATTATTTCTCAGCATTTTTTTTTCTTTTTGGGTCACACCTGGCGATGCACAGGGGTTACTCCTGGCTCATGCACTCAGGAATTACTCCTGGTGGTGCTCTGGGGACCATATAGGATCCTGGGAATCGAACCCGGGTCGGCCATGTGCCAGGCAAACGCCCTACCCGCTGTGCTGTCGCTCCAGCCCCTCAGCATTTGGTTTTGCCTCATGTGAATTACACTCCTTCTCCTTAAAGCCACAACACCCTCCCCCATCCTATCCTTAGCCCAAGATATGTACCTACATGCCTGTGAGAAGTTTCCGGCATAAAACATTGAATTTATTTTATTGTAAAATACGTTTTAAATATTAAGTTAATGTTTTTACATCTGCCTAATGTTAACTTGGTTATTTGATTAACTCAAGAACACAGGGAGACATTTATCCTCAAACATCCCAAGACACTGGGAGACACATATATGGGATTTTGAAAATACATATCAGCCAACTACAATTTAGATTCAGGGAAGTTGAGAATGGTTTATAAGCTTGAATGGGACAAACACTGAATACCAAATATGATTCCACTACTCTTCATGTGTCTTCATCTGACATCTGTGGTGCAGAAAAAAAGAATCTGTGTTTTTACATAGTAAATTTTTGTGCTAAAATTTTACTGAAATTTAGAGTCTGAACTAAAAAGAAACTGAAAAATAATTAGCAAAAATATAGGAAGTGAGATTTGAACAGAAAACGCTTAACATGGTAGTTGATGGCATGTGAATTGAAAAGCTAAAGATGTTGGAATCATCTGATACTTGGAGATAGTTGTATTGTAAAGGTTAGAATAAAAATATAATATCCTCATACCATCCCTGTGCAGCAAATACTTCTACTTTTAAAAATAGTAATCACTTCTTCATTTTTATGCTGGATGAATATCCATATTTATTATTTTTCAATATTTTTGTATATATGGAATTTTTGACTAAAATATTCTACCTCCATAGGAGCAATAATTATGACATGGAGATCAAATCCAGGTGGTCCGCATGCAGGGCAAGTGGCCTACTTGCCATATGGTTATTATTTATTTGAAATGAATAATAATAATATGTTTTTGATTCACAACAATAACAAAACAAGCAGAAACAACCTATTTATACAGTCAGACAAAATTAATAAAGATGACAACTTATATGGGATAGAATCCTAGATATATTTTTACAGGAACTGCAATTTATTAATATAGTTAACCTTAGGTTGAGAGGACTCCATGGGGAAGGTATTAAGTTTGCTCTTTTCAAAACATTAGTAATTATACCTATGCTATTATCACTTTTTTATGTTACCATATTCCTACAATAATGTTCTTTTGGGGCTGGAGCTATAGCACAGCTGGTAGGGCATTTACCTTGCACGCAGCTGATCTGGGTTCAATTCCCAGCATTCCGTATAGTCCCCCAAGCACCTCAAGGAGTAATTTCTGAGTGCAGAGTCAGGAGTAACCCCCCTGAGCATTGCCGGGTATTACCCCCCCAAAGCAAATAAATAGATAAATAAAGTTATAGTACTATATTTAATTGTTAATTTTTTTTACCAGTCCCTTCAGGACTGATATCAGAGCACAGAATCAGCAGTGGATACACCATGTGTGGCCCCAAAATAAACTAATAAAAGAACATATGCTCATATCAATGGGCTGGAGTGATAGCACAGCGGGTAGGGCATTTGCCTTACACGAGGCCGACCCGGTTCGATTCCTCCATCCCTCTCGAAGAGCCTGGCAAGCTACTGAGAATATTCTGCCCCCACAGCAGAGCCTGGCAAGCTACACGTGGCATATTTGATATGCCAAAAACAGTAGCAAGTCTCACAATGGAGACGTTACTGGTGCCAGCTTGAGCAAATCGATGAACAGTGATATGACAGTGATACAGTGATCTCATATCAATAGATACAGAGAAAAAGTTCACAAATTCAACCACACCTATTTAATCACACCTATTTATGATTAAATTAATAAAGTGCAACAAACCAGCGGTTGAAGAAATGTACTTCATATAATAAAAGCCACATATAACAAACTCACAGCAATTTATCATACTTGATGGCCAGAAACTTAAAGCCCGTCTCTCTAAGATTCAGGAAAATGGGAAGTATGTCCACTCTCACCATTAATATCAACATAGTATTTTTGTCCAGGTCACAGCAACTAGGCAAATAAATGAAATTAAAGGGGCTTAACATAGTAAAGAAGTCATTTAGTCATTGCTATTTGTAGATGACATGATGATATATTTACAGAATACCATAAGGGCTCAACAAAATTTTTCAAAACAATTATCCAATACTGTATAGCTGTAGTTACAAAATAAACTCATACCCAGCACCACCAGGAGTAACTCCTGATTGCAGATCCATGACTAACCCCTCTGAGCATCGCTAGATGTGGCCCAAAATATCAAAACCAAAACAAATACACAAAAATCTGTTAGCTTTTTATATGCAAACAACAAAGAGAGTGAAAAAATTTTTCAAGTACCAATACGATTGTTCCCAAAAAGTATAAGTACCTAGAATTAAATTTAATAAAAGAGGTGAAAGACTTTAATAAAGTGTCAGAAAAAATTTAAGTCACTACTAAAATAAATAGAACACACAAGAAATAAAAAAACTTTACTCATGAATTGAAAGACTTAGCATTGTTAAAATTTCCTCTTACCCCAATCATTTCATAGATTCAATATAACCTCTATCAAAATCCAACTAGTATTCTTCAACTTCATAGAAGAATGTTACTAAAATCTTTATAAAGAAATAAAATCCCCGAATAATCAAAACAATTTGGAGTGAGATGAGAAGCCTTTGACCTCAAAACTATTATAAAGGTAGCACTGTAGCACTATCGTCTCGTTGTTCCATCAATTTGCTGGAGAGGGCACCAGCAAAGGCTCCGTTATGAGATTTATTGTTACTATTTTTGGCATATCAAATTGGGTAGCTTGCCAGGCTCTGCCATGGGGGAGGGATACTCTTGGTAGTTTGCTGGGTTCTCCCAGAGGGATGGAGAAATCAACCCAACATGCCCTACTTGCTATGCTATCTATCGTCCCAGTCCTACGTATAATTTTTCTTGTTATATACACTGGAACACAAATATTAACTGTGAACCTCCATGATCTTTGGAACACATCCAGAAAGATGAAATAATTCATTTCAGGTATTCTAGAAGGGTTCTTCACGCCCCTTTTAGATTGCTCACTTCCAAACTGTAAGGATATCCCAGAGGTGCTGGGCATCAGCTTTTGAGAGCTAAAACTTCAGGGTTCTTAACACAGAGCCATGATCAACCAATTATATCAAGTTCATGCCCTTAAATACTAAAGCTGAAAAAATTTACTTGGGAGAGTGTTTTAAATATTTCCCCCACCCCCAAGCTAAAATGAAATCAAATGAAAGAAAACTCTAGTTGGGTAAATGGCATCTGCTAACATGAAACCCAATGCTGGGTGTGGCACAACTAATTTTAAAGCTCATTTAATTTTTGCTTGGAAGGGGCCTCAGAGGATCACGATAGAGCTGGGACAGAATTTGGGGCTTGCCCTCTGACCCATCTCCCAGCCTTAGTCCAGTTTATCATTATTGTGCTCAGGGAACCATCTGGGGAGCTGGGCACAGAGCCCGGGCAGGCTGTGTACTGGGCAAGCAGCTGCCCTCAGTACTAGCCCTCTCCCCGAGGCCACTTTATTTTTAATTTCGAGGGGGTGGGGCGTACCCAGCTTTGCTCAGGGCTTACTTACTCCAGGCTGTCCTCAGGGATCACTCCGGGCATGCTCAAGTTACCTTGTTGGGGTGCAGGGGCTCAAATCCCGGGGAACTTGTGCAGGACAAGTGCCTTGCCTGCGGTACCATCTCTTCAGCTATCCAGATTTATTTCAAAAACCCCAAAGTGGCCGCACAAGTCTGAGGGTGCTGAGGGGCTGATGGGAGCAACAGAGTCAGTCCAATGAAGCTACCTCCCCAAAGGGCTAACCAAGCTTTGGGGTTTGATCTCTTCAGGTGCAGGGACACGCCTGAAAACATCAGCGTGGCTGGCGGCCGGAAAGGGACAGGCTCAGGTGCAGGCAGTCACTACCTATATTATAAAGGTATATTAACAAAAATCACGGAGATTTTATCTTTGTCAAAACCCTGCATGAATGGTTTGAGGCTCTTCCTGTTCCTGGAGTGAGCAGGTATCATTGGGCTACACTAGAAGGCGATAGGGATGAATGGAGGCATTACTGGCGCCTGCTCGAGCAAATCGAAGATCAAAGGGATGACAAATGATAAGGGACAACAGAACCATGTGGTACTGTAGTGGAATCAGGCTCCCAGAATGAAATCAAACTGAGAACCCAGAAGTAAATCTTGAGCTGTATGGATAGTCAAGTTATGACAAAGTAAAGGGTGCATTTAGTGGGAGATAGATTAACAAAGTGGTTCTGTTAAAACTAGTTAGCTACATTAAAAAGAAATAATAAGTTGACTCCTATTTTATACCATACACAAAAGTTAAGTCAAAATGTGGCAAAGACTTCATTATTATATCCCAATCCATAAACAAGTATGGAGGAAAACATAGGCAGAACTCTGCATCAATAAATGGGAGAGGAGCTGAACAGACACACAAAGAAGACACAGAGGTGGTCAATAGGTATTTATCATCACTGAGTGTCACAGGAATGCAAATCAAAATGACAGTTAAATATCACCTCAACACCAGAGAGGATGTCTTTATTAAAAAGTTCAGAGGTAATGCTATTGGGGATATAGTTAATAGGGAAACCTTATTTATTCCTGGTGGGACTGTCATCTACTTTAGTCTCTATGGCAGAGTGAAATTCAAACACGTGACTATTATAGCTCTGGGTCTTCTGAGGTGTTTGGTGGTAGTGGGGTGGTTCAAACTCAGCGATGCTCAGGGATTAGTACTGGCTCTGTACTCAAGAATTGCTTTTGGCAATGCTAAGGGTACAATGTGGGTTGCCAAGGATTGAACCCAGGTTGTTTATGTGCAAGGCAATCGTCCAAACTGCTATACTGTCACTCCAACCCCTTCTGTGGTCTTTTAACGTCTTTCTGTGTTACTTTTATCTATTGAGACATTTTCTGCCAATTGGCCCAAATGTCACACACGCCAGGAAGAGTCCTTAGAAGTTAGTGTTAGGAAAACTCTTTCCTGTAATTACCAGTTGGCATCATTCTAACAGTATTTATCCCATACTTAGGGTATAATTATTCAGAGCTTCTTATCTCGATAGGAAAGTCATTTATTTGGAAGCAGAAGCAGACTTTCGATTTCTGTTTTTTCACCATAACACTTGGTGATATATCTAAGCTGTTGAAATGAAAAAAAATTTTTTTAATGTGACTGGTCTGCCAACATCTTTATAAACATATTCACTTTCAATTTTCTCAGTGTTCAGTCGTTCACTCTAATTATAACTATAGGAGAAATTCAATTAGGGAAGTGAGTAATGGAATGTGAACTTGGAAAGAGGTAGAGTAATATGAAATTCATTTGGAAGGTTTAGAATTTTTGTTGTAGGTCACAAAAATTGTTGCCAGAGAATAATTTTTATTGAAAAATTCCATATTTCTGAGAGGACCTAAATTTTGAGTTTTATTTTGTTTTGTTTTGTTTTTGGCCACATCCAAGTGGTACTTATGACTTATTTCTGTCTCTGCGTTCAGGTATCACTCCTGAGGACTAGATGGGCGGCTGGGAATTGAATCCAGGATTCTTGAGGGACATTTTTTTTCTTGTAGATTACTGGTTTTCAGAGAATACTTCTAGTAGTTCTAATACTCACTGAAGAATATTAAAAATGCTGATAATTCAGGGATATGAGGCAGAGATAGAAGAAAGCAAGAAAATGAATTGGTAAAAATCTAAATCTTTCATCTTTTACATTTGGGGATTCTGCATATTGATTTTAAGCTTCATTTAGATGAATAAAAACAATAACAGCTCTGTTATAAAATACAGAGACCAATCAATAGATGAAACCTAAAAATAGATAAGACAAGACGGTATGTGTCCTATAGAAAGAGTCCTATGATGGAATTTTACTATGCGACACTAAAGTCTGCAGAGATTTAGGGCAGTCAGGCAACTCCAAAGATATGAGAGTCATCCATGGTCATGGAGAGGAAAGGGGTCAAGGGTCGCAGGCAAAGGTAACAGCAGTGTGCTTCCTGTAAAGGGATCGCTGATTCATGAGACTGGATGCCAGGAAAATGAACTTGGGTTGCAAAACCACTATTCTGTGACATTGTGATATGTAATGCTTAGATACGGAGTTGCTTCAACCATTTCTGCTTCCTCTTTTGTTTTTGGTCATAATCACATGCCAATGGTTTCTCCCCACTGTTGTCATTATTCCTTTCTTAGTTGTGTGACTACATAACTGCAGTCATATGCTTCCATATTCACAAAAAGGTTGAAACTTGGGTTGATTCTCACCTTCTAACCTTCATCAGCAGTTCACTAGGATATTAGAGTTCTTTCTGGTGCAGCTACCCTGACCATTTTGGCTGCTGGACCTCATGCAAGGAAACCTCAAGTCCTAGACTTGAGAGGGTGATCTGTTGCCAGGAGAACCAGCATTCCGCAGAGATTAGCATGGTTCAATCGCCTAGCAAATCCCTGTGGCCCATTTTTGAGATTAGGGACATTCCAACCCATCTATCTTATGTGAACCGTAGCTTTCACCTTCCTCTTCCTGTCTCATGATCCACATGTAGTGCATCTCTTTCTGCCCATATATAATTATTATTCCCCCAATAAATTTTGTCATAAAGCCCATGTGGGTGACTTTGTCTCGATCATATATATGGCACACACAAATCATTGAGCATTTGTCACCCTAGGTACCCTGAAACTGTCTCAAGTTCCCAGGGCTTAATAGTGACAGGCTGTATACTAGGACACTCGAGAATTCATAGCATAAACATAAAAATGTTTCTCCCTGTCTCTCTTTTACAGAACCTACATGTTTGTGTAAATCATACTGCACTTGGAGTACAAAGATTTAAAGCAATAATTTAATTGATCCTACAGATATCCCTGTGGACTCTCAAAATCTCTATTTGACACTTTTCCTATACCTTTCATTAAATGAATGATTTATATATTTTTATTCATATTTAAATGCTAGAGGTTTTGGCAACGTATTTGAAAGAATAAAACTTTACTGAATAAGTCATCAATCATTACTGCATAAGCATTTATTGAATTATAAAACTGTCTTGCAAGGACTAAAAAGCCATTTACAGACTGTCTTGAGCTAAGTTTAGTATCTATTATTTACTAGTCAACAACCATGACCAAGGTCAGTGACTTTCTAAAGTCTACTAAAGCCTTTTTTTCTTACATCAAAATGAAGGACTTTTCCTTGAATATTAAATGAGATAATGTAGATAAAACATTTTATATAATTATCAAAACAAAGTATTTATAAAAAAATTAATATTTTCAAGTGAGCACAACATAATTATTTTTCATACATTCAACACTATCAGAAATGGAAGAAAATTCCAGTTGTTTCATACTGTTATTAGCATTTGGTGTTGTTAGTGTTACAGATTTAGACCAGAACAGATAAGTAGTAGTATATAATTTTATTTTCAATATCCGAGTGACATACTATTTCAAGCATATTTTAAAATGCTATTTGATATTTATATTTTTTCTTCGGTGAGGTGACTGTTCTGGTTTTTTACCCTGTTTTAAAAATTAGGTTATTTTCTTAATTGTTGACGTTTAAGGACTTAAACGTACATTTACAACCATAGTCCTAGATAAGATAGAATTGCCTTTTGCAACTATTTTCTTGTACTCAGTAGGTTGTCTTCTCAAGATCATTTTTCCTCCTTAAAATTTAAGAGTTGTGAGAGTATTGGAAGGAGTATACCACTGATGCTCAGGATTAAGAAGTCTTAATAAGTATAGTGAGCTGCAATTTGAAGATTGTTTTTCTAAACCCATGTAGATCACTGAATTTCTCTAAGGATTTTCTATCTGTAAAAAATACATGATAAATATTTTGTATAGGTGGATAATTTGGTCAGCTGTACTCTGGCCCAATTACATGTGCTATAACCACAAAATATTTATTTTAATGTAACAAGATATACTGAAACTTTTCATTTTTAAATCTTGACTGTACTCATGAATATTTGATTGTATGTGGAATTCTTGGATAAAAAGCATTTTCTTCCAGTACTCTGTAAACTGTGCATATTTTCTTCCTGAATTTAACATTTATAAAACATATGAAATTAATCATTTTATTACAGGCTTTCTGTATTAGGATACAGGAATTGTACCTTATGCTAGTTTCTTCATTGATTCTAGTGTGTAGGATAACATAGCCTCAGGTAGTTTAGGTTTATTGGGTTACTCCCATTACAGTGCTCCTATTCCTCTTTGTTTATTTGTAGCTTCTTTCTTAGTGTTCTGTTGACTTGTAAATAATGTTTTTCTCTTCTCCTTGAGTCCTTTGCATAGTTTATTCATAGCAAGTCCTTTTTGTATGGACTTAACAAATGTTATGCTTTTGTAACCTGGGAGTCATTTGACTCTACATGATATTTTCCTCCAGGGCATCTGTTCTCTTGACCTAAGCCTCAGCTGCCCTTACTTCCTAGCATCCCCAAAGCAGGGTCCCTACGTGAGACAAGAAGGACCCAGGGCAAGCGGTGAGTTGAGTGCTACCCTGGCATCGAGATGGGCCTGGCCAAAGTGCCTAATGCTTAACTATAAGTTAAGAGCTTGATCATGTACAAATGCTGTCATGATCCAAACAGTGATAACTAGATTCGGACCCTGCTAGGGTTAGGAGTGATTAATCTGGCCTGAGTGCTGTAGTCTGAGTCTGTGGCAAGATGTTGCCAGGAGAGTTGCCTTGCAAGCCTCAATGTATCCCTTGCTATGTCCATACAAAAATAACTAGTATTAAGATGTTAATGAGTGTTTGGAATGCGGAGAGGAGAAAAAACCCTTAAGAGGTATTTTGCCTACCAGCCCTCAGGAAGGGCTTTCTTATGTTGATTTTGCTACCTGGCTGGGTGTAGCCTAGAGGGCAAGGTGGGAGAGACAAGTAGGAGAGAGACAGAGAAAGAGGCGGCAGTTGATCCAGAGCGAGGCCTGAGCTGGGAGTGTGGAAGATGAGAAAGATGGAAGATTGAATAAATGGTAACTAATCAGCAACCAGCTTGGTCCTCATTCTTCCTTCGCCTGTCCTTGACCACCGGCCGTCCGGATCCGGTCCACACACTGCGGTTCCAGGGCATCGAACGTGGGCGGTGAGACAGAGCTGCCCGGAGAGCCCGCGAGTGCACTCGCCCCTCGGCGAGCTTTAGTTTTTAACACTAGTGTATGGTGAAAATATTTCATTTTTAAGACAAGAATATTTTGATAATCATTTATTGTTCTGGACTGGAGTGGTAGCACAGTGGGCAGGGCATTTGCCTTGCATGCGGCCGACCTGGGTTCGATTCCTTCATCCTTCTCGGAGAGCCCAGCAAATAACCGAGAGTATCCTGCCCTCATGTCAGAGCCTGGCAACTACCCGGGGTGTTTTTACTTATATTTTCAGGTATGGAACTGAAGGAATTGGCAATCTATAAACTTCAAAAAGTGTAAATAAATCCAATCACTGTATCACTATATCACTGTCATCCCACTGTTCATCAATTTGCTCGAGCAGGTGCCAGTAATGTCTCCATTCGTTCCTACCTCGTGCTAATGTAGCCCAATGGCATATTGGAAGCTCTTTCAGGGTCAGGGGAATGAGGACTGTCATTGTTACTGTTTTTGGCATATGAAGTACGCCACAGGTAGCTTGCCAGGCTCTGCCGTACACGGTATATATATATACAATGGAATACTACACAACTGTAAGAAAAGGCAAAATCTTGCAGTTTGTTGCATTTTGGAAAGAATTATTGAACTAGTTAGATTAGTCCGAGGGAGAAGGACAAATACTGGCTGATCTAATTCATCTTAGTATAGAGAGGAAACAAAGCAAGGGAATAGATACTATTAAATGATAACAAACCTTTGGCCATTAATTATAAAACTATAATTTATAATTATACCAAGCAATGGGGGTATTAAGGGGGCAGAGAAAGAAGAGGGGGACTCGAAGTGACATAGTACAGTGGAAACAGGTCTTGGTAACTTCAGTGGTGGTGAAAGTGCAATAAGTTTGTACATTAAAACTGCAAATATTAAAAGTTTTTTTTACAGTATTACGTAAACTACAATTAACAATTTAATTTGAAAGACAAAAATTTTTCTTTAATTTTTTGGTCAGTGCATGAGATGTTTCTGATCACTGTAAATGAAACTAAATTTTACTATCTGATTGTTTTCTGCCAATGTATAGAAATACCACTACTGATGGGCTTTCCACTCCTAAACCAGAGTTGCATTCCAAAATCTGCTGAACAAGAAGGTCCTGGGAGACTCCACACTTATTTGTCCTTCTCTCAAACTGGTGCCCTCTGCAGCTTTGAACAGGAGCTGTGAAGTTTCTTTACAGCTGGTTCCATTACCGCCATAGTTGCTTTAGATCCTTAAGGGAGGCTTCAGTACTCATTATGATTTGCTGCCAAGTATAAGCAAAGCACTACCTTTTTCTTTAATAAAATATAGATATTCATTTGGGTCAGGAGAGGGCTAATTACATTTCTTGGACAGTTTTAAAAATACTTTAAGGAAAAAAAATTAATGTGTAGAGATATTAGCGATCAGGTAGCTTATTTGAAAACAAATACAATACAAAGAAAAAAGTCAAACATAGTAGGAGAGCCCGGCAAGCTACTGAGAGTATTCCGCCTGCACAGAAGAGCCTGGCAAGCTCCCTGTGGCGTATTCGATATGCCAAATACAGTAACAATAACAGGTCTCATTCTCCTGATCCTGAAAAGAGCCTCCAATCATTGGGAAAGACAAGTAACGAGTAAGGAGAGGCTGCTAAAATCTTGGGGCTGGGATGAATGGAGACGTTACTGGCACCCACTCTAATAAATTGATGAACAAGGGGATGACAAAGGGGATGACCAAGGGGATGACAGTGATGACAGTGACAGCAATACTAGTCAGAGGACTGAAAAAAGCAACAAGGTAACAAACCAGGCAAAATTGAAAACAATGACTCTAGTTCTGCTAAATATCACAAAATACATGTGTGTGCTCACCCTCAACCATGCCAGTAAAGACTGCATAGGAAGATTACATCGCCATCCACACATGTTATAAGATAATACTCACATTCCGTCCCACGGTTCTGTCAAGAAATAGACCATAAGAAGCAACTTTTAGATGAACTGAGCAGGTATAATCCTTTCTTCTCGGTGGTCAACGAAGAGCACATCAATGAGGAGAAAATCTGTTAAGGGTCATGGCCAAAGAGGAGATCTAGAGGAGACCAGGGAACGTCAACACTCTCACCACTCTTTAGTAACAAGGTCAACTCCTCTCCTATTAGTGGGAGGTCATTCACAGGGCATTAAGTCATTCTTTCCTCTTCTAGATAGAATAGAATCCAGTTGGAATCCAAATTCCCATCTCCATCTAAATGTGAGTCAGTACCTCTCTCCATTTTAGTTCTTACCCTAGGCTGAGTGGAGATCTGGACTTCTTCCTAAACTGGCAGTAACAGGAGTTAGCACCCTTCTCTTGCCTGACACAACAGTTTTTAAAGAAGCCATTGAACACAACAAACTAAAGATCAAGAGCTTTAGAGCATCACACATAAAAATTTCCAAGTTTCAATTAAAATATATCTCATGTCAAGAATCAAAAATGAGAAAAACGAGAGCATCAATAGACATTAATACACTCTAAAGACCAAACAAGAAAACAAAGATACAGCAGTAGGCATTCCTGCTAGTGTGGTGGGTTCTAAGCCAGTTCCAAACCTAGCTAGACATGCTCCCTGATGTCTTAGGGCTAAAGAATAATCTTTGGTTGTTCCCAGATTCTGGCTATTGTGAATAGTGTTGCAATGAATATACAAATTCAGGTGGCAATTCTGCTGTGTGTTTTTGTACTCCCAGGGTACAGACGCAGAGGCGATATTTCTGAGTCATGTGGAGGCTCAATTTCTGATTTTTTGAGGAATGTCTGTATTGCTGTACATTAGTGGTGCAAATGTACACTGGTGGAAGAATGGGTATTGGAACATTGTATGACAAACTCAATCATAATCAGCTTTGTAACTGTAAATCTCACAGTGATTTAAAAAAAAAAAGAACAAGGCAAGGATGTCCACTATTTTATTCAACATATTGATGAAATCATACCTAGTGAAATAAGGCAATAAAAGGAAATAGAGCACATATAAATCATAAAATAAGAAACGAAACTGACCAGATATATTACCTAAAACTAGATATACATGGCAAATGGAAATGTTTATCACCATTGAAGATATACAAATCAAAACCACTAGGTTTTTCTGGGGGGGCGTGGGGCGGGTGGAGAGAAAGTACAATAGGCGGGGCACTTACCTTACACATGCCTGGTCTGGTTGTGAGCACCAGCGTCCTCTATGGTCCCCCAGATACAGTTAGTAGAGATCCCCAAGCACAGAGCCAGGAATAAGCACTGTGCACCACTGGGTATGGCCCAAGCCCTAGAAACAAAGCCACCGAGTTTTAAAGTATTAAAACACTCCAGTGAGAGAGAAAAATAGAAAAAGAGAGAGACAGAGAGAGAGAGACAGAGACAGAGAGAGGGAGGGAGGGAGAGAGAAAGAGAGCACGTGCCCCAGCCCAAAGAGAATATAGAGGAATAGCTCATAATTAGAAATAAGGGTTATATGATTAATCTTGGATGATTAACTGAAGTTAAGCAAATTAAAAAATTTTAGACAATTTAACCACATCTGTTTTCTTTTTTTGCTACTTTTTTGCTGTATGATATTCTTTTTTAATTTTAGGCACCACAATTTACAATAGTTAATAATAAATGTTATTAATGTAACAGTAAATATGGTTAATGTAGCATTGAAACACATACAATGTTCTAACCCCACATCCTCCACCAGAGTGCACCCTTTTCAGCTTATGCCCCATACCCACCATGGTCAACATAGTCCCATACCCACCATGGTCAACGTAGAACTGTCCATTGTCTTTAGCCATTTGTTATTTCCTTACATTTTCCCCCATATTCTAAGTATAAAAATGACCATTTTGTGTCTCCTAGCTGACCCAGCCAGCTGAGTGCAAGGCGAATGCCCTACCTGCTGATAAGACTAAATCAAGAGAGATTTTTTTTCAGATAGTTAAGAAAATAGATGCAACTAGTTATTTGTTTGCAGTGATTAAAAAAAACACAAATTATTTTGTGGTCCAGAGAGATTTTCTATAGCTTAATAAAAAAATTCTATTTTGTATACAGAAGACCCACGTTCACTTCATGCCACTACCTGGTCCCTAGAGGATTAGCAAGAATCTCTACTTGCAACGTCAGGTGAATATGGTCTCTGAGTACTATCAGGTGTGCTCTCACCTCCCTCCAAATATTGAAATAAGCAATTTTATCAGCTCTGTTTTTATGGGAATCAAATATTACCCTGGCTACTAAGTACTCTTGGATAAAGTGTTAGTTTTATTGTTATTATTTATATGTGACATTCTACAACTCCTAAGTCCCAGCTCATCTTCAATTGCTGCACGCATAGAAAAGAATACACATTATATATCTTCTAAAATTTCTCATACTATACACAGTTCATGTTTATATTTTGTCAGTGTGAGTATTTGTGTGTTTATAATTACAACATAGAAGAAAGCCTAATTTGGATATTTGGCTATCAGTCTAAAGACCAAACTACATTTAATATTGTTTTTTCTCCTTTATGATGATATTGGATCATCATTATGAGTCTTTATGATGATATCTTTCAAGATGATATTGGAAACTGGAAAATCATTAGTATGTTAGTACCAACTGCGAAGAATCTTCAGTTAGTATTTGTGCCTTCTATCTAATCTAGTCACGGAAGAACCTGGCAAGTTCCCCGTGGCGTATTCGATATGCCAAATACAGAAACAATAACAGGTCTCATCCCCCTGACCCTGAAAGAACCTCCAATAATTGGGAAAGATGAGAGACTGCTAAAATCCCAGGGCTGGGACAAATGGAGACGTTACTAGTGCCCGCTCGAGTAAATCGGTGAACAACGGGATGACAGTGATACAGTGATACAGTGATCTAATCTAGCGATGTTACACCACTGCTGAAACTTATCATTTCATCTAGTCTTTCAGAATTTGACTGCACTTTGGATCTATTGTCACTCCATAGTTTATCACTTCTTAAGAGATTCTTTCTGTGTATGAGATGTTAGTATTATCCATTGTACCAAATATAAACTGGAGGGGATCTAGAACATTCTCTCAACCACTTTGAGTATAATATAAGGCAAAAGGTAGAATGCTGATGATATATTTTCAAAATTTTATCAAATTCCAGTATATGAAAAGGAAGTCAAGAGTCTCTTGTACGTCTTACCTCCAAATACATACACATCTGTTTCTCTTGTATGTTTATCACACACTCTCCCATCAGATTTTCCACCAGAGGAAGTGGTGACCAGTAACACTCCCATTTTACTTCCTCTCTGATAGGGGGTTTGGAGGTTACATCTTTCTGTACTCAGGCCTTACTCCTAGTTCTGTGCTTAAGGGTTCTGGAGGGACTTAGGGACCAAATGTGGTCTAGGGGGTTGAGCCCAGGTTGTTGTGTGCAAAATAAGTGCCCAACACAATGTATTATAGCTCTGGTCTTAATATTTTATTCTTTTGTCCGTTTTCCCCTCTCTGTTTTTCAAGAGTAAAGACATTTACAATTTTATTGATGCTTCATATGAACTTTTACATTTTCTCCTTGACTATCAATATAGCCAAGGCAGATGATAAACTAGTCTCAAAGCTGTCGGCACAGTTGAAATTATATGAGAAGAAAACAGACTGAACTAAATTAAAAATCAAACCAAATCATACGAGTGAACAAAAGGTCCAAATCAAGACTACTCCTGTTATAAGTACTTAAAGTTAATTCTATGTTCCAAACCCATTAGGTTTTACTCAATGTATTAAAAGTAAGCATCAGTTTAGGAGACTCCTTTCTTTATGAAATATGTTTTTCAAAAGATCTTTTTTCATTTTTTGTTTTTCAATTTTTTTTTCATATTATTACTCTAGAGACTCAAGTGATTTTTTTCAGACTCAAAATTGGTCTAGATAAGAGTCAATATTTCCCCGAAGCAAAACTTCTTTCAATGGGATTTAGGAGGGGATGGGAAAAATGATGGTTGTAAAAAGGACATTGCAGAAAAACAAAAATTTAATATTTTAGAGATATTTCCCTTTAAATATGGTAAATGTTTAGAGCAAAATGCAATTAAAAATCTCCATTTTATTGACTGGCTGATTTGTAGCATATAATTTTGAATTTAAAAAAACCTGGAGGGATTCATTCAATTGTACATATGTAAACTAATTGTGCTGTAATTGAAGAAACTACCTAACACTAGAGGTGGCATTTAAAAACATTTTTTTCAGATGTGACAGGAGGTATCTTATTTACATTGTACACAATGTAATGAAATTGGTATTTGCCAAAATTCTATACTCTGAATCCAAGTTTTTTAGCTCTATTTTTAATACAGACTGGCATAGTAATCTGAATTGTAGGACAGATAATAAGGAACATAATTCTTTTTCAATTGTATGGGAAGGAAGGCCTCCAGAATTCCCAGCAGAAGGAAATGCCAAAGATCATTTTAACAATGCTATTTATAGCAGCCTATGGTGTGTAATTTACTAGAATAAATAGCAATTCACTTATACTATCTTCATGCAGTTTTGTTCCTGTAAAGTTATCTGACTAGTGTATATATATATATATATATATATATATATGTACATATGTATCTGTGTGTATCTTAAGAATATAAAATAGTTGTATTGGTTTTTAAATTTATGTGAAAACACTATTAGATTTTGATAGGTAGTGCAGGTAGATTGCTTTAAGTAATATAGAAATTTTATTAATATTACTATTTCATAAGCATGAATATCTTTCTAGTTGCTTGTATCTAGTATAATTTCTTTCATGTTTTATTAGCCTTAAAATACAAGTCTTTATCTCCTTTATTAATTCCTGGTCATTTTATCTTTCAATGGTACTGTTGGTAGGAATGTGAAATGATGAGGCCGCAATAGAGAAAAATAGTAGGAAGTTTTCTTAAACTTAAAAATTAATTATAATGTATACAATATAGCTAAACTATAGTGAATATTTATCCTAGTGAATTGAATACAGTATAACTAAACCATTGTGGATATTCATCCTAATTAAAATCAAGATTTTGAAAATATTTCAGTACTCATATTAATTGTAGAATTATTCACAACTCATAAAAACAATCTAAATTTCCATGGACAGCTGAATGGAAAACTGGAATGTGGTAGAAACATCCAAGAACTATTATTCATTCCTTAAACAAAGGAATTACCCCAATATGCAACAATATGAATGAATGTGAGTAATAAAATGCAAATTGAAACTAGACAAAACTATAGATATTGATAGATTCTAGTTACATGAGGTATCTAAAATTAGTCAAATTCACAGACTCGAGTGATATATTCATTACCAGTGATTTGGAAAGGGAAAGAATGGAGAGTTGCTAATTAATAGGAATAAGATCTCAGTCAAACAAATGTGTTTTAGGGTGAAAAAATGATTTTAAATTTCTTTAGAATTATAGTGTGGCAAAAGCAATGAGAAAGGAAAAAGATGAAAAAATATTTCAAAAAAAAATCTAAAGGTACTAAATTGCAATACAAAACCCAGGGCAGAAATATTTATGTTTTAAAGAAAAGTGATTTAAACTGTTAAAAAGGTCAAAATTGCCAACTAGAGGGTAATAAGTTAAATGTTAAAGGAAGGAAAAGAGAAGAATTAAGAGATAAACATAAAGAGCAACCCCAACAGGGGAAAAGACATAAACAATCTCCAGGTTAAATTTGGAACCCAACTTTTGCATAAACGCTGGTTCATGACCATCTATCATTCCTGTCTTTGTAACTAAGAAAATCAGAAAAAAAAGGCTTGGGATGGGGGAACAAAGGAGAGGTAGCATGGACTAAAGAATTCTGAGTCTGCATGGAAAAAAAGCTTTGTTATAGAAAACTGAAAATTGTGTTCCTAATCACTAACTTTCTATAGAAACGTGAGAGGGAGATTATATTTTTAACCTAAAAATATCAGCATAAGAGTTACATGCGCAAAACAGATGACTATCCACTTAGAACCTATTTGATTAAAAGAAATTTGATATGAAGCCCTATGAGAACATTCTCCTACTTTGTATGCAGTTATAATACCACAGTTCAAGATAATTTGAATCTTAAAGTCAACTATATTCACTGCTAATAATTAAGGAAATGATACAATATTTAATTTTCAGTATAATAGTACATTTTAAATTTAAATGAAGTTGATTTTCACAAATACACTTCTCGTAGTTGGTGACAAATATTCAGACCTGATAAAATGTTTATGAGTCCTACAAATTGTGAAACATATATTGCTTAATCAGTGAAGTTGGAACAAGATATTTATCTGCTTCTTCAGGCATTTCAGGGCTATCAGAAGATAATTAAAGACAGAAATGGGAAACAGAAGTATAAATCAAACTGCTTACAGAGGAGAGACATTAGCAAAAGTGTAGATTTAATGTGGATTACATATGCCAACAAGACTTCCAAAAAAAACGGCGATTTGTTTGCAAAACAACTCTGTAGGTCTAGGGCAGATTGTCAATAATAGAATGAGAAATGTAAGCAACAAAATTCTGATGTTTCCTTAGATAAGATATATGGTGCATTAAATTAACTCCTGCATATAAAGAAGTAATTCCTATAAGTTGTAAACTAAATGTTGGTCCTTGAAGAGTTCATTGGGGGGGATCTCTGACATGATACGCCACATAATGCAGACGGCAGCATTGAGTAAGCTACCATGTAAATGGCAATCTCTGTCTTAATGCCGAGCTAAAATTTACTGAGCACCTTGTACATTCTCTGCATAGTTATATGCAATTAACCCTCAGAACAATTCCAAGACAGGAATTTCACCAGTTTTCCAAATGAGGAGTGTGATATTCAAAGGCTAAATGACTCGGCAGTATGTGGTGGGTCAGGATTTGACTATAGGCGTACTCGATTCCAGAATCTCTGATCTTAGCTCTACACAGACCAGAGCCCCACAGGTCAAGAGGTATTAATTAGGAGTCGCATGAGTCACAAGGCTCTAAAGAAAATGAAGACAGGGGAGAACAAGAATGCAGAGCAGGGACAGTGCAGAAGTTGTGCTATCAGCTGTTCCACAGGCAAGAAGAAACAGCTCCCTGTCTGAGGCCTTCAAGGCCTGGAAAGAACAAAGTCAAAAAGCAGAATCTATGGGAAACTACTCTGTAGTCTATAGACAGAAGACAGGAAGAGGGTTGTTAAGATGCCATGACAGAAAGCTCATGTGGCCAGTGACATGGAAAGACGAATCCAAACCAGAGACACCTTAAATCCAATACACCAGATTCCTATAACACTCAAACAAATCCATGACTCCAAGATACCCTGCTTGTGTTCTTTAAATAAACCCCATACACCTGAGCTTGAGCCAAGACATCTTTAGAGTAAACAAGAAGTCATCAGGAGAGCAGGGCTGAGTCGGGTTCTATAACACGATCTCAGGAGCAGGGCCGGTATGTCCTGGTTAAGCCTGTGGCAGAGTTTTCAATGTCCTGAGACTGGAGTTCAATGTGTGTTTTCCCTTTCAAGGGGGCTAAGGGGTCACCGATACTTCTAGAGATACAACTCAATGTTATAGAGGTCTTTAGCCTAATACTAAAAGAACTGCTCCTAAAAGGGATCCTGAATAGATATGAATTTGTTAATAGTTTGTTGCCATCCTTTCTTCAAAGTTCTTTATGTTTTGAAAGTCAACCTTGGTTTCAATTTAACTGGAAATTTGAAAATAGTACCACCATATTTAGTTTTTATCTCATATTTAAAACTTTTGCAGGGGACTTAAGTGAAATGGGGAGAATAAAGGTAGTAGCCTTGAGGGGACACTGAGGCCTTGCTCTTTATCCACGTAGTTCACCCAGGAAGTGCCAAGGAGGATCAGGACAAATGAAGATTTTAATTAATGTCATGTGACTGATAAGTCATATATGGGGTCTCAGTTTTAATTAGCTAAGTGGGATTTGCTTTCTTTTTGAAATAAATCATGAAGCCTCCTTCATAACTGTTAATTTCCAAATGTTATCTTCATCATCCAATATGCTCTTTGGCACTCACTAAATATTAAGTGAATTTATATGTGTTACTTTCTTTCAAGTTATGAATCTTAATAACCATACCTATAGGTCTCTAATTTAAATATAGTATCCAATGGATTTATTTCAAGGCAATAATCTCAAAATTGTCCTTATTAAAGAATTAAGGAAATATTTAAGACTATGTTTTTAAAGAGCAACTTTTTTATAGTCACTGAATTTAAATATTTTCTTTTATATTAACTTTAGAAGTATAACAGATTGGACTCAATTACCTCTAGATGATGATAATTGAAACAAACAAAGGTAAACCTGGTGGTTCCTTGGTTACCTTTTAAGTTCAATGCCTATTTTTTGACTCTCTCAGCTTGTGGTAGAATTCTTTCAATATGTATGTCATAGAAATGATAACGTTATAAATCTATTACTGGTGCCTATTTATTTGCCAAGTTTTGAGGCCCATGTACTTATGGTTTTGTTTCTTAAAAAGCATCTGGGGCAGAATTAGCATGCAAATATGCATAATTGATATTGTAGTAAGAATGAATAAGAGAATGAATGGATGACTAAAAATCTTAATGAGAAAAAAGTAAAAAAAATTCAGCTAGAGGTTAAGAAAAATATACTTTGTGACCTTTCCTAACATTTTACTTTTCTATTCCTCAGCAGCACCAGCCTATTTACCATGATTTAAAATTACAACCTGACATTAGTTTCACCTTCCATCCTATGGGGAAACTTCCCATGAAGTAATAATGGCATTCAAGTGAATGGACTGAAATCATAGACTTTATAAAAAAAACACATAGATTTTTCTCCCCTATGGCAGACATCAAGGACTTGGAAAAACTAATACCAAAAGAAAAAATAATGAGTTTGAGCTTCTGCTTTGTTTGTGAAATCCATTTTATAATACAGTGGTTTTCAAGAGAGCCCTGAAAGGTTGAGAAGCATTAAAAAATAATACATGTGACCTGCACGAGAGCCCTTCTCCAAGAATCCTTTCTTCCACACAAAGATATTATTAACTGTATAGTTAATCTAAAATTGCACAGAATGTAATAGGAAAGATAACTGTCAGCATTCCAATTTTACAAGTAATGCTTCATTTTCTTGGACTTAATCACATCACTTTTAGGACCATATGGCACATGAAAGCAAGGATGGAGATTCATTGGAGAATTGCTCCATAGAATGTAGCTTAGAGGCCATATTTCTGTAGTTTTTGCCATAAATTTCCTAAAAGATAAATGTTATATACCAGACTCTTAAAATTACAAAATAATAAAATTTTGATATAGATGCATTAAATATATTACTCAATTTTGGCTTTGGTTTTTGGGCCATATTTAGCAGTCCTGAGGGATTACTCCTCTCTGTGCTCAGGGAATACTCCTGGAAGGTTGCCAAAGATTGAACCCAGTTGGCCATAGGCAAGGCTATTGCTTTATCTGTGGTACGAACTTTGCAGTCTTCAGTACTTAATATTGATGAAAACTTTCTGGGGTTGTTTTAGATTTTTTTCCATTTGTCTTTGGGCCACACTGGGCAATGTTCACAGTGTACTCCTGACCTTACTGTACTATCTCTCCATTTCTGGGGTTGTTTAAAACAAAGGAGCAATGAAATATATGAAGCAAAAATAATTATAAGTCTGTTTTTAGTGGACTTGTTTTGTATCATCTGGAGTATCAAACTCAGAACAGCACTGGCAATGCTCATGTGAGTCAGGCACCTATATCAATATTCTTCTTTTTTTCTCTATTCATGGTCCTGTTTCCTGCTCTTACGTTTATTTAAACCTCTTTGGTGATCCCAGCATGTATTTATCTTATGACATGTATATTCTCCTAGAACCAAAGATTGTCCACAATAAGTTCTGTTCAATATAATTGGAGGTTTATTCCCTGCTGAACTTTATTATAGTTTACCCTTTGTCACAAAGCATAGACACAGTGCTATTTGGGGCCCCTAAGTGGACTACTATTTAGAAGGACTAACTCCTCAGTCTTCTTCTCTTACTGGGTTTGCTTATTTTAGGATTCAGGAGATCATGAAGCTATCTCCTCAGGTTCAAATCTCTGACAAACACTGCCTCTTACTCTGTGTTTCCTTCATCCTTCATCCTCTGCACTTTTCCCTCCCATCACAGCCATTCACTTGGACGTAGACTTATGCAGTCTTTCCAATGCCCATATAAGTTCTTAATTTCATTTTCAAAACTTTTCTAAGACTAACATAGTGAACACAACCTGATAAACCTGACATCGCGTCACTATTTCAGCTTGGGTACATGAGCATATCAGACCGAGGAAAGCTTGAGGATGCATTTATTCTTTTGCACTTTGTCAAAAATAGAAAACATTCCTGTGTTTCGCATATAGAAATCCTGCCTTCTAATTGTATAGAAATTTGTATTCGGCAACTTCAGAAATGAGAATGTTATGCTTAATTGTTAATATTCAAGGCATTATAATTTATTCTAATTTATTTTAAAGAGAAGTGTTAGAAGAAAAAAAATGTCATAAGGAATGATTAGCTCAGGGAAGTGTATGCGTGGCTCCAGCAGGAGGAAAATGCTTTTCCATTTTAATTGATTTACTAATAGGATGGACTGCAGAGAGGCCCACCCTAAGAGGCCCCAAGTATAATATTCCAAGTACTATAATGCACTAATCCTGTGGCTTGATAAAGTTGCTTAATTTGTAATATGAAGCTATAAGCCAAACATTATCTGATATATGCAATTATTAGAAGTCAAAAGGGCATAATAAATTAGCATAATCATAAGAATCTGAGGCCTTGCTAATTTAATTGACTGGGTAATAAAAAAATCACTTCTTTATGTGGTATCCTTAACTCTCATCTTGTATCAATTATCCCTGAAAATTATTTTCTGTAGAGTGTGGTGGTAAATACATATTTTCTGACATAAAACCATTTTGTTAAAATCTCCATCACTAAAAAACTTGGGGTGGGGCTGGAGAGATAGCACAGCGGGTAGGGCGTTTGCCTTGCACGCGGCCGACCTGGGTTCAAATCCCAGCATCCCATATGGTCCCCTGAGCATGGCCAGGGGTAATTCCTGAGTGCAGAGCCAGGAGTAACCCCTGTGCATTACCAGGTGTGACCCAAAAAGCAAAAATAAATAAATAAATAATATATATATATAAAAAAAAAACTTGGGGCATTTTTGATATATAACTGGTATACCATATCTTGTTTTAGCTTTTAAATATGTTGTAATAGTAAGGGATGCTAGAGTATTAGGGCCAACTATGAGGAGATACATACGTATTTTTAATTAGCTATATGTATATACATATATGGTGATTATATCAGTAATTAAAATTGATCAGCAAAAGGTTCACTAATATTACTGGGGCACTGTACTTTTGCACTGTGAACTTGCTGCAAGACAGTTGAAATGCGAACATCTAAATAACTGGGACATAAATTGTCCATTTCTTCCTCTTTGTGTTCATTACCATCCACTATATCTTTACATAATTTTATTCTTTTAAAAGTGCTAATACAATCTTCTTTCTTTCTTTGCCAGTTACTCTACAGTCCTGAGTTTACATCCTTAATCTCTCCATTCTGGTGAGGAATGAGTAGACAGATCACCAAGGTGTCCTCTAGTTTCTCACCCACCTTCAACTATCCCTTAATCTTTCCCATTGGCCATTTATGGACTTTGTGATACTAGACATAAATTCATGATATTTTGTCCCAATTCTGTGATTGTACCAGCATTCTGTTACTTGGCTAGTGACTATGTCATTGCATTAACTGTCCAAACTAGAATCTAGGAGTTAGTTTCAGCTAACAGAAGAAATAGATAATTGTGGTACCTAATTAAGAATCACATTGAAAATAGCATACACTTAAATAAAACTTGTGTTGTCTCACAAATATATGGTGAAAAACTTTAAATTTAGATATTTCTCAATGACGTGCCCTTAGTTAAATTCTTAATTTTTTAAGTTTTGGAGAACATTCTATATATTGTGCACAGAGTAAGACAAAGTTATTTTGGAACCGTAAGAAATATGTAAGTGAATACTTTTAATTATTCAGAATAATTAATTACATGCACTTTGATGTCCCACATTTCAAATTTTGAGAGATCTGAATTATTTTTCTGTACTTTGGGAATCAAACATCATGAATAACATGAATAATATTTAGCCTTTTGACCTTAATGTTTATAAAAAGTAGAGATTTTAAAAGATTTTAAATAATTAAGCTCAGTGAATATAATTATACTCTCTGTTCTGTTGTATTCATATAAGAAAAGCTGAGTTAGTAATATAGTAAGCCCTCATTTAACACTGATGAAAAGTCCTTGGAAACTGTAACTGTGAATGACTCAACATATGTTTAAATGATTTTACCAAAGCCTAATTGATATTAAAAAAATAACTAAATACTATGCTATATTTCTGGTCACAAAAAAATTGTCAATCTTTGAAACAGAGATGAAACAATCTTTATATTGTAAAAAGATATGTTAATTGATTTCATCCCAACTATGTATTTCAATTAAGTATCGTGAGTGGTTAGAACTTAACTCTGCACCCCAGGGTGTAAGACAGGAACTAGCCCTGGGTAGGGCTCTCTGCATAAGCTGATGAGTGCCTCATGCACACATATACACACCAACTTAGTGACCTCTAAAGAATATTACATGAATATGTTGGGGATGTAGAAGGAAAACTGGAGGGGGTGCCGTCAGCAGGTCAACCTGTATCAGTGCGGCTAGTGCATCCGCAGCCGAATGATGTCTTCAGACTTCCTGATGCCCCCAAATTGCCGCTGTGCCTTTGGCCAGACCCCAAGAATTTGGGGCCAAGTTTACCAAGAAATGAAACAGCTAAAAGTTAGGTACCCACAAACCACCTCCAGCTCAGCTATACAAGCTCATTTATTGGCTTTATTTCAGAGATTTATTTATAAATCGCAAAAGAGATTTTAAAAAAAAAAAAACTACAGTTTGGGCCAGCGGCGCACTACAGGTCAGTGGGTGTGCCCTGCAGGGCATATGCCAAGATTTCATTTCTCTGGAATAAAATGGAAACAAGGGCCATCATCCAAAGACACACAAAAGAATCTCCAAACTGAGCAGCTCACTGCAGAGATGCCTCTGGACTTTAAGCCAGGCTGACTTCACAGGGTGCCTCAGACGGGGGCAAGCGTCAGCCCTGCACCTGCCCCCTAAGAACCCCGGCAGCCACTAACTTCATAACCCAATGAGAAGTGCAGGTGTGTGGGTTCAGTGAGGCAAACTCCAGGATCAAGGGATAGTGTATGGGTCGGTCCTTCTCATCCTCCCCGCCCCCCATAGGACACTGGAGGTCAAGCCCACAAACTGCCTCTGGCTGCTACTTAAGATCCTTGGTGGCCATGATGCAGAGACACACGAAAGAATCTCTGAAACTAGCAGCTTGATGCAGAGATTTCTCCATACCCTAAGTATCTGAAATTTTGGAGTTCCAGAAGCATGGGGCTGCTCTTGCAACAGCGTGACATCTTATGTTCTTCATAACAAGCAATAAAAAGAGAGTATGGGGAGACTGCCTGCCATAGAGGCAGGGGAAGGGTTAGGATGGGAGGAATACTGGGGCTCTTGGTGGTGGAAGATGTGTTCTAATAGAGGGTTGGGTGATGGATCATTATATGACTGAAACTCAAACAGAAAAGCTTTTTAACTGTATCTCACGGTGATTTAATAATAATAATAATAATAATAATAATAATAATATAAAATTGACATTCTGAATTAAAAAATAATGTGGAGTTCATGGCCAATTCAATTAGCTTAATCAATGATTAAATAAATAGCAGTACTCTTACATTTAAAAAGAAAGAAAGAAAGAAAGAAAGAAAGAAAGAAAGAAAGAAAGAAAGAAAGAAAGAAAGAAAGAAAGAAAGAAAGAAAGAAAGAAAGAAAGAAAGAAAGAAAGAAAACTGGGTTCCAGAGAAAACTCCAAGAACTGGAAAGATCATAGAAACTCCCCGTACACAGTGACCTAAGATGGGGATCCATTGTTTTTCCTCATCAACACTATACTGAAAAGATGTTATTTGAAGACCTGTTAAATAATATAATTCTATAAGAAAAAAGTCTTTATTTTGAAAGTTCTTGATACATGTATTCATATATATTCTAAATTCCTACCAAACTTTGTAGACCTTCAAATGTATGCTTGTTTAGATAAAATATCTTTGGTAACTTATTTAATACTAACTAAATATTTTTTATCTTAATCCCTTTTATATTGTATCAAATATATTTCATAGTAGTTATAAGACTTGTTCATGTAGTGGAAATTTTATAATTCAACCATAAAACTTTATGAATTTGTTCATAACTGAGAAGCTCACTAAATGCAGTGTTTTATAGACAGCATAACCTAGATTACACATGATGATACTGAGTGAATTCCAGAGGAATATGTTTTCAGATAGTGAAGCCTAACGTGTTAAATTACCTCTCAGAATTTTCATATTTCCTAGTCCCTGCACTCTACTACCCTTGATAATATCAATATGATTATTTTTTCTTAATAAAAATATGAAAGATGGATGTCATGCAGTTATCTAGATTGCATATAAAAATATCACAGAGGAGAATGTGCCCAAAGAAAGGAAACCAGAATATATCATCCCGAAATATTCTTCTTCAACAGAAATACATTTAGAATTTTAGGAAATTAAATAACATTAACAGTGGAAAAAATGCATCATTTTTTAAAATTTATTTATTTTTAATTAGTGAATCACCGTGAGGGTACAGTTGCAGATTTATACATTTTTGTGCTCATGTTTCCCTCATACAAAGTTCGAGAACCCATCCCTTCACCAGTGCCCATTCTCCAGCACAAATAAACTCAGCATCCCTCCCACCCTCCCCAATCCCATCTCACCGCATCTCCCCCACCCCACCCTGCCAATGTAGCAGGGTATTCCCTTTTGTTCTCTCTCTCTAATTAGGTGTTGTGGTTTGCAATAAAGATGTTGAGTGGCCATTGTGTTCAGTCTCTAGTCTACCTTAGGCAGGCAGGCAGGCATCACCCTCCCCCCCAACCCGCATGGTCTCCGACCACAGAAAAAAATGCATCATTTTCTTCATAAATATAGGCAATAAATTGTATTGGTCAAAGCAAGACAAACATCATTCCTTGAAATAAAAAAATCCAAAACAGTAAAACAACAAATGTAATTATCTTTTACTACTGCTCAAAATAAAGAACAAATAATTGTTAAATTATTTTAAAACAATTAAGACACATTTAATATGTTTTTTTAGTACTGAGGACTACTGTTACAAATTATCAGTGACCAGCAAAGTATTAATGGTTATAGATTACTTACACAATGCAGCAAGAAAGAATATGTTTTAAATTCACTTTTTATTTCAATTGTGGCACCTAAACTCAATCTTGGTTAAACTTGGTTTGACACTAAGGTAGATGAGAGAGTCTCTCCTGTCCATGCAGGTTTGTTCAGGGTCAGTGGTACTGGCAGTTACTAAGGTCACACTCAGCTAGGCCATGGTTATGTCTGGTGCCAGGGATTAGATTGGGAGAAAAAGGTATGTGCTCTACCCTCTTAACTAGCTCCCCAGTCCCTCTAGTTCAATTTTATCTAATTTTTTCAAAAGCAATACATACTGAATTATTTTTTAATATTTAATTAAAAATTTTGCTCTACTAATGGTTAATTGACAAGTATATATTCAAAATATGTGTATTTTGAATGTACAAAGTGTTTATTTGTTATGCATATGCATTGTAGAATGTTAACTTCTAGAATTGGATAAGGTCAAGACAATGCACATATTTATCACCTTATATAGCAAACACAGTTCTGAGACTATGTGTCAAGTGTGTTTAAGAACTTTAAAAAGTGGTTCACTTCACTTTGAAGATATTTTTGGGCTAGAGAGATAGTACAATGTTTAAAGCACTTATCTCGCAGCGACCAACCCTGTTTTGATCTCCAGCACCAGGTAAGTATTCCCAAGCATCCTGATGAGTGACTTCTAAGCACAGAGTGAGGAAAAGTCCCTGTGTACCACAAGATGTGGCCCAAGTGCCTCATACAAGAATTTAAAATGAGAGATATTTGTATCCAGAAACAGATGTTTCTTTTTCTAAAGTTTTTTAAATTGAATTACCATGAACTACAGTTACAAAAATTTCATGTTTGAATTTCAGTCATACAATGATGGAACACACATCCCTCCACCAGTGTATATATTCCACCACTAATGTTCCCCAGTATCCCTCCCCCTACCCCTGCTCCCCACCTCTATTGCAGACAATTTTCCCCTTATTCTCTTTCTACTTATGAGAATTATGGTTTGTAACTGAGAGGTCATCATGTTTGGTCCTTTATCTACTTTCAGCACACATCTCCCATAACGAGCGATCTCTCCAACCATCATTGACTTAGTGATCCCTTCTCTACCCCAGCTGCCTTTTCCCCCAGCTCACATGGCAGGCTTCCAACCATAGAGCAATCTTCATAGTCCTTGTCTCTACCATCCTGGGGTATTAATCTCATATTATAATATTTTATATTCCACAAATGAGTGCAGTCATTCCAAATCATCCCACTCTTTGTGACTCTTTTCACACAGCATGATACTTACCATGACCATCCACTTATTTGCAAATTTCATGACTTCATCGCTTCTAACAGCTGCATTGTATTCCACTGTGTAGATGTACCAAAGTTTCTTTAACCAGTCATCTCTTCTCAGGCACTTGGGTTGTTTCCAGATTCTGCCTAATGTGAACAGTGCTGCAACAAACATACAGATGCAGATATCATTTCTACTGTGCTTTTTTGCACCCTCAGGATATATGATCAGAAGTGGCATTGCTATGTCAAATGGGAACTCAATTTCTAGTTCTTTAAGAAACATCCATATTGCAGAAACAAATGTTTCAATGACATTCTCTGTGGGAGAATTTAGGCCTTTAAAGAATTCAGGACCAGTTTCGCCCTTTGAAAACAGGACATTTTATGCTTTTTTTGGCAGAGAGCTTTTCCTATAAAGACAACCTACATTTTTTAGATGTTTATCCAACTTCTTTTGTGTGTGTTACATTAAAGTTAATTGTTAATTAAAAATAATCAGCTTACATTAAGGACTGGAGTGATAGCACAGCAGGTAGAGCCTTTGCCTTGCATGCGGCCAACCGGGTTCGATTCTTTTGTCCCTCTTGGAGAGCCTGGCAAGCTACTGAGAGTATTCCACCCGAACGGTAGAGCCTGACAATTAAATATGCCCATGGCATATTCAATATGCCAAAAACAGTAACAACAAATCTCACAATGAGACATTACTGGATACAAGAGGAATGCTGGTAATATAAAAATTATTTGCAAAATGACACTTTTAAAAATATACCTTAATGTATTTTATCTTCGGGGCTGGACAAATAATACAGTGAGTAGCATGCTTATCTTACATATGATCAACCTTAATCCAAACCCTGGTACCACATAAAGTCTCTGGGCATCAATGGGATTGATTCCTGAAAAAAAGAACCAAGAGTAAGGCCGGAGTGTTACTCGAAAGGTTCCCCCACCAAAACAATATATGAAATAGTGGTTTTTTGCATGTGTGTGTGTGTGTGTGTGTGTGTGTGTGTGTGTGTGTATGCATGCATATGCACTTTTAGACATAGGGTATTTTGACTCAAATACAAAGTGAAACTAACATAAGGTGAAAAGTGAAGTATATTCACATGTATATATATGAAAAATCAGTTCCTATATGTATATATACATATATATATAGGAACAATCAGGTACAGGTATAGATGTATGTTTTCATAGGCAATCCATACCAATGGCCAGTGACAGTCAAATCAAGATCGGGAAATGTGTATCTGTCCCAGAGATGGTGACATGGTGACTGTAAATTGCCTTACTCAAACATCTTTGTACTGATGTGCACAATGGCTGACTGCATGGCAATCATCAATTCACTTGAAACACAGTTGACGTATTTTGGGCTGCAAGAAGTGGTCAGACAAGAAAAATATGATTAGAAATTTAATGGACACTATGTTATTAAAGATTACATAATTCATGTTAAAAGTTTTTGTTATGTCTCCGATTGGATCTTGGAAAATAGAAATCAAAATCATCAACATTAATATTCTCAGATAACCCTTCTCTTAAATGTTTAATTGTAAGATAATTAGCATGCTATGAACTACACATTAGATATGAAAATATAGATTTAATATGCTTATTTCAACATGTAAGTTCACATTTTTATATACCAACATGTACTTTTTATATTCTGAGAACCATCTAATTCCTTCTAGCTCCATTTTTCCTTCCCAAGTTCTTCATTCTAATGTCTACTTTCTATTAGCCTAATTCTGTTTTGAAAATTGACCTTCCCTCTTGTAAAAACTCTATTATACCTTCCGGACCCAGCCTGCTCCGCGGCCCTGAGCACCCCGGGCTTCCCTCCCCTCCGGACTGCCGGCCGAGTGGCCGGCACGCCGACCCCAAGCGCCGCCGCCGTCCTGTCTTCCCGCAAAGGTCTGTGGGAAAGGGGCGTGGCCTAACCACCAGGGGGCGTGGCCTAAGAAAAGTGGGCGTGGCCTCATTGCCGGCGGAAAGTAGTTTTCTCAACATCCTATCCAAGACTAACATCCTAGCTATTCGCAAGCAGTAGGACAATAAAACACAAGACTTCACATAAGAACATCTCAGTAGGAGACCAGGTTCTACACCGGCAAGTAAAAAGCCAACCACTATTAACTGAGCCTATCCACAATCCTTTTTCACAACAAAAGGAAACAGGGACACTCATCATCAAGAGCCCTCTTTCATATCACCACAAACAACATGAAGAAACAGCGAAAATCCCCATTGCAACCAGAGGACGATCAAAGGAATCCGGAAACCTCAATGGGCGCCTCCTACAAACTTGACCTCTCTGAGAAAGAATTCAGACTTGAAATCCTCAACATGTTCAATCAACTCAATGCAAAGATGGACAACTTCAAGGAAGACCTGGCAGAAACAATACAACAGACAGCCGACAAAATACGGGAAGAAATGAGAGCAGAAATAAAAAACCTTCAAAAAGAAATGAAGGATTCCGTACATGAAATCAAAAACTCTCTGACTGCCCTCAACAATAGGATGACTGCAGCCGAAGACAGAATCAGTATGCTTGAAGATGAGCTGCAAGAGGCCTACAGGCAACATCAAACCATGGCAAGAGACCTCAAAATAGCTCTAGCCAGAATCAGAGTCCTAGGGGATGAATTCAAGAGGAACAACATTAGAATCATTGGACTACCAGAACCACAGGGAACCAACCCCAACGAAAAAGACACAGTCAAACAAATCATTGCGGAAAACTTCCCACAGCTGGACAATGCAGGCATCCAGATTCAAGGCGCCCGGAGAGTGCCAGCTAAAAGAGATCCTAACAGAAAAACCCCAAGACATATCATAGTTACAATGATGGACATCTTCCAGAGAGACACAATACTCCAAGCAGCAAGGTCCAAGAAGGAAATCGCATACAAAGGAGCACCCCTTAGGCTCACAGCAGATCTATCAGAGGAAACCCTCCAAGCTCGAAGGCAATGGTGGGATATAGTGAAAAAACTCAATGAAATCAACGCTTCACCAAGAATACTTTATCCGGCTAAACTCTCATTCAAACTAGAAGGAATCATACACTACTTTGGGGATAAACAACAGCTCAGGAACTTCATAGACTCAAAACCAAACCTAAAAGAAGCACTAAAGGGGCTATTGTAAGACAAGAACAACCTCTACAAGCACAACAAACCCTTGCACAAAGACGGCACAAAATCCCATAACAATAATCTCCCTTAATGTCAATGGTCTGAATTCACCAATTAAGAGACACAGACTGGCAAAATGGATTCAGAGACTCAACCCAACCTTCTGTTGCCTGCAAGAAACACATCTGAATAGCCAGAACAAACACAGACTCAAAGTCAAAGGATGGAAAACAATCCTGCAAGCAAACAACTCCCTCAAGAAAGCCGGAGTGGCTTTACTAGTATCGGACAACATAGACTTCAGGTTGAAAAAGATTAGAAGGGATAGTGAAGGCCACTTTTTATTAATCAAGGGATGTGTACATCAGGAAGAAATCACACTCCTGAATGTCTACGCACCCAATGAGGGACCAGCTAAATACCTACAACAGCTGCTAAGAGACCTCGAGAAGGACATCTCGAGCAACACAATAGTAGTTGGAGACTTCAACACCGCACTGTCTCCTCTGGACAGATCTAGAAGATTAAAACTCACCAATGAAATACTGGCTTTGAAGGAAGAAATAGAAGAGAGAGGGCTAATAGATCTATACAGGGCTTTATATCCCCCAAAAAAGGAATACACATTCTTTTCCAGTGCACATGGAACATTTTCCAGAATAGACCATGCGCTGGGCCACACAACATACCTCAACAGAATCAACAAGATAGACATTGTACCAGCTATCTTTTCAGACCATGATGCACTGAAGATAAAACTTAACTGTGGACAGATGCAGAAAACCAAATCAAACACCTGGAAATTAAATAGCTCGATATTGAACAATGAGTGGGTCAGGAAGGAAATCAAGGAAGAAATCAAAAGGTACCTAGAAACAAATGAGAATGAAGACACGAGCTACCAGAACCTGTGGGACGCAGCTAAAGCCGTTTTAAGGGGAAAATTTATAGCTCTGCAAGCATATCTCAGGAAGGAAGAAAGGGCCCACATAAATAACTTGACTTCACAGCTCAAGACCTTAGAAAAGGACCAACAAAAGGAGCCAAAACCAGGCAGAAGGAAAGAGATAATAAAACTTAGAGCAGAAATTAATGACATGGAAACCCAAAAGACAATCCGGAAGATCAATGAAACCAAGAGCTGGTTCTTCGAGAAAATAAACAAGATTGATAAACCACTAGCAAGACTCACAAAGAAAGAGAGAGAGAGAACCCTTATAAGCCGAATCAGAAATGAAAAGGGGGACATCACGACAGAAACCAATGAAATTCAAAAGATCATCAGAGACTACTTTGAAAATCTCTATGTCACGAAACAAGAGAATCTAGAAGAAATGGATAAATTCCTCGACTCCTATAATCTCCCAAGGCTGAACCAAGAAGACCTGGAGTACCTGAATAGTCCAATTAACATCAAGGAAATTGAAATGGTAATCAAAAGTCTCCCCAAAAACAAAAGCCCAGGTCCAGACGGATTCACTAGTGAGTTCTTCCAAACATTTAAAGAGGACCTTTTGCCAGTCCTTCTCAAGCTCTTCCAGGAAATTGAAGAAACAGAAACCCTCCCTAACAGTTTCTATGAGGCTCATATCTCCCTAATACCAAAAGCAAACAAAGACACCACAAAAAAAGAAAACTACAGGCCAATATCCCTGATGAACACAGATGCAAAAATTCTCAACAAAATATTAGCAAATAGAATTCAACAACTTATCAAAAAGATCATACACCACGACCAAGTGGGATTCATCCCGGGGATGCAAGGATGGTTTAACATCCGGAAATCAATCAACATAATCCACCATATCAACAAAAGAAAAGATAAAAATCATATAATCATATCAATAGATGCAGAGAAAGCATTTGACAAGATCCAGCATCCATTTATGATGAAAACACTAGCCAAAATAGGTATAGAAGGGACCTTCCTCAATATAGTCAAAGCCATTTATCACAAGCCTATGGCAAGCATTGTCCTCAATGGGGAAAAACTAAGAGCCTTCCCTCTGAGAACAGGGACGAGACAAGGATGCCCACTCTCTCCACTTCTGTTCAATATAGTACTGGAAGTACTTGCAATAGCGATTAGGCAAGAAAAAGACATTAAGGGCATTCAGGTAGGAAAGGAAGAAATCAAGCTCTCACTATTCGCAGATGATATGATACTATACTTAGAGAACCCTAAAACCTCTACCAAGAAACTCCTAGAAACAATAGACTCGTACAGTAAAGTTGCAGGCTATAGAATCAATACCCAAAAGTCCATGGCTTTCCTATATGCAAATAATGAGAGAGAAGAAAGTGACCTGAGAAAAGCAATCCCATTCACAATTGCGCCTCAAAAAATCAAATACCTCGGAATCAGCTTAACAAAGGAGGTAAAGGACTTGTATAATGAAAACTATAAAACACTACTTCAGGAAATAAAAGAGGACACGAGGAAATGGAAAGACATCCCCTGCTCATGGATTGGAAGAATTAATATTGTCAAAATGGCAATTCTCCCCAAAGCATTGTACAAATTCAATGCGATCCCTATAGGGATACCCTTGACATTCTTCAAAGAAATGGAGCAAGCGCTCCTGAAATTCATATGGAACAATAAGCCCCCACGAATAGCTAAAGCAATCCTTGGGAAAAAGAAAATGGGAGGAATCAACCTCCCCAACTTCCAACTCTACTACAAAGCGGTAGTCATTAAAACAGCATGGTACTGGAACAAAGGCAGAGCGGCAGACCAATGGAACAGGGTTGAATACTCTGACATACACCCCCAAATATATGATCATCTAATCTTTGATAAGGGAGCAAGAAATGTGAAGTGGAGCAAGGAAAGCATGTTTAACAAATTGTGCTGGCAAAACTGGACGGCTACATGCAAAAAAATGGGCTTAGACCTCCATCTATCACCATGTACAAAAATCAGATCAAACTGGATTAAAGACCTCAACATCAGACCAGAATCCCTAAGGTACATTGAAGATAAGGTCGGCAAAACCCTCCACGACATTGAAGCAAAGGTATCTTCAAAGCTGACACGCCACTGGCTAAGCTAGTGAAAACAAAGATAAATAAATGGGACTATCTCAAACTAAGGAGCTTCTGCAACTCAAAAGAAACAGTGACCAAAATACAAAGACAGTCTACAGAATGGGAAAGGATATTTATGCAGTACCCATCCGATAAAGGGTTGATAACAAGGATATACAATGCACTGGTTGAACTCCACAAGAAGAAAACTGCCAACCCGATCAAAAAATGGGCTGATGAAATGAACAGAAACTTTTCCAAAGAAGAAATCCGAATGGCTAAGAGGCACATGAGAAAATGTTCAACATCACTAATCATCAGGGAAATGCAGATCAAAACAACAATGAGATATCATCTCACACCACAGAGACTGGCCCACATGCCCAAAAACAAAAGCAACCGGTGTTGGCGTGGATGTGGGGAGAAAGGGACTCTCCTTCACTGCTGGTGGGAATGCCGACTGGTTCAGCCCTTTTGGAAAACAATATGGACGATTCTCAAAAAGTTAGAAATTGAGCTCCCATTTGACCCAGCAATACCACTCCTGGGAATATATCCCGGAGAGGCAAAAAGGTATAGTAGAGATGACATCTGCATTTCCATGTTCATTGCCGCTCTGTTCACAATAGCCACAATATGGAAAAAACCAGAGTGCCCGAAAACAGATGATTGGCTAAAGAAACTCTGGTATATTTACACAATGGAATACTATGTAGCTGTCAGGAAACATGAAGTCATGAAATTTGCATACAAGTGGATCAACATGGAAAGTATCATGTTGAGTGAAATGAGTCAGAAAGAAAGAGACAGACATAGAAAGATTGCACTCATATGTGGAATATAATGTAACTGAGAAGTACAAGTTGGCAACGATGCAACTTCTGGCAGATATCTCTCTGGACTTAGTTACTAAAATACTAAATTACAGAAACCCAAAACTGAGAGGCCGCTAAGTGTGGTCACTCGACCTCACACTTCTTCATCCTCAGCAATGGAAAACAAATTATCTAATGCTTCCTTTTCAGCAGGTCTGACTTTAGGGGAGAGACTCTCCAAACAATAATAGTGAGTTTTGTTGAAATATTGTATGCAATCAAAGTGAAAGTAAAGTGAAATTTATTAGTTACACAGGCGGGGGGGGGGCTTAGGGTGGGGGGGCTAGGGGCGTGGGGGTGTTTGGGGTGTGAGGGGGCGGGGTGGAGCTATACTGGGATTCTTGGTGGTGGAATATGAGCACTGGTGAAGGGATGGGTATTCGAGCATTGTATAACTGAGATTTAAACCTGAAAACTTTGTAACTTTGTAACTTTCCACAATAAAAAATTAAAAAAAAAATAAAAAAAATTAAAAAAAAAACTCTATTATAACATGTAACTCATTTGTATCATCTGGGATAAATTTCCCACTCCAAGTCCTTAATATAATCACAGCCACAGTGTGATTACATGTTCCTAGATCTTGGTGTTTAAATGTAGACATATTTAGAAGGAGATATTTTTGGTCACCCCATGCATTATACAATGCCATTTTAAGCCTGTAATAAATACTAAACGAGATATGATAAAAGTAGTTATAATGCAGTAATCTCTTAACTATTACTAATATTTAAAATGATATGGCTGCTGCTGAAAATCCTAGGAACTCTCACACTTTTAACTACAGAGTTTAACATTTCATTTCATACCATGATGCAATGTTGTGTCTATTTAATTTATGTGGGTGGTGATTAGTGAATGTGAGTCATTCCCGTTGCATGACGCTTAAGCTCTGTGAACACATTCTCAGTCTTCAGGGCAATGCCTCTCTTTGTAAGTTTGTGGAACTTAGTTGTGGCTATTCCTATATTCTGATTTAGCAAAAGTGCTGACATGGGCCATAGACTTTGCCAATCATGAGCAGCTGTGCTGGATCTTGAATAAGAAAACAAAGTGAAAATTAACCTTTATGTGGGAATATTTCAGTGAGAAGTCCCGTCTTTCCGGAGGAGCAATTGAAAAGGTTCCAGCAGGAAGAATCTATGTCCACAGCCTACACAAGTCGCAGTGTTTGACCCCAGCCCAGTGCCAGCTGTCACTTATCACCTGACTGATCTTTCAATGTGATTTAAAGTACTGTTCATAATTTCAGAACTCTAAATATTCACTTGGGAGAAAATTAGGAGGCCCTCTTAAATACATGATTTCCTCCTTAATTGTATGCCTTTTTCTTTCTTAAGTTACTATAAACTTAGAGGCGCTCTTTCTCACCTACAGCCTCCCCTTTCTTTTGCTGTGACTGAGGAATTAATCTTCTCTTCTGAACCAGGCACATATGTGTTATAGTAGTGGAACACTTTTGATGGGGTTTATGCTCTTGATTAGTGTTTGACAGAGGTTGCATTTTGGTTCACTGTCACTGTCACTGTCATCCCATTGCTCATTGATTTGTTTGAGCGGGCACCAGTAATGTGTCCGTCATGAGACTTGTTGTTACTGTTTTTGGCATATCAGATAAGCCACTGGTAGCTTGCTAGGCTCTGCTGTGGGGTTATCTTTTTACCTTACTTCGTGGTGCTTACACTTAATGGCAGTGCACTGCCAAGTAGGTCTTGTACATTTTTGTTGTTGTTGTTTTACTGCCCCCAAATGGTAGTGCCATGGGGATATACACTCAGCATATGGGGCTATAAGGGGGATTGAGCTCATGACCAAATGCTGACAAGGTGGGAGCTCTACCACTAAGCTACCCTAGAGTCTGATGCAATGTTGCATCAGATCATTTTTATTCTTAACCCTAAAACTAAGTTGTTTTCTCCCTCAAGACAGGATTTCTACAATTTTCTTTGTGTACTCTGTTGAAACCTAAAGAATGATTATAGTGCTTGGAGCTGATGGATATATGGAATTATGTCCTCCATTGACCCAAGAAGGCAAATATAACTTATATTATAACAAGAAAATCTGGTAGACATAAAAATAAGACAACGATCTAGTGAAGAAAAGGTTAACAAAAATTAGTATGAGCATCTAATCATCAACTAAAGATTTCAAAGCCAAGTGACATGCCATTTTTCCCCCGTATTTCAAAGTGATCAAATAAATGTGCTACAAAAAAGGGGAGAGATTTCAGTACTAAATTGTGGAGTTCTCGAAAGTCAGGGCTCTTTTTCTTTATGGCAATCAAACCCAGCCTCAGCTGAAGCAGCAGTAGCACTGGTGAGTGAGGGCTTTGAACAAAATGAATCCACTTGTGCTATTTTGAGAAATAATCAGCAAAGTGTCATTTCTTATGATGTAACAAGAGGTTCAAACTATTGACTTAAGGTGGTTCAAACTGCACAAAATGAAAGCAAGAAACACTTTCCCCCACCCAGTTGCATTATAATAAAAAATAGCCCGTAAAAATCACCTCAAATGCCTACTTTCATTTTCCTGGATAACACAGGAGCTTAAAAAATATAATGGATTGAATGTCTTTTCCGGTTTTAATCTTACAGAAATAAAAGAATCTGATTTTATATCTCTTTCATACCATGATATCGGTATCATCTCATATAATATTCACCTTTAATTAATAAACAAGATATTAAGATTATAGTCTATACATTGTTTAGAAGTGTCAGACACTTTAAATATGTGTACACAGACACACACATATATACACACACATATATATACATATATATATATTGTTTTTGAGACACAATTGGCAGTGCTCAGAGCTTACTCGTGGCTCTGTGCTCAAAGATCACTCCTGAGGGGACCACATGCAGTGCTCAGGACTGAACCCAGAATGATTGTGTGCAAAGGATGTGCCTTATATGCTATGCTATCTCTCTGGCCCCTTCTTTGGAAATATCTAGTTTTTATGACAAAAATAAACCACACTTTTTTGGAGAGTAGCATAATAATGTATCCCTATAATTCACCTACCATTAGGCAGCAAATTATACCTGTAAGCAGACATGGAAAATTAGGTTTAAATATCAGTCTTTCTTTAACTATTGTTGAGTAAAACGCTCTTCAATGGGTGACCTTGTTAATGTAGCAATTCTGCAGTTTTCATTTTGTTCTTACATTTCCCATCTATTCTCCCCTTATTGTTGTCTTCCAGTTTTACACAAAAAGGGAGGCAGGAAAGAGTAGTTAGTACTTTCACTCTTTCTTCATTGACCTGTGCTTAGCAATTACTGTTTCCAAAGTGGAGGCTTTAATCAAATCCTTGGATAAGCCAAAGTTTTGAACAACTACTAAAAGCTGTTATGGATTTAATACATAGAGATTTCTTGAAGAGCTGAGGGATTCACACTCTTATGAGGACACTGAGTAAATCTAAATGTCATGCTCAATAAAAGCATGCCAGGCTATTGAGCAAATACTAAGCATGACCACCTGTGAGCAATATGGTTTAAGAGAGAAGTTTATTATGGGACCCTGGGCATTAAAATGACTTTCTGAAAATTGCACTCATTTGTGAATATAAAGTAACAGAATGGGAGACTAACACCCAAGATTATTAAAGATAAGTACTGGGAGGATTACTCCACAGCTTAGAAGCTGGGCTCACATACTGGGAGAAAGGGCAGTTCAGTTAGAGAAGGAATCACCAAGTAAAGGGTGCTAGGATGATCCGCTCAGGATGGGAGACGCATGCTGAAAGCAGACTATAGACTGAACATGATGGCCACTTAATACCTCTATTGCAAACCACAACACCCAAAAGGAGAAAGAGAGCAAAAAATGAACGCCCTGCCACAGAGGCAGGGTCGGGGGAGGGGGAAAGGGATAGGGATGGTGGGAGGATTGCTCGGATCATTGGTGGCGGAAAATGGGCACTGGTGGAGGGAAGAATACTTGACCATTATATGACTGAAATGAAAGCAAGAAAGTTTGCAAGTCTGTAACTGTACTTCATGGTGATTCACAATAAATAAATGAATAATAAAATTACTTTCTCTGTTTCCTTTTCCTTTTTTGTCCACCAAAAGATTAGATAAATTGAATGCAAAATAGGTCATGGGACTTTGGTTCACAGGAAACTCTATAGCAGAAAGGTAGAAATCCTTAGGTGTATTGAAAAACCAAAGGATCAAAGAAAGACTTAAATATTTTATGGGAAGTAAATCCCACAGGAAGAATCAGACTCCTTATTAATTTATTACAGTGATTTACCTAAAAAGTACACTGTTGTGGGAAGTGATATCTCAGTCAGTTGGAGGTGCAGAGCCAAGACATGCGAAAGGAATGTAGAAAGCATAGGGGGTTAAGACATCGATCTGGCTCATGACGAAGAACGACTGCCAGAGACCACCTCGTATTCTATTTTTTTGTCAGTTACATCCTAATGCTTCATCACATAGAAAAAATCACTAAAGAGAGTAAAATTATAGGATAAGCATTCATCAAAAGAACATCAAGGTATACATTGTCTTGTCAAAGCTATGTTGTCAAAGCTACATTGTAATGATTAAAATGTCAGAGTAAGACATGGAGCTGGACACACAGGCTCTACAGAGCATGTCCCCCACATACTTCTGGTCGGTTACACAAATAAACAAAGAGAAGGCTCATACTGATACCTAAAGTTCAAACCAGGTTAAAGATGTATAAGAGAGGGGAAAACTGCTGCTTTGTCCTTCCAAGATTATGTAGGACCAGGCAGGCATATAAGAGCATGCTGTACTTTTTTTTTCTTTTTGGGTCACAGGGGTTGCTCCTGATTTAATCCTGCACTCAGTAATTACCCCTGGCGATGCTCAGGGGACCATATGGGATACTGAGAATCGAATCCGGGTCAGCCGTGTGCAAGGCAAATGCCCTACCCAATGTGCTATCGCTCCAGCCCCAAGAGCATGCTGTACTTTTCCAGATCATCCGAACTCACAAGTTTTAGTTTGCCCACTTAACTCAAAGTGGGACCTCAGTTCTGCTTTCTTCTTTCTTCTTGCAGGGCAGAGTCCAGAGGTTCGTCCTAGTGTCCTGGCTTAACATCAACAGTTCACATATCTCAAAGAAGCAAAATAGTCAACAATGAACTCTATCTAAAAAGACCAGAGAAGCACATTAGAAATGCAGGAGTACTGTCTCTATAGTTAGTTGCACCTCATTCTCAGAGCCTGCCTTCAATGGCAGGTTCCAGAAGTTCTGTTTACTCCCAAGAAGGCCTAGCATATTGTATGGCTGACTAGCATACTGCTGGTCATATTTATCAGACAGTCAACAAGAGAGGTAGAGAGGATAAAGTCTTTTAATTCTCAAACATGAGATTTTTAAGAGTCATTGACTTAAGTTAGAGCAAGTGTGGGGTGAGCCCTTTGTCAGGGGAGAACAACGTCTCTAAAAACTACTATAATTTACCTTTAGCACAGGCAACAAAGAGACCACATGTGACACAATCCCTTCTCACTCAAGTAAAGAGAGAATGGGATATAGAGTCTAAACATCAGGGATTTATTGGATTAGCCTCGTGAGGTGAACGACTGATGTCAGCCCAGTTCCAGACGCCATGAATTGAGACATATGCACTGAATCCAGACACCATCTTGGATAAAAGAATGTTATGGGCAGCTCCTTAAGTTAGTAAAATTAAACCAGAAATAGCTGGATATTTATCAAAAAGAAACTTTTAAAGTGCATCTCAGAGAATCTTAAATTATGAATTATTTGCTTCTTTTTATAAGTGCCATCTAGTCTTTTACAGGTAGAGAAAGTGCATTAGAAGTTTACCACAGTTTCTATTCATAGGATTGATACCAATTCATCATTGAAAATCATCCAAATCAATATTTAATGTTGCTTAAAGTCATTTTATTTGAAAATATAACTCTTGGCATACTGGAAAAGCAAAGTCTACTCAGAATTTTTTTTAAAAAATAAGGAATAATAAGTGACCCTGACATCAAATTATAAACATCAATTTTCTTCATATTTACGTTTTTTTATCTTCACATTTTAAATTATTGCTTTATGTTTTAAAATACCCAAATCACCTTTGCCTTCATTCTACAACTTTTCTTAGACCCCCATCATTCTTTATAACTTATTTTCTGCACTTTGGGAAAGATTTTCTACCCTGCTGTCTAGGTTGTGGCTTATGTTCAGGTATAATTGTAGCTGTTACCTGAAAGCACCTTTTCAGGTCTGGAAAATCTGCTCAGTGTTTCCATTGCAGTTGAAGTCTATTGTTAAGGGATCCAAGGCTACAAAAGCAAAGCTTCTGGGTTTCTGCTCCTGGAAGGCTTACATACAATGCTCTTTTGTGTAGGAGTGATTTACTGCTCTTTCAAAAGTTTTCTAGTGGAGATACTATTTTGAAACTAGAGAAAGGGCATTTAAATTAATCCCTTGCATTTCACATTATGATATAGACAGAACACCACTCATTTCATCCCAAGGACACCGCAAATCTACAATTTGCTATGAAATAATTTACATGGAAGAAGACCTAAAGCCTGTCAAATAGAGCTTCCATAACAAAGGATAAAAGACAGCACATAAAAAATAGAAGAGACAGAGATAAGCTCTCACCAAAGAAGACACTCCATTCCAGGTGAGATAGTTTATGATTAGAAGGATCCTACAGGTATGGGCTCTCCCCTGAGGATCTTGGAGAGCTCTAAGCCTTTCATCAGACTCCCAAAGTATGTTCTAGGGTCATTTCATAAATTGTTGGACACTCTATTCTAAATTCAACTCGAAATAAATTCCTTGTTTTGGGGTCTTTCAGGTGGGGCTTAGGAAGTCTGGGGCCAGTCCCACTAGCACTTGGCCAACCTTGCTGGTATTTCAAGGCTCAGATCTGAGGATGCTGAGATGTTTGGGCCTTGCAGTGCCAGAGACCATCAAGCCACCCATAAGTGTTCTGGGGAATATATGTGGCTAAGGTACCAAATCTGGTTAGATAAATGTAAGGCATATGACCAAACCACTATAATATCTTCCTAATGCAACAACATTGATTTAAAAAAATTCTTTTAGGAAACTCAAGTTCTAAACCTTTATTTGCTTAATAACTCATCAAATCCTTTTTGATGTTTTAAAGGCAGATGACTGGCTGCTTTAATCCAATCAAATGATTTAGAAACCCAGATTAATTTTTCAAAAGCAAAATTTGAAGGGAAATATTTACAAAACTGTGTCTCCAGGCACTTTCAATGATCACTTTTAATACTTACAATTAAATCTTTGGGAAATTATTTTCAATTATGGAATCATATGAAACTGTAAACACTCCTAAAGAACTACTTTTCCCCCATTTTTCTGTGTTAATTCTTTAATAAAATTAAATCTTTAAAATAAATCTTTAAATTTCAGTCATCCATTTAATCTTTGCCCTCTTGAAAACTATGTTATCTTCAAGCAATAATTATTGGAGTCCATGTCTTTTCAAAGGTTTGAGAAAAATATTCTTAATGGTTAAGAATATTTAACCATTAATTAATATGAATTAATTAATTCATTAATTAATGATTTAATGAACTTAATAATGTTGGTAGTATCATGAAGCACAACTTGCTCTCATACTCTCATAAATTTTTTCCCCCATGGGTACATCCTGATGGATCATACAGTGAATATAAGTGAGTATAAGTTTATTGTGACTGACTTTAATATTTGCTGAAAACACAACATTCTTACCTGTCACTCATCAGCACTGTCTGTTCAGTCTCCAGGGCAATTTTTCTACTAAAACTACATTTGGAAAATTCATCAACTTTAAAAGTGCTTGAGATGCTTTAGTCCCATGGTATCAAACATGTAGACAACATTTAATATATGTATTCTGTATCTTCCACTCTTACGTGCCTTCTAAAGTGTAACATGACATTAATTCATCCTATATATTTCTTTTATAAACATACAAATTAAAATTTTGTGATACTAGAAATAACAGTTACTATATCTAACTGAATTCTGAACTTTGGGTTCCCTTTATACCTGGTAAGAAGCTGCTGGAATTAATCATTGCTAATTTCAGAAATTCTTTTGGAAATAGTGCCTTGCAATAATGGGTTTCATAAATTTCATACTAAACCTTCCCCACGTGAACATTTTTTGACATTTTAGTAGCAGCAAGTAACATATGATCCCCTAATGTAGAAAGTCTTTTTACTTCTAGCAATTAAATAAGAAATATTGTAAGATGCAAGTAAATACTTTTTCTTGGCAGAACCAATTTGATTCTTACATGCTGAGGAATGATGGTGAAAAAATTAAAAGTATTTCCTTTAATTAAATCATTGTTTCTCTAAGAGCAGGAAATTTTGGACATCTGCTAAAAACACAGCAAATCATAACATACAATGGTGTTGAATCAGAGCTGAGATGTTTCAGGCAACCACTTCTTGCATTGTGTGATGTGATGGCATGTGAAGCACAGCATATTCACGTTATGTGTTCTGGACCATAGCTGCAGTGAAGCTGCGTTATGCAGCATGGTCTGCCTGAACTACTTCAAGGTCATCAAACATATGACCTGGAATTGATTTTTGGCCATTGCATGTTCGGAAAACATTAGCTGTTGCCAAATATTTCACAACGCATGTTCAGTTATGTAACTGTGCATGGGATCGCAGCCCACAGTCTAAGGAGCTTTGTTATAGTTAAGTAACAATACTTAATGAAGAATTCAAATTAATAGTCAATAGGTCTTCAGTGAACTTAGCAGACTGTAAAAAAACTAATGCTCCCGAGAGGACTGGATCAGGACTGCCCACGGTCAAGGAAAGGCAAGGAAGAACGAGGACTCAGCTGGTTGACTGATTTGTTACTGCTTATCCAATCTTTAAACTTCTATCTCCTGCACTCCCAGCTCTGGCCTCTCCCCGGATCTACTCCCTCGTCTCTCCTTCCCCATGTCTCTCTCTCGGAACCCCTTTTTGCTCATGCCGCAATACATTGATGTCACCAAAGGCACCAAAATATCCCACAGGAAGAACATTGAGGCAACATTATTCTCCTGCATCTGCAGGTCAGTAATCCAGGCCTCCAGAAAGAAGATACAAAACCAAAACAGAAGCCTTCCTTGGGCTGAAAAGCACTCGGATTTACATACCAAAGACTAGGCGGGGCTGCCACATGAAATCTACATTGTCAATTGCAAACCAGGCAGCACCTGAAATCTACATCCCAAAGACCAGGCTGGGCCAGAGCCTGGAATCTACAATGTAACAATTCAAGCTTAAAAGGTTCAATAACAATAGCAGAACACCTATTCTCTAGGACAGATAGTCTTTCTGCAGGACCCATCAATGATGAAATCCCATGGTTGTGTTTCTCCTCTCCTTGTCCAACAAACATATAAGCATTCGTAATATTAATCGTTTTGTATGGGCATAGCAAGAGATGCATTAAACTTTTAGAATTGCTCTCCTGGGGTCATCTCAATCTCAGACTACAGTGCTAGAGGGCTAGGAATTGAGGGCAACCAAGGCTACCGTCAAGAAAGCAGATGCCCGGGAATTAATAATATTCAAAGACAATTAAATGTCTTTCTTTGTCCATACAAAAAGGACTTGCTCTGAATAAACTATGCAAAGGACTCGAGGAGAAGAGAAAAACATTATTTACAAGTCAACAGAACACTAAGAAAGAAGTTACAACTAAACACAGAGGAATGGGAGCACTGTGACGGGAGTAAACCAATAAACCTAAACTACCTGAAGCTATGTAATCCTACAGTAGACTAGGTGAATTAGAAAGTTTTAAAAAAGAGCTAAACAGAAGCTTCTAGGTTGAGTAAAACAAACAGGAAATTTTTTAATAATTTATTTATTTTTAATTAGTGAATCATCATGAGGGTACAGTTACAGATTTATACATTTTTGTGCTCATGTTTCTCTCATACAAAGTTCGAGAACCCATCCTTCACCAGTGCCCATTCTCCAGCACAAATAAACCCAGCATCCCTCCCACCCTCCCCAATCCCATCTCCCCCCACCCCACCCTGTGAATGTGGCAGGGTATTCCTTTTTGTTCTCTCTCTCTAATTAGGTGTTGTGGTTTGCAACAAAAGTGTTGAGTGGCCATTGTGTTCAGTCTCTAGTCTACATTCAGCAGGCATCACCCTTCCCCCGTGTGGCCTCCAAACACATTTTACTTGGTGTTCCCTTCTCTATCTGAGCTGCCCTCTCCCCAGAATGTGAGGCAAACTTCCAAGCCCTGGAGCCAACCTCCTTGTACTTATTTCTACTATTCTTGGGTGTTAGTCTCCTACTCTGTTATTCTATATTCCACAGATGAGTGCAATCTTTCTATGTCTGTCTCTCTCTTTCTGACTCATTTCACTTAGCATGATACTTTCCATGCTGATCCACTTATATGCAAAACTCATGACCTCATTTTTTTCTAACAGCTGCATAGTATTCCATTGTATAGATGTACCAAAGTTTCTTCAACCAGTCATCTGTTCTAGGGCACTTGAGTTTTTTCAGATTCTGGCTATTGTAAACAGTGCTGCGATGAACATATAAGTGCAGCTGTCATTTTGTATATACTTTTTTGCTTCTCCGAGATATATTTCCAGCAGTGGTATTGCTGGATCAAAAGGGAGCTCAATTTCTAATTTTTTGAGAATCGTCGATATTGTTTTCCAAAAGGGCTGAACCAGTCGGCATTCCCACCAGCAGTGTAGAAGGGTCCCTTTCTCCCCACATCCTCTCCAACAGTGGTTGCTTTTGTTCTTTTGGATGCGTGCCAGTCTCTGTGGTGTGAGGTGGTATCTCATGGTTGTTTTGATCTGCATCCCCCTGATGATAAGTGATGTAGAGCACTTTTTCATGTGCCTGATCTCTTCCTTGGGAAAGTTTCTGTTCATTTCTTCAGCCCATTTTTTGATGGGGTTGGATGTTTTCTTCTTGTAGAGTTCAACCAGTGCTTTATATACCATTGATATCAACCCCTTATCTGATGGGTATTGTGTACATATCCTTTCCCATTCTGTAGATTGTATTCTGGTCACTGTATCTTCTGCGGTGCAGAAGCTCTTTAGTTTAATGTAGTCCCATTTGTTGATCTCTTCTTCCACCTGGTTGGTCAGTTGCATGTCATCTTTGAAGATACCTTTATCTTCAATATCGTGGAGGGTTTTGCCAACCTTGTCTTCAATGTACCTTATGGTTTGCTGTCTGATGTTGAGGTCTTTAATCCATTTTGATCTGACTTTTGTACATGGTGTCAAGTCGAGGTCTAAGACCATTCTTTTGCATGTGATTGTCCAGTTGTACCAGCACCATTTGTTAAAGAGGCTTTCCTTGCTCCACTTCACATCTCTTGCTCCCTTATCAAAGATTAGATGATCATACATTTGGGGTGTGTGTAGGGATATTCCACCCTGTTCCATTGGTCTACGGCTCTGCCTTTGTTCCAGTACCATGCTGTTTTAATTGTTACTGCTTTGTAGTAAAGTTTGAGGTTGGGGAGGGTGATGCCTCCCATCGTCTTTTTCCCAAGAATTGTTTTAGCTATCCATGGGCGTTTGTTGTTCCATATGAAATTTAGGATTGCTTGATCCATTTCTTTGAAGAATGTCATGGGTATCCTTATAGGGATTGTGTTAAATGTGTATAATGCTTTGGGGAATATTGCCATTTTGATAATATTGATTCTCCATATCCATGAGCAGGGTATATGTTTCCATTTTCTCATGTCCTCTTTTATTTCATGGAGTAGCATTTTATGGTTTTCTTTGTAGAGGTCTTTTACTTCTTTAGTTAAGCTGATTCCAAGGTATTTGATTTTCTGGGGCACAATTGTGAATGGGATTGCTTTTTTCATGTCCCTTTCCTCTGCCTCATTGTTTGTATATAGGAAGGCCATGGATTTTTGGGTATTGATTTTGTAGCCTGCAACTTTACTGTATAAGTCTATTTTCTCTAAAAGTTTCTTTAGGCTTCTCTAGATATAGTATCATATCATCTTCAAATAGTGAGAGTTTGATTTCTTTCTTCCCTATCTGGATGCCCTTAATCTCTTTTTCTTGTCTAATAGCTATCGCAAGTACTTCCAGTACTATATTGAAGAGAAGTGGTGAGAGTGGGCATCCGTGTCTTGTGCCTGATCTTAGAGGAAAGGCCCTTAGTTTTTCCACATTGAGGATAATGCTTTCCGTAGGCTTGTGGTAGATGGCTTCGACTATCTTGAGGAAAGTTCCTCCAAAACCCTTTTTGGTGAGGGTTTTCATCATGAACGGATGTTGGATCTTGTCAAATGCTTTCTCTGCATCTATTGATATGATCATATGGTTTTTTGTCTTTACTTTTGTTGATATTATGGATTATGTTGATTGATTTCCAAATGTTAAACCATCTTTGCATCCCCAGGATGAATCCCACTTGGTCATGATATATGATCTTTTTGATGAGTTGTTGGATCCTATTTGCTAATATTTTGTTGAGGATCTTCGGATCGGTGTTCATCAGAGGTATTGGTCTATAATTTTCTTTCTTAGTGGTGTCTTTGTTTGCTTTTGGTATTAGGGAGATGTATGCTTCATAGAAACTGTTTGGGAGAGTTCCTATTTTTTCAATTTCCTGGAAAAGCTTGAGGAGAACTGGCAACAGGTCTTCTTTAAATGTTTGGAAGAATTCGCCAGTGAATCCATCTGGGCCTGGGCTTTTGTTTTTGGGTAGATTTTTTATTACAATTTCAATTTCCTTAATATTATTGGATCTATTCAGGTATTCCAAGTCTTCTTTGTTCAATCTGGGGAGATTGTATGAATCAAGGAATTCATCCATTTCTTTTAGGTTCTCTTGTTTTGTGGCATATAGACCTTCAAAGTAGTCTCTAATGATCTTTTGAATCTCACTGGTTTCTATTATGATGTCCCTTTTTTCATTTCTGATTCGATTTATTAGGGTTCTCTCTCTCTTTTTGAGTCTTGTTAGTGGTTTATCAATCTTATTTATTTTCTCGAATAACCAGCTCTTTATTTCATTGATCTTTCGAATTGTAATTTTGATTTCCATGTCATTAATTTCTGCTCTTATTTTTATTAATTCTTTCTTTTGGTCTGGTTTGGGTTCCTTTTTCTGGTCCTTTTCTAAGATATTGAGCCGTGAAGTCAAACTGTCTATGTGGGCCCTTTCTTTCTTCCTGAGAAACGCTTATAGCTTATAGCCGTGTTAAGGGGAAAATTTATAGCTCTCCTGAGGGGAGAGCTATAAATTTTCCCCTTAACACGGCTTTAGCTGCATCCCTTATGTTTTGGTAGCTTGTGTCTTCATTCTCATTTGTTTCTAAGTATCTTTTGATTTCTTCCTTGATTTCCTTCCTGACCCACTCATTTTTCAACACTGAGTTGTTTTATTTCCAGGTGTTTGATTTGGTTCTCCATGTCGATGTGTGGTTAGCTTCTATCTTCAGCGCATCGTGGTCTGAAAAGATGGTTAATACAATTTCTATTTTTCCGATTCTATTGAGGTATATTCTGGGGCCCAGTACATGGTCTATTTTAGAAAATGTTCCATGTGCACTGGAAAAGAATGTGTATTCTTTCTTTTTGGGGTGTAAAGCTCTGTATAGGTCTATTAGGCCTCTCTCTTCAATTTCTTCTTTCAGAGTCAGTGTTTACTTGCTGAATTTTGTTCTTGTAGATCTATCCAGAGGTGATAAGGCAGTATTGAAGTCTCCGACTACTATTGTGCTGTTAGTGATGCCCTATTTGAAGTCTGTTAGGAGTTGTTTTAATATTTAGCCGGTCGTTTATTAGGTACATATACCTTTAAGAGTGTGATTTCCTCCTGTTGTACATATAAATAGAAAATGACCTTCGCTGTCCCTTTTAATCTTTTTCAACCTGAAATCTATGTTGTCGGATACTAGGACTGCCACTCCCGCTTTTTTAAGGGAGTTGTTTGCTTGCAGGATTGTTTTCCATCCTTTGACTTTGAGTCTGTGTTTACTCTGTTTGTTCGGGTGTGTTTCTTGCAGGCAGCAGAATGTTGGGTTTAATTTCTGGATCCATTTTGCCACTCTGTGTCTCTTGATAGGTGCATTTAGGCCATTGACATTGAGAGAGATTATTGTGACCGGGTTTTGTGTCATCTTTCTCTGGGTTTTGTTGTTCTTATGGGGCTCCTCCTTGTCTTACAGTAGCCCTTTTAGACCTTCTTTTAAGTTTGGTTTTGAGTCTATGAAGTTCCTGAGCTGTTATTTATCAGAGAAATAGTGTATGGTTCCTTCGAGTTTGAGTGAGAGTTTAGCCAGATAAAGTATTCTTGGTGAGACATTCATTTCGTTGAGTTTTTTCACTATGTCCCACCATTGTCTTCGGGCTCAGAGGGTTTCCTCTGACAGGTGTGCTGTAAATCTGAGGTGTGCTTCTTTGTACGTGATTTCCTTCTTTGACCTTGCTGCTTGCAGAATTGTGTCTCTATCCACAGCATCCGTCATTCTGGCTATGATATGCCTTGGAGTCTTTTTATTTGGGTCTCTTTTTGCTGGTACTCTTCGGACTCCTTGGATCTGGATGCCTGCCTTCTCCAGCTCTGGGAATTTCTTAGCAATGATGTCTTTGACTGTATTTTTTTCATTGGGGTTACTTCCCTGTGCTTCTGGTACTCCAATGATTCTTATGTTGTTTCTCTTGAAGTCATCCTCAAGGATTCTGATTCGCTCTATAGCCATTTTGAGGTCTCTCGCCATTTTTTGTTGTTGTCTATAAGCTTTTTGCAGCTCATCTTCAAGGTCATTGATTCTGTCTTTGGCTGTAGTCATTCTACTGTTGAGGGCATCTACTGAGATTTTTAATTCATCTACTGATTCCTTTATTTGTGTGACTTCTGTTTGTAGCTTTGAAATTTATGCTCTCATTTCTTCCTGCATTTTTTTGGTAGACCGTTCCAGTGCTTCATTCATATCCTCCCTTAATTTATTGGATGTCAGTTCCATGGTTGCTTGGAGTACGTCAACTCTCCTCAAGATTTCCTCTCTGAATTCTTTATCTGAGAGGTGGTAGATGGAGTAGCCCCTGTTGAGGTTTCTGGAGTCTTTTCTTCTCCCTCTCTTCGTGGAGGGGATTTTCACTGCTTCTTCATATTGTTATGGAAGTGTAGAGTTGGAACTTTGTAGTTGCTTATTCCAATTCCCTCTTGCTGTGGGAAGGAGGGGCTCTGGTTGTGCTATTGCTGATGGCAGCCTTGTTCCTATTCTAGAGATCTTCCTTATACTCAGGCGCTCTTCCTGATTGATGTGGTGCCTCTAATGAAGACTTAAGGCTATGTTCTCTTTATGAAGATTTTACTAAGCTTCTCTTATTCACTGATAGCTTTTATAAATTTAAACTAAGCTAATGGGCTATTTTGCATAAGTGAATGAAATGGCGAAAGTGTTTTTCTAAGAAAAAGACAATACCTATTGTGCTAAGGTGAAAAATAATAACTGCGGCCAGCCGCAATAGCGGCCGCCACTCCGGCAGGAGGTCACGCCCCCTTTGAGACCATGCCCCCTGAGATACAGTCCATGCCTCCAGAATCTTCGTGGCGGGGGTAGCGGGACTCAGGACTCGGGGTGGGGCGGCTGTAGGACGTCTGAAGCCCTGGCGGCCGCGGGAACCCAATACAGGAAATTTTGAAGTATAGAAGTCAACAACAAAATAAAGAAACAGTAGCACATATAACTGGTAAAAGACAAAATAATAGAACTTTTCCATATATGGCAATAAAATGGAAAAATTGAAGAGAGTGGAGATACTTTTATAACTCAGATATAACATTAAAATAAATAATATTTTCATTGAAGGTATCACATAGAAGAGAGAGAGAACCTGAACACCAAACCATCAGGCTGGCATAGCCTCAAATGGTTCTGTAAACCTATAAACTGCTAGGAAAGCACAAACTTTGAGGAGATAGTAGCTGAAAAATCATCCTCAATCTTGGGAAGAGAGAACACTCCCAGGTCGAGAGAGCCTAGGGAATTCCAAGTGAGAGCAACTTAAATATATCTACATGAAGAAAAATATAATTAAGAAGCAAAAGTTATAAAGAAAGGATCATATAATCATCAAGGAAAAAACCTGCTTATGTTATCATTAAAACCCATATAATTATCAACTGACTTTGCAATAGAAACTTTAGAGGTCAGAGTGAGCACTAAAATTTTCACAGAGTAATGAAAGAAAGTATAAAAACTTTCAATGAATAATTCTATACTTAGCAATGCTAACATTTAGAGTTATATGAGTGATCAAAATTTCCCCCAAAAGCAACAGTTAAAGAAAGTCATTATCACTAAATTGGATTTATGAGAAATGTTAAAGAGCCTTTCACAAAATCCTGAAAATAAAAAAGCACTAACAGACATCAAGGAAAAACATATGAAAAAAAAATCTCACTGAAAAAGGTATAGTAAAATTGATGGATAAGTATTTATAAAAGAAACATAAAATTTAAAAGAAAAAAACAATTAATTCACAGAAATAATTTGAGGTACATATAAAATAAAGATTTAAAAGGAGAAATCAAAAATATAAAACAAGATGAAGATGGGGAGAAGCAACAAAAATTCAGATTCAGATGGTGTTTAATAGTAAATAGATAGTAATCTAAAATGGAATGTTATGTATATACAAAATTATATCTGAACCTCATTTCTATAGCAAAGTAAAATCTATAAAGAGTAACAAAAGAAACCTAAAATGAAAAAGAAATTTTTACATATGAATGAAGAAAATTCTGTGTATGTCTTGAAAGTTGAGATGAACTGTTTTGGTATGAATTGGGGTACCTGTTTATCAATGACTGAGATGCACTGATTCCCAATCAGCAAAACAATGTTCCTTAGGCAATGAACAGAGACAATTTGTTTTGTTCAGTAATGTTTAGTTTTGTTTTCTTTGGAGGTCATACCCGGATGTGCTCATGGTTTACTCACTTCTGGTGGGACTCAGGATTATACCTGGTATCAGAGATAAAACCTGATCCACCTCATGCAAAGCTGTCACTGTCACTGTCATCCCATTGCTCATGGATTTGTTCCAGCAGGCACCAGTAACGTCTCTCATTGTGAGACTTGTTGTTACTGTCTTTGGCATATCCAATACGCCACGGGTAATTTGCCAGGCTCTGCTGTGCAGGCATGATACTCTTGGTAGCTTGCTGGGTTCTTTGAGAGGGGCGGAGGAATTGAACACGGGCCAGCTTCGTGAAAGGCGAATGCCCTGCTGTGCTATCGCTCCAGCCCCTCATGCAAGGCAAGTGCCTTAAAACCTGTACTATCTCTCTGGTTCTTGAAAACATTTGTATTAATATCATGAAATTGGAAGAGCATTGTAAATGGTACGCAGTGGTTAGAGGTAGGGAGTATGGCTGTATACCCTAACTTGCACGTGAGAGCTACAATTACAAAAAAAATTACCCAGCACAAAAATGTCAAGAATGCTGTAGCTGGGGCTGCATCAATATCACAGCGGGTAGGGCATCTGCCTTGCACAAGGCTGACCTGGTTTTGATTCCCAGCATCCCATGTGGTCCCCTAAGCACAAAGGTAATTCCTGAGTGCAAAGCCAGGAGTAACCCATGAGCATTGCCAGGTGTGACTCAAAAAGAAAAAAAAAAAGGAATGCTGTAGTTGAAAACCTACAATGATGCAGTATGCCCTCCTGCAGAAGGCAGAGAAAGGGAAGCCTTGGTCTGTGCTGAAGAACATTCAGACTTTGTTAAATGCATGCACCATCAGGAGAGGGTGATGCCAGGCTTCTTTGTTGGAATCTTGGTTTCCCCTCTGGTTATATGTTATGCAAAGCTATTTTTCAGCAGTGCATTTGTTGTCATCAATGGAACTGGCAGAAGTCTTAGTGTTGAGATATCAGATGTTCATTTCACAAGGAGTATTGTAAAACACATATTTTAACGATCCTATAATGATTTACTTAGTCCTGTTCATCTTTTGCTCTATTTAAAATATTTAAACTGGGGCTGGAGTGATAGCACAGCGGGTAGAGCGTTTGCCTTGCACGCAGCCAACCCGGGTTCAATTCCCAGCATCCCATATGGTCCTCTGAGCACCGCCAGGGGTGATTCCTGAGTGCAGAGCCAGGAGTAACCCCTGTGCATTGCCAGGTATGACCCAAAAAGCAAAAAAAAAAAAAAATTTAAACTGCAGGACATTTTTGAAATAAAGTAAATGGAATCATAGGAAATATCTGAAGAGTCTGAGCCTATCTTACACTTTATGCAAGTAAACAAAAAATATTTTTCTAGTGGGTAGAGATTTCTGTCACTGAGAGAATAACTTTATTAATTGCTGTTGATGAGTCATAGTAGTTTATTTTATAATTCCTAATATAATTCAATTTCACTTTCTCTGAGAAGTGTGATTCTAAATTGGTATGAATCTGCAAATAGTATGTTCGTGATAATGTTCTGCTGTTCCAAACACTGGTGAAAAGATAGAACTATCAGTGGGAACTTCAATCTGAATATTTGACTCTGAATTGATTGATGTCCAGATGACTGAAACCTTAATTGGCCAACCTGATTTGATTTAGCATTTTTTTGATGTACACTCTGCTACCCTTCCAACTAAGAGTCTCATGTTTTGTTTCCAATCTTCTGTTCCAGAATAAAAAACAACAATTATGTTAGCATGCAGTATGCTGTTTATTCTGTGTATTACATTTATTTATCTACTCTGAATTGGGAAATGCAATCCTTGCTTCCATTCTCTTTTTGATGATGGAGTGTACATATAATTTTGAATGTTAACTCACAGATTGAAAGCGCTAATAAATTATTACTCTATTTGAGCCAAACCACTTAAAATTATGATATATTTGAAAAAAAAAGGCTCCCTTATGTGTAACATGGCAGACAAAGTTTGAGTTAATAAAATTAAAGTGAAAATAATTTAGTTTGTTTTTAATTGGCTTTAACTACTGTTTAATTATCATGTAAACTGTGCCAATATTGAGTATTTCATTTATGGTAACATTTTGAAAGTACTGGCTATATTTCAGGCATTGATCAAAATGTTCTTCATATATTATTTAATTCTAAATACATCATTTACAACAAAATCATAACTTTATCATTGAGAAAACCAAGACCAAGTGTTTAAAAATCTTCCACATTTAGAAATATATTCCCAGTTCAGGAATACAATAAAAGGTACATTCTGCATAGATTCAGCATAGATGCATGAAGTTCTATTATTGCCCTTCAGAAACTTTTAGGGTAATAGGAGTTTGAGATAAATCATGGGCAAGTTTCATCATTGCCTTTGCATTATGAAATAGGAATCTTGATCAAACTCTTTCACAAACAGACTGCTTTCTCCTGACCAAGTCTACTGTGTATCCTAAACCTATTTTCTAATCAATAAAATTACTAACCCTGCATGATTATTGGGAAGCAAGAGTGAGGTAATGGTTGTAAAGGCTTGTGCATCTGAAGACTAAGGATTTGGGGGCAGTTTTTTAAATCTTAATAGTGTGGCAACCAAGTTTATAATTTAAATTACTTTCCAACAGATAAGATGATTCACTTTATTTCTATTATACTACAAGTATTTAACTACCAAGGAATGGACTAAAAGAACTTTGCAGGGCTTAAGGTGGTTTCTTGTCTTCCAGCAGTCTAGCCAGAGAGGCTGGAACAGAACCTAGAGGGAGTGGGAGAACACAAGTCTCTTTGAAAGTCCACACCTAAAATTGGTGTTTAATAGCTACTATTGATCATGGTCACTTTTTATTGATCCAATCAAGTCACAGCCCAGCCCAGGTTCAAGGGATGGATTGCCACCCGCCCTTCTGAGAGATGGAGTGGCAAAGCAATATTGCAAAGGGTAGAGTGAAAGGCAGGTTGGAAGGCCGGGTGAAATGAGACATTTTTGCAGTCTCAGGGGTCTTGCAATGTGCGCCTACAAAGCAATCAATTTAGAGGCCCAAGAAAAGAAGAGAGATTAAGGCACTGGCCTTGAATGTGGCTGACCCTATTAAGATCCCTGCAACACACTATTTACGGTTCCTGCGTATCCACAGCAGTGACTCCTGAGGCACACAGGCAAGCCATGAACACAGCTACATATAACTCCCCAAGTGAACAAACGAACAACACTCGGCCAGTTCACTTTCATTACAGTTACCCCATATCAGCAGTTCCACAACTTGACACACTTGGGGGCTTTCAGTCAGAATCCTGCATCAATCCAGGAGCGATTTGGCATGAAAGTGCCCTCTTCCCACTTCCCACTGCACATCGGGCACCCACCCGGGGCCACTGGCTTTTACAAACCTTGATGTGAGAACTAGTGGACTTCGAACTTGTTGAAGTTTAACAAGCTGCAGAGATTTTTGCCTTTATCCATCTTTTGATCAAACAATCCCATTTTTTTGTGCTGTACTCTTTCTCCTAGAGTTCTGGAATCCTCTGCTAGGACAAAGAGAGGTCTTTGTTTTGTTTTGCTATTCCTATAGTCAGAAGAAAATGTTAGAATTCTCTTTCTTACTGTATCATGCTCAGTCAGGTATACTGTGAAACCACACAAATCTGGATTCCAAGAGTCACATTTAAAAAAATTATTTAATTTTTTTATTGAATCACCATGGTGTAGCACATTACAAAGCTGTTCATGATTGGGTTTCAGTCATAGTGTTCCAACACCCATCCCTCCTCCAGGGTACATTTCCCAGCACCAATGTCCCCAGTTTCCCTCCCATTACCCCCATCCCCCCCTCTCAATCCCCACCCATCCCCTCCTGAAAGGTACCTTTCATTGAGAGTCACATGCCTTAAAAGATATATTTTTGTGTTTGTCCGAGTGCAACCATTTATCACCTAGTTGGAAGTGGAGTGAATGGATCAGGTGAGCTCTAGTTACTGGGACTGAGCATCTGATACTGAAGCTGATTTAGAGGCAGAGGCATCTGTCCCAAATCTTATGCTCTGTTATAGTGACAGTTAACATTTTAAGAAGTAATTAAGTGTTTACAGTCAAAAGGTCTGTCATGGGGCCAGAGAGATAATATAGCAGGTAGGGGGCTTGCCTCACACATGGCAACCCAGGTTGGTTACTGGCATCCCGTGTGATTGCCACAGTGATAGCAGAGCACAGAGCCGAGAGAAATTCCTGAGCACTGCCACACTTATATCTCCCCCAGAAGGAAAAACATGTCAAGTTGATTAGGGAAAAAAGCCTTCCCAAGGATCAAACTGTAGACTACAATGCAATGCAAGCTCCTTTCCCCTACACTATCTCATTGGCCCTTTTTCTTTTTTCTTTCATTATAGTTTCAGTGGGGTGGAGCGATAGCATAGTGGGTATAGCATTTGCCTTGCAAGGGCCTACCTGGGTTCGATTCCTCCACCCCTCTCAGAGAGCCTGGCAGGCTACCGAGAGTATCCCACCCACACAACAGAACCTGGAAAGCTACCCCTGGCATATTCGATATGCCAAAAAACAGTAACAAGTCTCACAATGGAGGTTACCAGTGCCCACTCAAGCAAATCGATGAACAATGGGACAACAGTGCTACAGTGCATAGTATCAGATGGCTAATGGTTACAACAGTATTAATGTGTATGGTATTAATGTACTTAATGCCTGAAACCCACACCACCCACCACTGTCCTTATGACACATTTAGTTCAATTTTCGTTCCCTCCCCACCCATCTTTCCAATGATTGGCAACCAGTTTTTAAAATTTAAGCAAGGTTTTGTCATTGTTCGATACTTTCCATTCAATTCTTTGACTCTTTATGGTCCACAGACCATCTAGGATTTGTTTTCCTTTTTTCACTTAGCAGGACATGTTCCAATTTCACCCAAGTAGCAACAACCTGCATGCTTCCATCTTTTGGAACAGTTTCATAGTATTCTCTTGAATACTACGTTTTTCATTCATTCATCTGTAGTTGGGGAGTTGAGTTCTTTTCATAACATAGAAATTATATAATTAAGTGCTTCATTGAAATAGGTGTGTGCACATCTTTTCAATTTTATGCTTTTGTGTTATAGGGGAAGATGTGTTGCTGGGTCATATGGGAGTTTCTATTTCAGATTTTTAAAATACTGTAGCACTGTCATCGATTGTTCATCGATTTGATGAACATCGAGTGGGCACCAATAGCATATCCAGAGTTGTTGAGATGTTATTACTGTTTTTGGCATATTGAATATACCACAGATATTTTGCCAGGGTCTGCCTTGTGAATAGGATACTCTTGGTAGCTTGCTGGGCTCTCCGAGAGGTATGGAGGAATCGAACCCAGGTCGGCCACATGAAAGGCAAATGCCCTACCCGCTGAATTAGAATTATATTCTGTCAAATATACTTCTATATTATTTTCTTTCTCCTAACACTGCACATTGTATTCTGTTAGCAGAATAGAAGAACTGAGGTTACCAGAGTCAGGAGAGATTCCTGAGCAATCCAAGAGCAAACCATGAGCAATACTGAGTATGGTCCTCAAATAAGAAATAAGCAATAAAAAAATAAGTATTGACTTCTGACTCTGAAAAGAGTTAAACATTCAAAACAAATCAAGTCAGTAGTTGTGATGAATTTTGGTGTAAAATTGTCATGCAATTTTAAGAGACAAACCTGGTTATAAAATGTGACAAGTTTCTGGAGTGATGAAAGCTGGAAAAAAATAAATGATTCCAATTTGTGAATGAGCATGTCCATATGTAGGTAGAATCATAAATTTCCCATCTATCAGGTAATTTTTAAAGGCTAAAAGCAAAATATGTATCATTTTCTTTTTCTTTTTTATAGGTGATAGGAAATAACATGATTTTAAGTAGATGAAACAGCACAGAAAGTCACTGCAAATGACTTTGATGTTTACTTGGAGGTATTGTAAGCTGGTAATTGTATTGAAGTACCTAAATATAATATAGAATTATATTTAGAATGATACTAGTAATCTTGTACCTGTGATTTTAAGTAGATTGCTTTGTATATTAGTTTTTGGTGATTAGAGAAAGATGACAAAATAAATTTGAGGATTTCTTGAATGCAGAGTCTGGAGTAAGCCCTGGGCAGAGCCAGCTGTGAACACAAAATAAAACAAACCAAAAAGAAATCAAATAAATAAAATTTACAGCAAACCTAGTAGTTTGGGACCAAAAAAATATTATTTACTGTAGGATAACATAGCCTCAGGTAGTTTAGGTTTATTGGGTTACTGCCATCACAGTGCTCCATTCCTCTGTGATTATTTGTAACTTCTTTCTTTGTGTTCTGTTGACTTGTAAATATTGTTTTTCTCTTCTCCTTGAGTCCTTTGCATAGTTTATTCAGAACCATGTCCTTTTGTATGGACACAGGAAGACTGTAGCAAATGCTATGCTTTTGTAACCTGGGTGTCATTTGACTGTACATAATATTTTCCTCCTGGGCATCTGTTCTTTTGACCTAAGCCTCAGCTGCCCTTACTTCCTAGCACCCCCAAAAGCAGGGTCCTGACGAGGGATGAGACGGACCCAGGGCAAGTGGTTGGTGAGTTATGTTCTACTCTGGCATGGAGATGGGCCTGGCCAAAGTGCCTAATGTTTAACTATAAGTTAAGAGCTTGGTCATGGACAAATGCTGTCATGATCCAAAAAGTAATAACTAGATTCGGACCCTGCTAGGGTTAGGAATGATTCACCTGGCCTGAGCACTGCAGTCTGAGTCTGTGGCAAGATGTTGCCAGGAGAGCTGCCCTACAAGCCTCAATGTATCTCTTACTGTGTCCATACAAAATTAACTAGTATTAAAATGTTCATGAGTGTTTGGACTAAGGAAAGAAGAAAAACACCTTAGGAGGTATTTTGCCTCTGGCTTCTATTCCAGTTCACATTCAAATGGGGAGGTGATTAAAGTGTCACCTTTAAGGATAAGGGTTAGAGTCAGTTTGCTCCTTAAACCCTTGAACACACATCTCTCTTGCTTGCGTCTATGGGATTTTGCTTGCATTTCTCCCACTCTGGAGAAGCCCATATAATTTCTTGAACATGTTTTTACCTCCTTTTCCTCTCACATCTTTCTAAGTTTTATTTAGTAAAAACTATCCTGACTTTAAAAAAAGTGTATCAAATAATATATGGACATCTCAAAATGCCATCATTTAAATATTGGTTGTAAATAAGAAATCTGATAGATTTTTTTAGAAAAAATACATGTAATCATAGCTATTTTATAAATAAAAAAATCTTAGATATACATTAGTGAGAACTGTTCTCAGAAATAAAATTTACCTGTAATTCTTAGACGAATCTCCCTCAGATATAAAAGTCATGAAATGTTAATTTTTCTCATATTGCTGCCAAATGTTTCATTTTCATTAAGCTTTACTTTTTTTCTCCTTATACACAAAACTGAATCGTCTTATGCTATTTTTACATGTTTAGAAAGCCAATACAATTATTTTTAAAGAAAAATGATATGCTGTATCATTGTTTTTTAATGTATTTCTAACTCAAATATAGATTGACTTAGCTTTTTTTGCTGAATGTCATTTTTAAAAAATAATTTATAATCACTTACAGAGAAAACTAAGTAGCTTTTTCATATCCTCACCCTCTCTTGAGATTAATTTATATTTTATAAACTATTTATAAATGGGATCTGTGTTGGAAAGAATACTAAATAATTTGAAGCTTTATCCTAGAACAATATTAAATATTTTTCATTAGTGAGTAACACTTGCACACATATACCCAAATTAATATTTAATTTATAAATTAGGGAAGTTATTTCATAACATTCAATGAATAACTCAAATTCATCTTATGATTAATGGATAAGTTACTTGGTATTGGAATAACATTTAATATGCCGTAAGGAAAATCCCCATTTATTTATCACAAGTAAGAAATGATCTTATAACTGAAAGATACAACTGACGCTGAAATTAAAAAGAAAAAGACAAATATTATTTTCAACTTTAAAATATGGAATGGGGGCTGTAGCAATAGTAAGCAGGTAGGCCAGTTGCATTGCAATACAACTGTCCCAGGTTTGATCCCCTGCATCCCTTATAGTCCCCCCAAGCTCCATCAGAAGTGATGCATGAACACACAGTCAGGAGTAAGTCCTGAGAACCACTGGGTATGACCTCAAATTAAGACCAAACTAACCAACCAAACAAACAAATCTCAAAAAATAGAAGATGCAATTCCTTTCAATAAAAGGAAAAGGGACCGTAGCGAGAGTATGGTCGGCCAAGTGCTTACCCTGTGCAGGGTGAACCTGGACTTGAGCCCTTGTCGCTCGTATGGTCGCTGAGCCTGACCAGGAATGATCCTTTAGCACAGAGCCAGGGGTAAGTTTTGCACACAGCCCACGACCACTCTCCTCCCCCACAAAGAAAGCAACTTAGTGAGGTAGAGGACAGCGTCATATATTTAGGCAGGTTTAGAAGAAAGTATCAAGATAGAGATTTGCAGCTTTAAAAATACCATGGGACATTTTGAAACCATCTATAAGATGTAGATCTACATGACCTACATATATGATTATATTTACACGTGGTTATAATTTAAAGTGTAATGATTGTTTGTTATAGCTGCCATGGTCATGTTCACAGTTTTCCACCAGACTTAATTCATACTGAAACTCTGGGGATTTGAAGAATGCTCCAATAATTTAAAATTCACTCTTCTAGTTAGTTTTGATATTCTAATGATTGAGATCATTGACCAGGTCTAACTTAGCTAGTGTTTTCCAACTTAGAATTTCAAAGGTGTGAGTTACTAAATTAAGTTTACTGAATCACATATTATAATTGGAACGGATCTGAATATGACAGACATCAAGGGTCCAGTGTAAGGACCCACAGTAGAGCAGCAGATCTTGCTGATATAAAGTCCTCTGTTTGGTTCTGAATGCTACAAAAATTCATAAAACTATAAAATGATTGAAGAAAGCACTCAAAGGTAGTTAAATTATAGTAAAATAATATTTAATGAAGTGTGCATAATTTGCATTATATCCCATGGCAACTAGACAAAGGAATATTTTTATATAATTAAAAAGCACTATAGAGAGAAAATATCTGTCTTTTCACACTTAAACAACACAGAAAAATTGCAATTATTAAAGGATATAGTTTATATTGCTAAATTGCCCATATGAGCCATCAAGCCCATGGAGAATCTTCAACATCTGGTAAAATGAAGGCATGGCAGCTGTTCTAATTAATTCAACTAATAAACCATTGACAACTTTATAGGAGCCATTGCTTAGGAAATGTTAGCTATGTATTTTTCCTTCCCCTACCCCTCAAATTCATTCAAATAGCCTATAAAAGTTTGATGCAAACTGCTGAGCTTATATTTTTTCTAAATTTATACTATCACATTTACCAGATATTACAAGATTACAAGAGAAGGAATTTTGTTACATGTTCTTAAATTATATATATATATATATATGTATATATGTATATATAGGATACCACACTCAGCTATGCATGGGGATTTCTCCTGGTCCTGATAAGACCTGTCAAGGCATAGGGGATAACTTCTATCTTGGCTCAGGAGAACCATAAGCAGTTCCTAGGATCAAATCCTGGTGCACAAAACAGGTGCCTTAATCCCTGTGTTATCTTTCTGGCCCTAAGTGATGGAGTTACATTTTTTTGAATTCTGGACTGATTCCAAAGAGACATATAAGTAAAATTACATTAAAAATACTTTTAGTATAGAGAGAATAAAGTGAAGATCATTAGCCACTCGGGTGTGGGGGGTGTGGGGGCGTGGGAGGGGCTATATTGGGGTTCTTGGTGCGGGAACAGGTGCATTGGTGAAGAGATGGGGGTTTGATCATTATATAATTGAGACTGAAACCTGAAAGCTTTGTAACTTTTGTCATGGTGATTCAATAAGATAAAAATTAAAATAAAATAAAATATATCCACAAAAAAATCTTTTTAATCACCCGAACTCTCATTGTAATCCTGAACTTTATTTTTACAATTTGACATGTTCATAATTTGAAACTTACTCCCTCCATGACCTTTAGGATACCATATTGCTAAATTGCTAACTGCATTACCTCTTTAATTTTTATTTTATTTATTTATTTATGCTTTTTGGGTCACACTCAGAAATGCTCAAGGGTTACTGCTGGCTTTGCACTCAGGAATTACTCCTGGAGGTACTTGGGAGACCATATGGAATGCTAGGGATCAAACCCAGGCCAGCCGCGTGCAAGTCAAATACCCTACTCACTGTACTATCGCTCTGACCCCAATTGCCCTACCATTTTTTTTAACCTCTCTATATATTATTTTTTAATCTTTCTCTCTATGTTATATATATTTTTTATAACATATATATATACATATATATATATATATATATATATATTTAACCTCAGTATTTGTAGGAGGCCTGGGCTTGATCCTTGGTGCCACAAGCTTCCTGAACACCACTGGGATTGATTCTTGAGCACCACCAGAGGGGACCCTAAAATCAACTGAGCAGAAGCAAGATGCTCAGTACTAGCTACACCTGCAAAAAGCAGGGAGGTTCTCAAAGTAGAGCTGTCTGGCAAATGAAAGGACTGGAGAGATAGTAGGGGGGCTGGGGCACTTGTCTTGCTTGAGGTAGACCAGGGTTCTATTGCCAGCATCCCCTATGGTCCCCTGAGCACCACCAGGAGTGATTCCTGAAGGCAGAGCCAGGAGTAAGCATTGAGAATAACCAAATATGATCCCAAAGCAGAGCAACATCAACAACAACAAACCAAAGAAACCGAACCAAACTAAAGAGAAGCCCTGAGCCCTGACCAGAGCCTGACTTTGTTCTCAAAGTCAAATGAGGACCATCCTGGCCAGAGAGTTGGGCTTAGACAGGAGACCTTTCGTGCTTCCCTTTTCAATGTCCCCCTTCCTTTCAACAGCAATCCTGTTTCCGAGGGCAGAGCTTCCCCTTAATGGCTTCAAAGATTTGCCCAGCCACACCTACCTTTATCATCTGGAAGTGTTGGCTCTTTTTTTGTTTGTTTGTTTGCTTTGTTTTGTTTTACCTTGGTTGGGGCTGGAGTGATAGTAAAGAGGGTAGGGCATTTGCCTTGCACGCACTGGACATGGGTTCAATTTCTCCGCCCCTTTCCCAGAGCCCTGCAAGCTACCGAGAGTACCCTGCCCTCCCGACATAGCCTGGAAAGATACCCGAGAGTATTGGATATGCCAAAAATAGTAACAAGTTTTACAACGGAGACATTACTGGTGCCCGCCCGAGCAAATCGATGAACAGTGGGACAACAGAGCTATAGTGCTACCTCAGTATTTAAAGTTATTGCAGAATATTGGAATAAAATTAATTACATTAAGAAATGATATATTTAGCTCAAAATAGAATAATTAAGAAGCAAAGTCACAAAATAGTCATTATCTTGATTATAGTACAATAAGCAAGCATTATTTTTTAGGGTAAAATTAAACATACTTAAGATAAATAATTTTTTTACAATCTAGTTACAATCTAGTTCATAATAATAGCCAACATTTGTTTAATGTTAAATATATAACAAATACTACGTATACAGGGGCTACTCATGGTTCTTTGCTTGCTTGGGGGTGGCTCCTGACGGTCTTAGGGAATCATGTACTACATAAGCTTGAATCCAGACCTTCGACACGGAAAGCACCTCCACCTTTTGAGCTATCATTCTGGCCCCAAACTACTTACACCCTAGGCTCCATGTTTGTAAAGAATGGGATGAAAATTATAAAAATAACAGCACAAATGGGTTATTTCATGAATAAAAGAATTGAAAGAGGATCTGGCTTCTTTTTATATTGCAAGACCTCCAGCATTTAAGTGAGGTGAGGTGCCAGTGGCAGGAACAGAAGTTCCTTCCACTATCAGAGTAGTGTCTGAAGGACACTCTAACTTGGAATTTCAGTTTAACTTAAAAATGTAATTTAAAATGAAGTAAAATTATAAATTACAAATCATGCCACTACTGTTTTGCCATGCACAATAGGAAAGTGTCTTGCCAAAAGTTTAAAACACTTTCAGAGCAAACTCTCCTCTAATTGATACTCACCACTGTGCCTTACATAGTGCTTAGGGCACACTCAATTCTCAGAAATTGAACTACTTTTCCATGCATTTGCTTATTTTCCCCCGTACTTTCTTTATCCTGCTCAGATCATGCATTCTGTTTTAACCACATGTTGTTTCTCCTCGCCAAACTAATTTCCTTCAAGAATTGACTTAACGTTTATCTTGCCTATTGGGTTTTATCTATTTATTTATTTATTTTCAAATATGAGAACTCTTGGCCATAAAGATAGTGCGAAACGGAGTGCAATGACAGAAAAATAAAGAATATCTAATACAGAATTAATTTGTTTCTTAAGGCAAATTTTTAAATGATTTTTGTGATGTGTCTATGGATTCTTTTCCATCCATCAGGCTAGTATCATTGAACCAATTTTTGTTTTGTTGTCATTTTTTTCTGGGGTAGCAGGGGATTGGGGCACACCAGCTGTGCTAAGGGAACACGCCTAGTTGTATACAGGAAGCCATATGTGGTACCAGGAATCAACTTGGGTCCACCATGTGAAAGGCTAGTGTCTTACGCACTGTACTATCTCTCTGACTCTAAGGTCTTTAATCTTAGTCATGTGGAATTCTGAGAGTGCCGGAGGTGAGGCTGTGTAGGAACATAGAAAAATTAGGACCCATAGGGGCTGGAGTGATAGCATAGCGGGTAGGGCGTTTGCCTTGCATGCGGCCAACCCGGATTCAAATCCCAGCATCCCATATAGTCCCCTGAGCACCGCCAGTAGTGGTTCCTGAGTGCAGAGCCAGGAGTGGCCCCTGTGCATCGCCGGGTGTGACCCAAATAGCAAAAAATAAATAAATAAATAAAAAATTAGGACCCATAGATGCATAATTTAGCATGTGATTCAATAATTACTTGTTCACAATTGATATAATGGTATTAGACATTCCTTAATTTTCTAATTATTTTATTTAAACTTAGCACTTATCAATAAGTAATTTTTTTCCTACAATCCATTTAAGATAATTAGATTCACAAAGCCTAAGATACTCCATGGCTGCTTTTTCTAAGTTTTAAAGTGTGTAGAGGTACTAGATATTAGTTAATTTCACTATATAATGTCAAAAATCTATATAATCCCCATCTGGAAATTTAATGGTAGTTTTATTTTGCTTCAAGTTCAAATTCCGTAACCAGGAAACATGAAGAAAAGTCATTTAATTCCATTAGAAAAATTATTGGTATCTCTTAATTTATCAAATTCACTTTCTAAAATTCATTTTTGATAAACTTTGGGGGGTGACCTTGCCACACCCAGATACCCTCAGGACTTACTGCTGGCTCTTTACAAAGGAATCACTCCAGTTAGGCCCACTAGAACAGAGTCAGGGATTTGAACCAGCATTGGTGATGTGCAAGGCAAGCACCATATCTGCAGCATTATCTCTCTTGCACTCCTTTGTATAATTTTTGTATAATTTTAAAATTTTTGTATAACTTTTATACTTTTATAAATATTATACATTTGTATAATTTAGAAGTATAAAAATTCCTACATCCCTCTCAGAGAACTCGGCAAGCTACCGAGAGTATCCCGCCCGTACAACAGAGCCTGGCAAGCTACCCGTGGTGTATTAGATATGCCAAAAACAGTAACAATACGGAGACATTACTGGTGCCTGCTCGAGCAAATTGGTGAACAAGGGGACAACAGTGCTACAGTACAGTAATTTTTGTATAATTTGTATAATTTTTATACTTCTAAATAGTTGGGAATAAAGTTCAAATAATTTTAGGTTAAAAAAGTCTTGATATTATGTAGTCTTAAGAACTTCTTTTTTGCCATAAAATAGTAATCACATAGAGCATAAAGTTAAGTGCACTCAATGAAAAATTGTTTTGAACTGAGAGATCAGGTATGTATACTAAGACAGAAAGAAACATAAGAGCAAAACATACATTTCTTCTCTGATTTCTTTTTTTAATTTGTTTTTAATTTTAATTAGTTACTATTTGTTTTTAATAAAATTTGTTTCTTTTTATAATTATATTAATTTATATAATGAAATTTATTTGAAGTTAGGAAGTTAATATTGAAAGTGTTAAACGTTTTGAATGCCTTTTAAATTGAGTATATCCAGAAAACAAAATATGTATTTGTGGTAAAAAGGAACTTAAAATTTAAAGTATTCTGGCAGAAGGGTTTAATCTCAAGAATTATGAAAAGAAATCGGAGATAAAATAGGAAATTGGAAGGAATATTTGGCTTTCATACTAAGACATAGACAATCTGAAACTTTGTTCCCTTTGTCTATATTATGTGATTTCAAGGATTGTTTAAAATGCAAGCCTAAACTGCATAAATGACCATTTGAACTGTATATTGGAAAGAGAATAAAAATTTGAGGTTAAAGTCATTTAATAGAATAAAACACAAAATGCAGTCCACCAGAAGTGATGAAGTGGGCAAAGATTGGAAGAATATGTAGTAAATGAAATATATGAATCTTTGAGCATTTTAACCCTCTTTTATTTGTGTTCTCCTACAGTTTAGAATTCTATATCATAAGATTTGTAATTATGAGTATTGTAAACCTCTTGAAGAAATATAGGACTAAGGTAATGCTTTTGAAAGAGTTCGATTCCTCCATCCCTCTGGAGAGCCCGGCAAGCTACCGAGAGTATCCTGCCCGCACGGCAGAGCATGGCAAGCTCCCCATGGCGTATTCGATATGCCAAAAACAGTAACAACAAGTCTCACAATGGAGACATTACTGGCTCATCAAATTGATGAACAATGGGACGACAGTGCTACAGTGATATTTATTTTCATTTTACTTAATTACTATTTTTTTACTGGCACCATTCCGGGCCTTGTTCAGCCCTATATTGTGACTCCAGAGTTCAATGCTTGGACCCACTGATCCTAATACTGGTGAGTCCCTATGGTGCTCTAGAGACAGCAGCACCACACACAGTGGCCTAAGACTCCCAGGTGGTGTCAGGTATTAAATTTAAGGCCTCAGCATGCTAGGCATAAGCTTTATCACTTGCTTTCATGCCTTTCTGATGCCTTTAATGCATTTTATTCAGCAAAAGATACATTCAAGGCCTTCCAGATTCTAGCTAGATGAATGCTTATTTTATTTAAAGGCATTCCTAAAATTTTGAATGCAGAAACACTGCAATAAAAGAAGCATTTGTGTATAGGAAGTAATGATGAAATATTAATATTATAGTATCCTTGTCTAACTGCATGATTGGAAATAATGACTAATCATTCTCCATAGAAGAATGTATGCTACTTGCGCTGAATACTAGTGTCCTAAAAGAAATGAGCCTCCTTTGTTGAAAGATTCAAATCACAAAATATCCCTATGCATAAATGGGAGCAATTAATATTGATAAAATGGAAATACTGCCCAAGATCATCTACAGATTTTATGTAATACCCATCAAAATACAAAAGTCATTCTGCAAAAACTAGAATAAAGAAACATAAAATGTATGTGGAATCACAAGACCTCTAAATAAATATCCAAAACAACCTTAGAAGGAAAATATAATTAAACTTGAAGTATTGTACTGCTAGATTTCAAATTATGTTACAAAGCTAGAGTAATAAAAACAGTTCAATACCAGCACAAAAAACATCTGCATAAAACAATAGTACAGTACAAAAAGCCAATCGTTATATTCTAATTTGAGAAAGTAGCCAAAAATATAGAATGGGTGGAGGGGGAAATGTCTTTTAAAAATGTTACTAGAAAAACTGTTTTGAAACACATGTGGAGTGAGGAAATTATTTCCCGTCCTCACATCACTCAGAAAAACTACCTCTAATAAAAAGGAATATTAATATTGCAAGTAGAGTGTTTGCTTTGCATGTATGCTGTCCGAGTTCAATTCCCAGAACCCCATATGGCATACAGTCTCCTATGCACTGCCAGGAGTGATCTCTGAGCAGAGAGCTGGGAGTCGACCCAGAGCACCCCCAGGTGTGGCTAAAAAAAAAGTAATTCTAAATGAGGTACACTTAAACGTCAGGCCACGCCACATTTCTAAAAGAAAATGTAGGAAGAAGTCCACCAATATTTATGTTGGTCGAGAGTTTTCAAAATGACGTACGCAAAAACATACATAAAACACAAAACTCAGCAGGTAGTACTATATTGCATTATGCAAACAGAAAGAAATAACTAATAAAATTAAAAGACTGCCTGAAAAATGTGAGGAAAAATTTTAATCTATCACACATTGGGTTAATGTCCACAATATTATAAGAACTCATGTCACTAACAACCAAAGTATGATTTTAAAAAATGGAAAAAGAAATTTAGTAGGGTTTTCCAAAAAGACCAAAATGGCCAACAGACGTAGGAGAGAAAGCTTAGCATCACTAGTTCCAGGAAAATGCAGGTCTAAAGCACACTGTGCTGTCAGTTCACACCCGGTAGAATGAATACCAGAAAGAAAACAGCAAAGAAACAACAGGTGCTTGCAAGGAAGCAATTACAAGGAAATATTTTATATGGTGGAATAGAAATAATAAATAAGGAAGTTCCTTTTTTTTTCTTTTTGGGTCATACTGGCGATGCACAGTGGTTACTCCTGGCTTTGCACTCAGAAATTACTCCTGGCTGTGCTCAGAGGACCATATGGGATGCTGGGGATCTAACCTGGGTCAGCTGCGTGCAAGGCAAACCCCCTAACAGCTATACTATCACTCCAGCCCCCAAAGTACCTATTTTTAAAAAGTAGACCTACCACTAGATTTATTCATTTCACATCTGAATACACACCAAAAGGAAATAACAATAAATAAGTTTATTGCAGCATTACTCACAACATCCAAGTGTTGGAAGTATCCCAAATACCATAAGCATATCTTTTCATTTGTGACAATGTTTTATATTATGAAGGAAGTCAGAAACAAGAATTGAATGCTATTACTTATATATGAAATCTAAACATGTTAAAATGGTATAAAATACTAAAGTGGTGCTAACCAGAAGTGGGTTGGGGAAAAAAGAGATGGTAGTTGCAAGAGCAAACTTGTAATGAACAGTAAATAATTCTAGAAATCAAGTGCACAATATAATAAATGTTGAAAATGATAAAACATAATCATGTATTATAATAAAAAATCAGTATTCCCATTCATATTATAATATAAAATATATCAAAGTATCACACTCGATAGTTTAAACTTACATAGTATCCCTGCCAAATTTATTTAATAAAAATGCAGTTGAGTGAGGAAAAATAAAAAGCTTCTTCCAGATTCCTTTGCCCTGGTAGTCTGCCTGTCCATGTTAAGGATAAATGTGCAATCTGGTAAACTCTCTTCTGTCTTTCAGAGGAGACCTCTGTTCATGCAATGACAAGGAAAAATTTGTTATCCTTTCTGTTCCATAGAAACCAAGATTAAGATGACTGCATTAGCAAAGGCAGCTTGGTAACAGATTATCTGGAATCTATCCAAAGCTTGACTCATCCTTTCTGACACCCCCTCTATATGCAAACTCTCCTGCAGCTAGAAACTTGCTTTCTTCTGGATACTGATACACATGGTCAGAAAGTGGGAGTATAAATGGAATCAAACAAACTGCTGTTCTTACTCTCAATATATCAAAAGAGCAATTAATCTGTAGCAGCAACACGAGCCCTGAAATCTCTACCATATTACAATCGAGACTTGAACAATGCTGGGGTTTTTAAAGCTGTCAAAATTTGTAATCAAGTTTGGCCACCATGAAAGTCTCTTTGAACTTACTTTTTATCAAAAGCCTTACCAGAAATAAAATTTATTAATACATATTCTGTATATTATACTTCACATTATATAATATATTTCTATAAGAAGAAAGCTGGAGAAATGCACATTTTATTAAAAATCATGCAGAATACAAATTGCATCAATGAGTGAATAGGTGAATTGATGGAGGTCATTACAACAGTTTAAAAAATTATTGTACTATATGGCAGTCCTTCAAAAACTAGAAATTGAGCTTCCATATAACCCCATAATACCACTTCTGGAAATACATTCTGAGAGTGCAAAAAAGCACTGCACCTATGTGTTCATTGCAGCACTGTTCATAATAGAAATGACATCTGCACCTATATGTTCATTGCAGCACTGTTCATAATAGCCCAAATCTAAAAACGACCCAAGTGACCGAGAACAGACGACTAGTTAAAAACACTTTGGTACATCTACACAATGGAATACTATGCAGCTGTTAGGAGATATGAAGTCATGAAATTTGCTTATAAGTGGATAGACATGGAGAGTATCATGCTAAGTGAAATGAGTCAGAAAGAGAGGGACATATATAGAAGACTTCACTCATTTGTGGAGTATAAAATAACATAACACAAGACTGACACCCAAGGATAGTAGGTACAAGGGGCCAGGAAGATGAGGGGGGGTTGGGGAAAAGGCAGCTAGAATAGAGAAAGGATCACTAAGAAAATGACAATTGGAGGAATCGGTGGGAATGGGAGATGGGTGTTTGTGTGCTAAAAGTAGAGAAGGGAGCAAGCATGATAACCTCTCAGTATCTGTACTGCAAACCATAATGCCCAAAGTAGAGAGAGAGTATGAGGAATATTGTCTGCCATGCAGGCAGGGGGAGGGTGGGAAAGTGCGAGTATATTGGGGATATTGGTGGTGGGGAATGTGCACTGGTGGAGGGATGGGTGTTTGATCATTGTGTGATTATAACTCAAACTTGAAAGATTGTAACTATGGATGGTGATTCAATAAAATTAAAAAACAAATTATTTTAGTTCTTGTAATAAGTATAATAAAATACTCAAAACTAATGTCTGAATAGAGCATTTAAATGTATGTTAATAAAAACATTTGTTTTCAGAAGCCCTGATTACATACCCATACTAATCTATTTAAATTTATAATTACAATATGGGCTGGAGTGATAGCACAGTGGGTAGGGCGTTCACCTTGCACATGGCCGACCCAGGTTCGATTCCTCTGCCCCTCTCGGAAAGCTTGTCAAGCTACTGAGAGTATCTCGCCCGCATGGCAGAGCCTGGCTAGGTACCCATGGCGTATTCAATATGCCAAAAACAGTACCAACAAGTCTCACAATGGAGATGTTACTGGTACCTGCTTGAGCAAATCGATGAGCAATGGGATGACAGTGATACAGTGAATTATAATATGAAATGCTGAATTATCATGTGACCAAGACCAAGAATCAGTCACACACTTTCTACTTTTTTGCTTATTTAACCTCTTTCAGAAGAAAAATGTGAGGTTTTATATAGTTAAATTCACAAACTCCAAGGGCTGGAAATTACCAATCAGAATAGTGAGACCAAAACGTGTTTGTATTTAGTACTATCAATATTGAAAAATAAATAATTGTGACATTCATCATTTACTAGCTCTGAGATTAATTATTCATGGAACCCTACAGGTTTTGTTTTATTTAATCTCACAACTTTGTGAAGAAAATGCTAAAATTACTCTCATATTGTGGAAGAGAAAATGAACATTGAAGGAAGCTGAGAAGTAGGATGTATTCAGGTACACACAGAGTACATGCAGTTAACCATCATCTTGAATTGCCCTTAAACATCTCATTTGAAACAGGATTAAAACATCCTGAAGCAGTTCATCATTCCTTAAGTATCTCACATCTAATTGCTTTTGACACTTCCTGTAGTATTCACAGAACTACCTTCAACCTCAAGTTTAATCTCTTTCAGAAGTTTCATGTTCACAGATAAGTTCAAATATCATTTTTGGATCCACACAGTTCTCATGTAAGAGTGAAAATGTAGGTCTAGAAAGATAGTATCGGGGCTGAATTGCTTTCCATGCATACTATCAACTGTGGTTGGAATTCCAGCAACACATTTGATCTCAGCACCGCCAGGAACAATCCCTGCCTATAGAGCTATGAGTAAGGAGCACAGTCAGGTGTAATACACATCCTCCCTCCACCCCAATGAAAAAAATTAGCAAAAGCCAAGGAAATTATGTAAACCACAGAGAAAATTTTACAAGATTCAACTAATTCTCCTTTATCCTCAATGACACTGAGCCAAGCTAACATAGTGATCAAGAAAGAGTGATTGGAAGTTCCAGTAGTTGAAAAATACCCAGCTTTAACTGTTGGGTCTTTTGGCTTGTTTCTTTTGTTTATGAAGATCTTTAAATTTGCCCTACCATATGAGAGATAATTTTGCAGGGTATAATATTCTTGGTCAATTATATTAATCTGTGTGTATATTTACTGTATCATTCTTTCTTCTTATTCATTTCACTAAGTATGATACTCTCCATGTCAATCCATTTACAGGCAAATTCCATGATTTCATTTTTCCTGACAATGCATAGTATCCCATTGTGTCGATGTGTTTCTTCATCCACTCATCTGTTCTTGGGCACTTGAGTTGTTTCCAGATTCTGTCTATGGTGAAAAGTGCTGCAATGAACATAGGAGTGCAGGTGGTGTTTCTGCTATGTGTTTTTGGGAACCCAGGGTATTTTGGGCCCCCAAGCCCCCAGTGGCATTGCTGGGTCAAGTGGGAGCTCAACCTCTAGTTTTTTGAGAATCGTCCATATTGTTTTACCAAAAAAACTGGACCAGTCAGCATTTCTACAAGCAGTGAAGTAGAGTTCCTTTATCCCCACATCCACACCAACACTGGTTGCTTTTGTTCTTTTGGATGCGTGCCAGTCTCTGGGGTGTGAGATGGTATCTAATTGTTGTTTTGATCTGCACTTCTCTGATGATTAGTGATGAAGAGCATTTTTTTATGTGCCTTTTGGCCATTCAATTTTCTTGCTTGAAAAAGTTTCTGTTCATTTCATCACCCCATTTACTTGTGGGATTAGATATTTTTTTCTTGTAGAGTTCAACCAGTTCCTTGTATATCTTTGATACAAACCCCTTATCAGAAGGGTATGAGTGAATATCTTTCCCATTCCATAGGCTGTCTTTGTGTCCTGGTTACTGTTTCTTTTAAGGTGCAAAATTTTCTTAGTTTAAGATAGTCCCATTTGTTTATCTTTACTTCCACTTCCTTAGTCAGTGGTGTTTCATCTTTGAAAATATCTTTAGCTTCAATAGCATGGAGGGTTTTGCGGACCTTTTTCCTTCAATGTACCTTATGGATTCTGGTCTGATGTTGAAGTCTTTAATCCATTTTGATCTGACATTTGTGCATGGTGTTAGGTAGATATCTGAGCATGGTTTTTTGCATGTAGCTGTCAGGTTTTGCCATCACCATTTGTTAAAGAGGCTTTCCTTGCTCCACTTCATATTTCTTGCTCCCTTATCAAAGATTAGATGATCATATAATTGAGGGTGTGTGTAAGGATACTCAACCCTATTCCATTGGTCTGCAGATCTGTTTTTGTTCCAATAACATGCTGTTTTAATTATCACAGCTTTGTAGTACAGTTTGAGGTTGGGGAAGAAAGATGATGCCTCCCATCCCCCCCCAAGAATTGCTTTATCTACTTGTGAGGATTATTGTTCTATATGAATTTCAGGAGTGTTTTATCAATTTCTTTGAAAAATGTCCTTAGTATATTTTTAGGAATCACATTATATCTGTATAATGTCTTGGGGAGTACTGCCATTTTGACAATGTTAATTCTCCCATTCTATGAGCAGGGGATGAGTTTCCATCTCCTCTTATCCTCTTTTATTTCTTGAAGTAGCATTTTGCAGATTTATTCATACAGGTCTATTACCTCCTTAGTTAAGCTGATTCTGAGGTACTTGATATTTTCAGGCATGGTTGTGAATGGGATTGTTACCTTTCATAACACTTTCCTCTTGTTCATTATTTGCATATAGGAATGTCATGGACTTTGGGGTATTGATTTTGTAGCCTGCCACTTTACTATACAAACTTACTGTTTCTAGGAGGTTCTTGATAGAGACTTTAGGGTTTTTGAAGTATAGTATCATGTCATCTGCCAACAGTGAGAGCTTGATTTCTTCCTTTCCTATCTGGATGCCATTAATATCTTTTTCTTGCTTGACTGCTATGGCAAATGCTTCTGTACTATATTAAATAGAAGTAGCGAGAGTGGGCATCCTTGTTTTCTCCCTGATCTTAGAGAGAAGGCTTTTATTTTTTTCCCCATTGAGAATAATGCTTGCCATGGCTTGTGGTTGATGGCTTAGAGTATATTGAGGAAAGTCCCTTCAATTTCCAATTTGCTGAGATTTCATTATAAACAGGTGTAGGAGCTTGTCAAGTGCTTTCTCTGCATCTTTTGATATGATCAAATGGCTTTTCTTTTTTCTTTTATTAATTAATGGATTATTTTGATTGACTTGTGAATGTTAAACAATACTTGCATCCCCGGGACTAATCCCACTTGGTGATGGTGTATGATTTTTTTGATGAGTCATTGGATTCTATTTGCTAATATTCTGTTGAGGATCTCTGCATCTGTGTTCATCAGAGATATCAGCCTGCCTGTAATTTTCCTGTTTCTTCTGTTTCTGGCTTTTTTGATATTAGGGTGATATATATGCCTCATACAAACAGTTTGGGAGTGTTTCTGTTTCTTCAGTTTCCTGGAAAAGCATGAAAAGGACTGGAAACAGGCCCTCTTTAAATGTTTGGAAGGGACTCTCTGCACCTAAAGACTTTGATTCCAGAGATCTAACACATTCGGGCATCCAGCACAACATCCGATAGCAATGTACTGGGACTGCGAACTGGGCTACAACTCTGTACTGCCGGGGATGGATTTTTTTCCTCCCCACCCTGTCTTCCTGCACGGAAAGCAGCGGGCTGGCGGCACCCACGTGGCAGGCGCCATCTTCTAGACTCCAAACCCAGAGGTATTCGGTTTTTACTTTTGGGGCTCCCAGGAACTCATGGGAAGGGGGCGTAACTGGCACGCCCTCGGCCCAGATAAATCCGGAGCCACTGAGCGCGAATCTCGGACCCTCTGCGCCTAAAGACTTTGAATTCAGAGACTTCTTACAGCAATTCACTGGGACTGTGAGCTGTGCTATGCGATTTATGGCAGAATTTTCCCTGGACTTTATACAGAAATCCAAAACCGCGTGGACGCTTCCGCGCGACTTAACATTTATAATTTTCAGCAATGTGAAACGGTTCCTTTGAACAGGTCTGACTTGGGGGGGAAACTCCAAATAATAACAGTAAGTTTTTGTTGAAATATTGAAGGTTTTTAATGTAGCAGCCACCTCTCTGGACTGTGAATTAAGCAAAAGCCCCACGACGCGGCGTGGCGTACACCATACTATGAGGCGCGGGAAGGGGGATGAGGGGGAAAAAGAAAAAAAAATTGGGAGAAGGAAAAAGAAAAAAAAAGAAAAGAGAGAGAGAGTTATGTACTTGTAGCAGTGGGGCTACATATCTCTTCATTTCCAGCAATGAAAAACTAATTATTAAATGTAGTAGGTCTGTCTCTCTTGGGTGGAAACTCCAACAACTATAGTGAGTTTTGTGTTGAATTATGGAATGTAATCAAGGTAAAGAAAAAATGAAGTGAAATTCATTAGTTATACAGTAGGGGGTAGGGGGTGGGGCTGGGGGTATACTGGGGTTTTTGGTGGTGGAATATGGGCACTGGTGAAGGGATGGGTGTTTGAATATTGTATAACTGATATATAAACCTGAGAACTTTGTAACTTTCCACATGGTGATTTAATAAAAAGTTAAAATAAATAAATAAATAAATAAATAAATGTTTGGAAGAATTTACCAGTGAATCCATCTGGACCAGGCCTTTTGTTTTTGGGAAGACTTTTGATTACTATTTCAATTTCTTTGATATTGATAGGTCTTTTTAGGTATTCCAAATCTTCTTGGTTCAGTTTTGGAATGTTATAGGAATCCAGGAATTTATCCATTCTTCTAGGTTCTCTTGTTTTGTGGCATACAGTCTTTCAAAGTAATCTCTGATGACCTCTTGAATTTCTTTGATTTCTGTTGTGATGCCCCCCATTTCATTTCTGATTCAGTTTATTAGAGTTCTCTCTCTTTCCTTGTGAGTCTTGCTAGTTGTTTATCAATCTTTTCTATTTCCTCAAAGAACCATCTCTTGGTTTTATTGATCTTTTGAATTATTTTTTGTGTTCTCATGTCATTGATTTCTGTTCTGTTTTATTATTTCTTTCACTTGTCTGGTTTGGGCTACTTTTATTGCTCATTTTCTAATATCTTAAGCTGTGTGTGAAGTCAAATTATTTATGTGAGCCCTTTCTTCCTTCATGATAAATGCTTGCAGAGCTATAGATTTTGCCCTTAACGCTGCCTTAGCAGTGCGTGTCCTGCAAGTTCTGGTAGCTCATATCTTCATTCTCATTTGTTTCCAAGAATCTTTTGATGTCTTCCTTGGTTTCCTCTCTGACTCACTGGTAGTTCAATATTGGGCTGTTTAATTTACAGTCTTTGCTTTGAATCTCTGTTTCTGTGTGTAATAAATTTCTATCTTCAGTGCAACGTGGTCTGAAAAGATAGTTGATAAAATTTCTATTTTCCTGATTTTACTGAGGTGTATGGCCTTGCACATGGTTTATCTTGCAAAATGTTCCATGTTCACTAGAAAATAATGTGTATTCATTGGGGGGGGATGAAAAAAGCCTTCTATATATCTATTAGCCCTTTCTCTTCCATTTTTTTCCTTCAAAGTCAGTACTTCCTTGGTGAGTTTTAGTCTTGTTGATCAATCCAGAGGTGATAGGGCAATGTTGAAGTTTCCAACTACTATTGTTTTGCTACCAATATTCTCCTTGTTGTCTTAAGTATTTTTCTGACCCCACACTGGGTACATATATATTTAGGAGTGTGATTTTTTCCCTGATATAGATATCCCTTAATTATTAAAAAATGGCCTTCACTGTCCCTTCTAATCTTTTTCAGTATAAAACCTATGTTGTGGGATACTTGTATGGCCACCTCAACTTTTTTTTTAATTTAGAGGTTTTTGAAGGGAAGGAGGGAGAGAAAGTGGGAGTGGAGAGTAACATGCTCAAGAGAGAACCCATGCTTCCCCAAGGGAAGAGAGAGCCCCTACACACATCCAGACATTAGACATGCAAGTATGAAAGTACACATCTCAAGAGGGGAGATGCAGGCTACACTTTGCTCCCTGGGGCAGCATATGTGCCACCCCAGCTTTTTTCAAGGAGTTGTTTGCTTGAAGGATGTTGTTTCCATCCTTTGACTTTGAGTCTGTGTTTGCTCTGACCATTTAGATGTGTTTCTTGTAGATAGCAGAATGGTGGGTTCAATTTTTTAATCCATTTTGCCTCCCTTTCCTCTTAATTGGTGCACTTAAATCATTGACATTGAGAGAGATTATTGTCATGGGGTTTTGTGCTATCTTTCTGTAGAAGTTTGCTATGCTTGTAGGGTTTGTCTTGTCTAACAGTAACCCTGAAGTCCTTTTTCTAAGGTTGGTTTTGAGTCTATGAAATTCCTGAGCAGTTGTTTATCCATGAAATAGAGTATTGCTCTTTTGAGTCTGAGTGAGAGTCTAGCCAGGTAAAGTATTCTTGGCAAGATGTTCATTTCATTGAGTACTTTCATTATATCCCACCATTATCTTCAGGCTTGGAAGGTTTCCTCTGATAAGTCTTCTGTAAGGGATGCTCCTTTGTATGTGATTTCCTTCTTTGACCTTGCTGCTTGCAGTATAGTGTCTCTATACGTGGTATTTGTCATTCTGATTATATGTCTTAGAGTCTTTTTATCAGGGTCTCTTTTAGTTGGTACTTTTTGGGCTTCTTGGATCTAGGTGCCTGAATTCTCCAATTCTGGGAACTTCTCATCAATGATATATTTAAGTATTTCTACTTCATTGGGGTTGCCTCCCTGTCCTTCTGGTACTCCAGTGATTCTTATGTTGTTCCTAGAATTCATTCCTTACATTTTTTATTCATCTTTGAGCTATTTTGAGGTCTTTTTCCATTGTACATTGTTGTCTGTATGCTTTCTGTAGCTCATCTTCAAGCTCACTGATTCTATCTTTGGCTGTTGTCATTCTACTGTTGAGGACTCCCACTTAGTTTTTAATTTCACCTACCGAATTCTTTATTAATGACACTTCTATTTGTAGCTTTTTTTATTCCTGTTCTCATTTCTTCCTATATTTTATTTGGCTGTCCATTCCACTGTTTCTTTCATAACCTCCTTTAGTTTACTGGATGCCTATTCCACTGTTTTTTTGAGTGCATTGAACATCCTCAACATATCATCTCTGAATTCTTTATCGGAGATATTGTATTTGTGGATGTTCCCTATTGAGGCTACCGGGCTCTTTTCTTCATCCATTCCTCATGGTAAAATCTGCATGGTTTCTTCATGCTGCTGAAATGGTATGGAGGTGGATCTCTCCAGTTCACTATTGGTGCCTACTCTTGCTGCGACTGAGGATTTATAATGAGCACAGTAGATGGTAGTTTCCAGTAGATGGTTATAATTCACAGCCACATAAACCATCTGAAACTATGTACACTAAAAATTCTTGAGTGTTTGATTTTCTGGCAGACTCCCCTATATTATAGCCCATATTATGTTGGAATTAATTCTATATATATCTAAGATTTCTTCGTTAAAAATGCAAGTAGGGGCCTGGAATGTTAGCACATGAGGAAAGGCCTTTGCCTTGCATGTGGCCCACTTGGCTTTCATCCCGAGCACCCCTTATGGCCTACACAAAGCTCCCAGGAGTGATCTCTGAGATCAGAGCCAGGAGTAAACTCTGAGAACTACTGGGTATGGACTAAAGACATCAACAAAAATGATTTTATCTGAGTTTTCAAAATGATAATGTGTGAACATAAATTTAAAGATAAATCAGGCTAGAAGTCCCAGATGTAACAGCCATTGACAAGTGATGAAAGGGAACTATGTATAAATGTTTCCATTCCTCCATTTCTAGTTGGGATAACTGAGAAAGGTATCATCCTGTCTCCAGAGTTCCTTCACAAGATGGAGTTTCTATGCTCAGAGTAATATCTGCGCCTATTATGGACTATTTGTTGGTCTTTTGCCTTACTCTTTTACTTTCTTACTCATCTAGCTTTATTTCCTAAGACTACCTCCCAATGAAATCATTTTAACTCTTTATATCAATATTAGAAGTGCATACATATGCATGTTTTTATCTGGTAAATCTTCCAGTTCCACAAAGTATTTCTGAGTAAGAACAACTGTTGGGTTTTTTAAAAATAGAACCTGATTTTGAAGGAAGCATTGTGAGATGAATAAGCATAATAGGGCTGGTGTCTTAAAACTGGAAACCTAGAGCTTCTGTTGAGTTTTAGTCAACCCCTGGGAATTTGATCACCAGAAGACATATCATTTTCATGCTTCTGCTGTATACAGTGGGAACAACAAACCACACCAAGTAAGCTAGTAATAGTTCTTTTGATGAAAGTCAAGACAGATAATAAATACCTGGTTTTATTACTGAGGTCTTCAGTTCTGATAGTATGACTTTTAACCTGCACCTATCTGAGCAGCTTTTCATAGACACCTTTACTCAAGTCTCCTCAAAATCTTTGTAGTTCACAAATGAGGTAAAAAGCACATCCTAGATGATAATTGAATGGGGAGTACCCCAAAGTCCTATGTTTGATCTGTCTGAACCCCACCCCATGCATAGGTACAAGTTGTTCTTACTGTATTTTTAAAATCAATTTTTTTGGTAGCAGGATAATCTTCAACTGCATATTAAAAGACCTTCTAAAAGTAAGTACTCTTGAGAATGTTATTGATATCCCTGAACTAAAACAGCAAGTTTATTTTAGTTAAATGAATAAAGAGTAGAAATTTTTTACTTCTATGATACTACCCAAGAAAAATCACTTAAAGGTAACAGTTTCATAAGAGTTCTAGAAGGCAAATGATTACTCCTGGACTATGGGACTTAACTACCTTTACAAATTCTTCCTAGCATTTTTATTTAGGATAAACAAAAAAAAAATCCGTTGTTGATATCCATCTATTGAAGATCAATGGACTCCTTTGTGTTCACATCCAGATTATCTAACAACTGAAAATGTTCATAGATATGCATAAGTGTTCGTAAATCTTCATAAACATTCTAAAGCAATAAGTCTATAAGATTTAGCTAGGAAGTTCACCAATGACTTCAGAAAGTGCAGAAAGACATCCTGGTCTATTAGGAAAGAGTGCTCTAGAGTACTTTTTCCTTGTCAGGTAAACTGGAAAAAATGTGCAGCAGTAAAATTCTAAATAATAAGATTAAGATTGCTTTATACATGGAATCATACTGAAGATGGTTTCTTTCTTTAGAGTTTACAAAGAATATGTGGTTACCAAATCAAGAATTTGGACCCACATCTTATTTCCATAAAGTTAATGTCTGTCACAAGGAATGTTAGAAACACTTGATCAGAATTACATTTATTGTGCTGAGAAAAAACAATTCCAGCTATTCTTCTTTTTTATTTTTTAATATTTTTTAGTGAGTCGCAGTGAGGGTACAGTTACAGATTCACACCTTTTCGTGCTTGTTTTTCCTTCATGCAATGTTTGAAAGCTCATCCCTCCACCAGTGTCCATTCTCCACCACCAATGAACCCAGTATCCCTCCCATCCCCCAATCCCATCCTCCCACCCCACCCCCTTCTGTGATAGGGCATTCCAATGTGTTCTTTCTCTCTCTCCTTTTGGGTGTTGTGGTTTGCAACAGGGGTATTGAGTGACCATCGTGTTCAGTCTCTAGTCTACTTTCAGCACGCATCTCCCTTCCCATGCAGGATCTCCAATCACATTTTACTTGGTGTTCCCTTCTCGATCTGGGATAACTTTCCCCCAGCGTGTGAGGCAAGCTTCCAAGCTATGGAGGCAACCTCCTGGCATTATATACTACTATTCTTGGGTGTTAGTCTCCTACTCTGTTATTTTATATTCCATAGATGAGTGCAATCTTTCTATGCCTGTCCCTCTCTTTCTGGCTCATTTAACTTAGCATGATACTTTCCATGTTGATCCACTCATATGAAAAGTTCATGACTTCATCTTTTCTAACAGCTGCATAGTATTCCATTGTATAGATGTACCAAAGTTTCTTTAACCAGTCATCTGTTCTCGGGCACTCGGGTTTTTTCCAGATTCTGGCTATTGTAAACAGTGCCACGATGAACATATAAGTGCAGATGTCATTTCAACTATACTTTTTTGTTTCTCCAGGATATATTCCCAGAAGTGGCATTGCAATTCCATCTATTCTTTAAGCAAAGCAAAAATCTCTTTTAAGTAAGTGACATAGGTGGGTCTTCTCTAGTTCTTAGAATGCATTTCTAGAGCAATTTCTTTTCAATTTGTTACTGTACATTTATTATTTTGGTTAAGGTAACACAAAAAGACAAAAATAGTTAAAAGCATGACGTCTTAAAGGAAAATACAGAATAGAAAAAGTGTGCTTCACTTTTAGGCACTATCACAGCGGGTAAGGCAGTTGCCTTACATGAGGACCTACCCAGGTTCGATTCCTCCGCCTTCCTATGAGAGCCTGACAAGCTACCGAGAATATCCCGCCTGCAAGGCAGAGCCTGGCAAGCTCCCCGTGGAGTATTTGATATGCCCAAAACAGTAACAACAAGTCTCACAATGGAGACGTTACTGGTGCCTGCTCAAGCAAATTGATGAACAACGGGGTGACAGTGATACAGTGAAATCTGTCCTAAAAATATGGGTTTATCACAGTGATAAATTTGTATTTATGCATTAAGAACATATATAAATGCATTCAAGCCCAATTAAACTGTTTATTAGGGATTAAACTAGAGTTAAACATACTAGTGCTGATAAATAAATTTAAGAATGCCTACAGTCACTTGTGGTTTCAAATGTCTTTTAATGAACATTTATTAGATTCTTATATGCCCTAGTTATTTCCAGGTCCTTGGGACTCTGTCCTTACAATTTAGCTAAATAGTTACCGATGGAAATCTTACTGATTTGGATGGCATAGTATGTCACTACATTTCAAAATTCATTTAAAAATTATATATTTGCATAATTTATCATCATAAATGACCCATTTTAGCATTTATTAAGGGATTATTATATGTATATTTAACTGGCATTAAAATAATCTTGATAAATAAATGAGTATAGTTGAAATTAATTTATTTATTCTAAATTTCTTGTTCTATGTGAGTACCCATATTTGCCTACTATAATTTATAAGACATTATCATGCTTGTCTATATAATGTCCTCATACTTTATAGTAACACTGCTTCCATATTTAAAGATAGATTGACTTTCCAACTATCTAGTGAAAAAAAGAGACATTTGTTTATGTTGCTTATTTTTTGTTGATATATTTGGTCACTTTAATAGCAGAAAGACTAAGCCTCAGGATAAATAATGGGAAGGAGGCACTGAGAGTCTTGAATTATTCTACATAATAATACAAAATACACGGGTCACTTTTGTTCTTTTGGATGTGGGCCAGTCTCTGTGGTGTGAGATGGTATCTCATTATTGTTTTGATCTGCATCGCCCTGATGATTAGTGATGAGGAGCATTTTTTCATGTGTCTTTTAGCCATTCGGATTTCTTCCTTGAGAAAGTTTCTGTTCATTTCATCGCCCCATTTTCTGATGGGGTTGGATGTTTTCTTCTTGTGAAGTTTAACCAGTGCCTTGTAAATCCTTGATATCAACCCCTTATCAGATGGGTATTGGGTGAATATCCTTTCCCATTCTGTAGACTGTCTTTGTATTCTGGTTGTTGTATCTTTTGAGGTACAGAACCTTCTCAGCTTAAGATAGTCTCATTTGTTTATCTCTGTTTCCACTTGGCTGGTCAGTGGGGAGTCCTCTTTGAAGATACCTGTAGCTTCAATGTCGTGGAGGGTTTTGCTGACCTTGTCTTTATTGTACCTTATGGATTCTGGTCTAATGTTGAAGTCATTAATCCATTTTGATCTGACTTTTGTGCATGGTGTTAGATATAAGTCTGAGCCCATTTTTTTTTGCATGTAGCTGTTCAGTGTTGCCAGCATCTTTTGTTAAAGAGGCTTTCTTTGCTCCACTTTACATTTCTTGCTCCCTTATCAAAGACTAGATGATCATATATTTGAGGTTTTGTGTAAGGGTATTCTAACCTGTTCCATTGGTCTACTGCTCTACCTTTGTTCCAGTACCATGCAGTTTTAATTATTACGCTTTGTAGTAGAGCTTGAGGTTGGGGAAGGTGATGTCTCTCATCTTCCTTTTCCCCAAAACTGCTTTAGCTATTCATGGAGGTTTGTTGTTCCATATGAATTTTAGGAGTGTTTGGTCCACTACCTTGAAGAATGTCATAGGTAAGCTTATAGGGATCACATTGAATCTGTATAATGCTTTGGGAAATATTGCCATTTTGACAATGTTAATTCTCCCAATCCATGAACAGAGGATGTGCTTCCATTTCCTTGTGTCCTCTTTTATTTCGTGAAGTAACCTATTGTAATTTTCTCTGTACAGGTCCTTCACCTCCTTAGTTAAATTGATTTCGAGGTACTTGATTTTATGAGGCATGATTGTGAACGTGGTTGCTTTTTAAATATCACTTTCTTCTCTCTCATTATTTGCATATAAGAAAGCCATGGACTTTTGGGTATTGATTTTATAGCCTGCGACTTTACTATACGAGTGTATTGTTTCAAGGAGTTTCTTGGTAGAGGTTTTGGGGTTCTCTAAAAATAATATCATATCATCTAAACCATTTGGTGCAGAGAGTCTCTTGCCCGCACGCCTGGCTATCTTCCCCAGGAGGGGCCCCCGGGAGGGGATGGGCTCCAGCTTCCCTCCCTACCCCGAGCAGAGCTCTTTGGGGGCCGAAGACCACCAGAACCTAGCTACAGCCATGCTCGAGGCCACACGTTCGGACGGGCCTCATGCATGAAGGTACCGGCAGAGGAATCCAGGTGTGTGTAATCCCATCAACAGCCAACATCCAGAGACTTAAAAGCAAGCTCCTAGAAGATATCCCAGAAGATATCTTGTAGCCTACTTCTCCCTCTGGGAGAAACTGGCAAGCTTTTGAGAGTTTCCTGTCCACTTGGGACAGCCTTGCAAACTTCCTATGGTGTATTCATATGCTAAATCCAGTAACTAGCTGGATCCCATTCCCCTGACCCTTTAAGAGCCTCCAATGAGACATCATTGGGAGTGCCAAGTCGAGAGAGACTTCTAAGATCTCAGGGAAAGGACGAATGGAGAGGTTACTAAGCCCGCTCAAGAAACCTATGATTAACGGGAATTTGTGATCATGATCGTGATTGTGAACAACACTATCCTCCAATTACATGAAATTAATATTAAAAGAATTTGTTTTTCTGCACTGCTGCATTAAAGTGTAAATAGTTGAAAGTACTAATATGTTCTTGCAATTGCTTCAGCCAAGGGACATGTGCATTGTTTCAAAATTTGCAAAAAATATTGCAATAATTCAGCAAAAAAAGAAAGAATAGTGGATATAAAGGCTTTCTTATGTATTAAACCTTGCCTATAATTATGTTATGTTTCTACCTTCGGTAAACAAAAATAGTTTTCTTCATTTGAAAAAAATTAATTGGTACAAACACAGACCATTACAACATATATACACAGAAATTCCCATAGATCATCAAGAGTGACATTTTAGGATAGAGCAGTTTATTTTTTCTCCAAATGTATTCATATGGAGAAGTTTGAATGTGTTTGACCTCTCTCTTTCATCTTGAAGAAGGAAGTTATCTTCTGTGTGTCTGGGAGAAGGAATTGGTGATGTTCAAGTCATTATCCACCCATTCTCTCCTTTTGGATCTTTAGACTGTTGAGAGAAATCTTTCCAGGTTATATAAACCACTTTTGGTTGGCCAGGACGGCCAACCATTGTCTCATGCTACCAATAACTCATCTGGCCTCTCTCAAGAGGGAATGATCAGTTTGTTAATCTAATATTTGTCTTCCTGTAGCTTCTCACCCACAATAAATCAATATTTGTGAATCTATCTCAATCTCTCCCATTTTGGTTTCTTTATTGATTTTATATTCAAGGGGCTGGAGTGATAGCACAGCAGGTAGGGCGTTTGCCTTGCACGCGGCCGACCCGGGTTCGAATCCCAGCATCCCATATGGTCCCCTGAGCACCGCCAGGGGTAATTCCTGAGTGCATGAGCCAGGAATGACCCCTGTGCATTGCCGGATTTGACCCAAAAAGCAAAAATAAAATAAAATAAAATAAAAAATAAATAAATTCGAGAAGGGTGTCTTGGGGCTGGACTGAGCTATCAGGGCGAGCCCATGTATACTGTACCGTACTGCGGACAGGAACATAGGGACCCATGAAAATGGGCGAGATTTCTCGTGTGTCCTGACTGGTTTGGATGAAGCTGAACATTTTCCCCCTTCAAGCTGCCTTCAGAAAAATAATTTCAGTATATTGAAAAGAGCAGTTTTACTTTTCTCACAGAAGCTTGGCTGGTCTTTGACATGAAGATCTCAGGTTTTAGCCAGGCCTGATCTCTGATATTGTAAATTATAGGCTTTGGCCCAGCCAAATCTTTGGGATGCAGATTTCAGGTGCTGGGGGAGAGGGGCAGTTGATTTCAGGTGGCAGCCCAGCCTTGTCTTTGGGATGTAAATCCAAATGCTTGTAGCCCAAGAAATGTTTTGGTTTTGTATCTTCTTTCCAAGGCCAAAATTCCTGGCCTGCAGATGCAAGGAAACAGTGTTTTGCTGCCTCAGTGTTCTTCCTGTAACTTCTTTTGATGCCTTTGGTGACGTCACTGTATTGCACCCTTTAGAGGTACCATGATCAATAAAAGGAGATCACTTGGCTCTACCTTTGACAAGTCAGAGAGAACCTTGGCCTTCCATGAAATATATTTCTTCCACGTTCCTTATCTCAGCGCCTCTGACCGCACGGACATTCACGCAACAAGGGTGTGTGTGGAGTGGGGAAGCTGGAGCGATAAAACAGTGGGTAGGGACTTTGCCTTGCACGAAGCAGACCTGGGGGTTCAGATTCTCAGCATCCCATATGGCCAGGAGTAATTCCTGAGTGCAGAGCCAGGGTGCAGAGCCAGGAATAACCCCTGAGCATTGCCAGGTGTGACCGCCCCCCCCCCAAAAAAAAGAAGAAGAAGGATGTGGGGCATCGTAGGGGGAGTACTATCCAGAAAAAAAAAACTTATTCAATCTTCAATATATTTGATGTGGATTTTTAAACAAGAATTGAATTTTTCAGGTCAATATGAAATCTTCAGATAATGAAAGTTTCTGGGGTGAGCCAAACAGTGAATGTGGCTCACTTTACTGAAAGTCAGGTATGAGATTGGAGGATCACTGGGTGTTGTCAAGTCTTTTTTAAACATTGCCCCTTCTCTTCTTCTCCCATCTCTGAAAACTCTCTGGCATTAGGAAAAGTTAAAACAGACTGATCTGAGGCTTGTAGTATAGAGGTCTGACAAACCTCTAGAAGCTGCTTGTTGCAATCTATTGGCTCTGACTGGACCAACGCTAAAACTTACGGACACTTTTGCAAGAAAAAATACTCATTTTTGAGGAGTTGTACTTTGGACCAAGCCCTTCATTTAACAGATAATAAAACCAAAGTCCAGAGAGAGGACATAAATGAATAGAGACGCAGAATTGTGGATGAACGGCATTCTCATTCTGCTCATAGGCACAATAGGTTACCCTTCTAACTATGCATACAATCACAATTAAATCTAAACTGCTAGAAAAACAGAGTTCAACAGGAATCTTGGGCTCTATTCACATGATCACTAGTTTCATTTTATGGCGAAGTTAAATTAAATCCTGTTGCTTTCCTTTTAAGGAAGAAAAAAATTACCAAAAAAAGTGAAAACCCAAATGTTATGCTTTCAGGAGAAAGAGATAGCCAAGACTTTTTAAAAACTTAAGTTTTTCTCAAAGAACTGAAAAACTCTGTGAATATGCAATTTGCTTCTAGGATATAAATAAAACCACATGAGCTTTGGAGAACTAAATTCACCCACTCTTAGCACCAAAATTTCACTTGGCCTAACAGCATCTGTATTGTGTTCTTTTGAAAAACATGCTAATCAGATCATAGCATTTTCTGGCTTAAAATTTACCACAGTCTCCTCTTCATGGCCATCTCAGAAAATTCCTACTTACTTAGGAGTGTCTGTAACCTCACTGGATCTACTAGTTTCACCAATATCAGGTTATCTATTACCTCCCTCAATTTTGTCTCTGCCTCGGGACTTTAAATATATTTTTTCCTATAAAGGGACTCTCATTTCTTTAGAGAAGTTCATATTTGTTTACTTCAAGCCATGACTGCATTAGCAACACTTCAAAAAAGAGAATCATTCTATTTAAAGATCATCACCATCCCAATTACTTATAGTTACATGTTTACTTCTTCATAACACAAAGAAAAAAACTCATTATTAATACACACACTGGTTATTTGATAATTTTAATTTTCACTAGGACATCATGTCCAGAAGGCAGAACTGTGTCCATTTAGTTCCATTATATTCACAGCATCCAGAACAACTACAGCACTCAGTGGAACTCTTTAAATTTCCTATTTAAGAATTTCTCTACTTAGAATAATGAGTGAAGTTAGTGAGAGAAAAGGTTTACAAGGTTTAGCATGACAGCTTAGGGTGGAAAAATGGAGGTAACAGCACAATAATAAGGTTCTTTAGGAACCTATGGTTTAAGGAGACTTAATGACCAAACAGAGTGAGTAAGAGAGAGACAGAAACAGAGAGACAAGGACAGAGAGAGAGACAGACAGAGACAGAAACAGAGTTAAGAGAAAGAGGAAGGGAGAGAGAGACAGAGAGAGAGAGGAAAAAGAGTGCCTACTGTAGAGGCAGAATGGGGAGAAGAGAGTTGAGGGGGTGAGTGGAAGGGACACTGGGAACACACGGGTGCTGGGAAATGTACACTGGTAGAGGGATAGTGTTGGAACACTGTATGATTGAATCCCAATCAAGAACAGTTTTATAATAGACTATATCACAGTGGAAGCTGGAGTGATAGCACAGCGGGTAGGGTGTTTGCCTTGCATGCAGCTGGCCTGGGTTCAATTCCTCCATCCCTCTCTGAGAGTTTTTCAAACTACCGAGAGTATCCCGCCTGCACGGCAGAGCCTGGCAACCTACCCGTGGTGTATTTGATATGCCAAAAACAGTAACATCAAGTCTCACAATGGAGACGTTACTGGTGCCCACTCAAGCAAATTGATGAGCAACAGGATGACAGTGACAATGACAGTGAAGTTTGGTCCAAGAATATAAAGAGGTTCAACATCAGAAAACCTAATTTATTATATTAATGGAGTAAAAGAAAAAATTACCATAATTATCAGATGAAGATAATCCTCTAGATGATGTTTATGATCCATGTGTTATTTGTTAAAAGTCCTGGGTAGGGGCCAGATTGATAGTACAGTGGGTAGGGCATTTGCCTTGCATGCGGCCGACCTGGGTTCGATTCCTCTGTCCCTCTTGGAGAGCCCGGCAAGCTATCGAGAGTATCCCGTCCGCATGGCAGAGCCTGGCAAGCTACCCATGGCATATTCGATATGCCAAAATCAGTAACAACAAGTCTCACAATGGAGACATTACTGGTGCCCGCTCAAGCAAATCGATGGACAATGAGACAACAGTGCTACAGTGAATCTCACAGTAATTCAATTTAAAAACAATAAAAAATAAAAAGAACGACTATCAGAATCACATGCATCAGGTGCCAACCCAGAATTATCGGTCTGCAGCCCCATTTCTCAATCAGAGGCCATAATTTCCTGGGTATGACCCCAATATACCACAAGGGGTTTTACAAATGAGAATCGCATGAATTGGGGGTTCATGGCACAAGCTAAGGTTACAGACCAACTGAATTAGTAGGACGTTCCACAGGAGGGAAACAAGGTCTTCAGGGATTCCTGTTAGCAGGTGAAAAAGGTTGGTGCAAAGCAAGCACTACTTCATGTGCATTTTTAAAAGGAGTGAAAATAATCTTTCACTTCTTTGAAGAAATTTTAAGAATTTGATTTTTAATTTCTTACAATAAGGGTTATTTTGACATTTTCACTTTACAAAAATTTAAAACTTGGGTTCTGTTCCTGTCATGTAAGATAACACAAATATCTACCCCCTAAAATTGTTGTAAGAATCAAAGTGTTAGGTCTCATTCCAAACCCTGGCTCCTAGACTTTAATAGTCTTCATTGCAATTAGTTGTTCCTTAGTTCCTTAATGCTGTCTGCTTTCATTTAAGTGTTATCTGTTACAGAACAAGGAAACAATGAAATGTTAAGAATCCCAGAAGAAACTGCATGACTGTTACAAACATCAGCCCTGAAAGAAATTAGACTTGTTCTTTGTTGCAAGCAGAACCCAAGAGAAGTATAATACAGATGGAAGAGTTGATGTTGGTAGAGAACAAACAGGCTGGCAGATCCCTGGGGCAAGATGGAGGGAGGCAGAAAGTAGCACAGTGAGTGCCTGGGGAATACTTCCCAAACAGGAGTAAAGAGCTGAGTCTAGGGTTGTGCTAGTTGTGGCTGGAAAAGAGAGGAGATGCTGAATTTGTAAAAAACTTTTCCAGGCAGATGATAAACAGAATTCGTACCTCTCTATTTAAACAGAAAGATAAAGATAAAAGAATGACAACAAAGTGAAGGTATATGTTGGATTGTAGTTCCAAGCATTTTAGATTTAATGTTTGGGTTGTCCTTTCTCCAGCAGGAAACTTCGGTTAATTGAATTACACCCACAGTGTTTCTGAGGCTCACCCAACTCCATCCCATAGGGCTCTCCCAATATTCCATGCTTGTCTTTAACCTCTGCTTTGTGTGATTCTTCCCCTATCTGGTAGTCACAAATATCTCCAAGTCAGACACAATCTATAAAGTCAAACTTTCTGATGGCCTCTGGATTTTTGTATCCATAATGAACTATTGTTTTTCTCTTTCCTGTATAACCTCCACGGATTTTTATTTTAGAGCAATGTTCTTTTTGTATAGACACAGAAAGACAGTTAATGCTATGCTTTTGTCACATGGGTGTTACTTGATTTCAAATAATATTCACTCTTGGGAACCCATCATATTAACTTGACTTACGCCTCACTTGCCCTTAGATTGACCTTAGCTTCTTACACTCCAAAAGGTGGGTCCGGTTGAGGAACTTGAATGGATCTTGGGTTAGCCGCAAGCTACCCTGGCTTCGAAAAGAGACATCCTAAGCACCGTAAGAAGTACAGTAAGTTAAGAACACAGTCATGGAACAAACTCTGGAATAACCCAAAAAGAAATAATTGAATAAGTACCCTGTTGGGGTTAGGAAAAGCTCTCCTAGCTTGTGGACTGAAGTCTGGGAAATACAGTGAGATGTCTTCAGAAAAAGCCACCTTTGACCATGAGTCCAAAAAAACCATTTAAGCTTAATCTAGCATGTAGATAAAAGTATATCTCTCTCACAGTGTTCACACAGAATGACTAGAAATATTATTAAGAAGTAAATTTAGTATGATTTTTTAAAATGGATTACCAGTAAAGGAAAGGAGCAGCAAAATGCCCTTAGATGGAATTACTCCCTTAGGCAGATCTCAGAAGGAATCCACAGTGCTTGAGTTCTGTCCTTGGGTTAATCTCCTAGGAGAATTTCCCTTGAAGGAGGGGTTTTACATCTGTTCATTGTTTATGTTAACGTTTTTGTTTATGTTAATGTTTATGTTCAACTACACCTATGTGTAATAACTATTCCCAACCCTTCATGATTTCTCTATAATAATGCTGACAGATTTTAATTAAGTGCCCCCAGTTATAAGCCCCAAATTCTTCAGGGGACCCCAGTCACCACTGGATGGTGATTGAGACAAATGGCACCCTAGATGGGAAACTTCAGCACTTAGGCAACTGGTGTCCAAACAGGACCACTTCAGAACTCAGATAGGTATAGATTATGTAATACCTTGAAACATAAAAACATATTTTATTCTTTCTAATTATTTCTTAAGTTTTCCAAATTATCAGTATAGTGGCATCTCCTGAGCACATGTATTTTCTTTCTCTCTCCCACTTTGTTTCTACTTCAATTTCTTCTCCCCATTTTTTCTGTCCTTTGTACAGTGCTGGTTCTTGTCCACCCTCATGTTTTTAACATTCTGAGTTTATTCTCTCATGACTTTTGTGGAGAAGTTGCTAAAATCAGGGCCACATTTCTATTTTGGAGGCCTTTTTGAACATACACTTCTTGGCTACGTGAAGTTAAAATAATTAATCTTTGCTTCAAAATAGTAATGAAATTGTGTCTGCCACAAAATTGTAAATGAGGTGGAGCAAGCGTGTGGTATTTGCTTCCCATGCTGAACATCATGCTAGAATATTGCCAGAGTCAAATAAAAGTGTGGATTTAAATTAGTACACATTTATTTTCATTGTAGCATCTGATGAATGCCCAGACTTAAATGCATAAAAGATGCATCGTGAATAGAGAGAAATGGAAGCAACTTTATTCAGTGGAAGTTCTTCTCTATACGGGATATTTCAAAGGCACAGGAAATAGAAGATGAGACCAAAGGAAGCCGAAAAATGGTACACATCAACCTAGTGGGCTGTAGGAGGAGGGCATGGGGAGCAAGAGTAAGAACTGGCAGGAATGTGGTTTGAGACAGCAAGGAGGATCTCATGATAGAATGTCTTCTTCCTTGAAGCTTTAAATCCCCAGGAAATTTTTTGAGCTGATAAAATGCGCAAGTGGATTTCTTTTGGGGCCAATGAGAAAAAAAGCAGGAAGGTCCAGTTGACATTTGCTTTACCCATACCTGTAACGTAGGTAAGCAAAGAAATGGAACTCAGACTCCACAGAAATACAAGCTATAAATGAAAACCACATTAACAATATTTTTCTACAACATCAAAATAAAACTGTAACTGTTGATTAACCTTTAGAGTACAGAAAGACACATAGTCTCACCATGATAATAAAAATAAATGTTACTCTCACTTGAAAAATACTGTAGCACTGTAACACTGTCCTCCCTTTGTTCATGGATTTGCTCAAGGGGGCACCAGTAACATGTACATTGTGAGACTTGTTGTTACTGTTTTTGGCATATCAAATATTCCATGGATGAAATACATAGACAAAATATATCCTGCTTTAACTGTGTAAAGTTCTTTGATAAGAAAGTTGTGCTTTTAGAAATCTACTCTGAATAAGCCACTGGAAATTAACGAAAGGATGGTATTTCCACTTAAATTATTTAAAGCTGAAGTTACCTAAATATTTAAATATAAACTTTAGAAATAGAAATACATGGGTGTATAAACATTATACATCAATGTTAACTATATTATAATGTTTAATAACAAAGGACATATAATTTTCCTGTTAGCTTATTAAAAATTATAGAAACATGATTTGAATTTTTTACATATACAAATGTATGTGAAATGTATATCAAAGTATATAAAGCTATGTTTATATATGTGTTTATATGTATATGTGTTTCTGTCGTAATAGATTGCATTCAATAAGTGATCAAAAAAGAAAACAAGGGCAAACATTTTAATTAGGCTCGTCCTGGACCTCTATCAAATTATATAATTATGAGAATGAGTGATGGCCCCAATAACTTGGAGCACAGCAATTGTCCCTATCCTATATTCTAATTTCCTTCACCAACAAAAGCAACACTAGAGAAAATGTCAAGTGAGAATCCAAGTAAGAAACTTCAATAGGCCTGAAGCATCTTGTTTGTAGTGCTAAAAGTAAGAAAGTACCTCAACACAAGCTTTCCCAACACTGTGGAAGAGTGATATGATAATTCACTGGAAGGCTCTCATTAGCTAAATTTAAACGGGCTAAAACACCAGGTAATCCAAAGTATAAGATAAATATTCACGGATTCATACTAATACAAACAAATGATAAAATAAATTATTGAATGAGAGTTGACACACCTTCCTTCTAGAAGAATTTCAGAAAATAAATTACAACCTGCAGCATTTACTGTGGGGATAGAATGAATCCCCACTCCCTAGATGTGGTCTTCACATAGTGCCTCTATAAGGAAACTTATAAATAAAAATAAGGAAAAAACCATAGTTGATTACCTACAAGGGACATTGTGTGAGAAAGGAAATATAGGCTTAGTAATATAAAATGTTTGTGGATATCACTGAAACATATGAAATAATTAGAGAGGTTATAGCTATATTTATGCAGTACAGGAGTCACATGAAGGCAATTTTTGGAAGTTGTGTATGAGATTTTGAGAGAACTGAATATCTTTCATGTCAGAAAATTAAACATACTCATCTTTTCCTAAATTCTTAGAATGCATAAATAATTGATTTTTAAGACTATCTTTTTTAGCATAAGTATTAATTTTGTATAATTATTTAATGAGTAAACTTGTGTTTTTTCTACATACATATGTATATGCATATTGTGAATGCATCAGAAAAGAAATATATGTATCATATCTTACTTGTGGGTTCATTAACATATACCAGTCATGAGAAGGCAAAAATGTTTTTCTAATTCTGAATTGATGGCTAATTATTCTAGCCTACTCTCAGAACTATTAGAGACTATGCTCTTTAGCTTACCTTTAATAAAAAAATTTAATTTTTACCTTTCAAATATTAATTTACTAGTTTGAAAAATCTCAGTAGATAAAGGATGAAATGTGAAAGTTACTGAAGTTCTAGTGTTGGAAGTTCAATATATGTTAAAAACCCACTTAAAAGTTTTACACTTAATTTATCTTATTTACATGGAGTTCCTACCTCTGTCAATGGTCAAGAACCAAGGACGCTGTCTCGTTTGCCAAGGCATCAAAAATCAGATGGGCCGGACATGTAATACAATTCAGAGATGACCACTGGACTAGAGCTGCTACCGACTGGATTCCAAGGGACGCCAAAAGACCCCATGGCCACCCACCAATGAGATGGCCAGACTTCTTCGTCAAAACCCTGAATGAACGGTTTGAGGCTCTTCCTGTTCCTGGAGCAAGCAGATATCATTGGGCTACACTAGTACTCAACAGGGCCAAATGGAGACGTTACTGATGCGCCCTAGAGCAAATCGAAGATCAACGGGATGACAAGTGATACAAGTGATACATGGTGCATTATTTGTTTTTTTTTTTTGCCTGAAATGTTGAATTTTATTTATTTTTTTTAAATTTATTTATTTTTAATTAGAGAATCACCGTGAGGGTACAGTTACAGATTTATACACTTTTGTGCTTATACTTCCCTCATACAAAGTTTGGGAACCCATCCCTTCACCAGTGCCCATTCTCCACCACCCGTAAACCCAGTGTCCCTCCCACCCTCCCCAATCCCATCTCCCCCCCACCCCACCCTGCCACTGTGGCAAGGCATTCCCTTCTGTTTTCTCTCTCTAATTAGCTGTTGTGGTTTGCAATAAAGGTGTTGAGTGGCCGCTGTGCTCAGTCTCTAGCCCTCATTCAGCCCGCAACTCCCTTCCCCCACATGGCCTTCGACTACAATGTAGTTGGTGATCGCTTCTCTGAGTTGACCTTTCCCCGGAACGTGAGGCCAGCCTCGAAGCCATGGAGTCAACCTCCTGGTACTTATTTCTACAGTTCTTGGGTGTTAGTCTCCCACTCTGTTATTCTATATACCATAGATGAGTGCAATCTTTCTATGTCTGTCTCTCTCTTTCTGACTCATTTCACTCAGCATGAAACTTTTCATGCCCATCCACTTGACTACAAAATTCTTGACCTCCTTTTTTCTAACAGCTGCATAGTATTCCATTGTATAGATGTACCAAAGTTTCCTCAACCAGTCATCCGTTCTGGGGCATTCGGGTTTTTTCCAGATTCTGGCTATTGTAAACAGTGCTGCGATGAACATACATGTGCAGATGTTGTTTCGATTGTACTTTTTTGCCTCTCTGGGATATATTCCCAGCAGTGGTATTGCTGGGTCAAAAGGGAATTCAATATCTAATTTTTTGAGAGTCGTCCATATTGTTTTCCAGAAGGGCTGAACCAGTCGGCATTCCCACCAGCAGTGAAGAAGGGTCCCTTTCTCCCCACATCCTCTCCAACAGCGGTTGCTTTTGTTCTTTTGGATGTGTGCTAGTCTCTGTGGTGTGAGGTGGTATCTCAAAGTTGTTTTGATCTGCATCTCTCTGATGATTAGTGATGCAGAGCACTTTTTCATGTGCCTTTTGGCCATTCGTATTTCTTCCTTGGTAAAGTTTCTGTTCATTTCTTCGCCCCATTTTTTGATGGGGTTGGATGTTTTCTTCTTGTAGAGTTCAACCAGTGCTTTATATACCATTGATATCAACCCCTTATCTGATGGGTATTGTGTAAATATCCTTTCCCATTCTGTGGATAGTCTTTGTATTCTGGTCACTGTATCTCTTGCGGTGCAGAAGCTTTTTAGTTTAATGTAGTCCCATTTGTTGATCTCTGTTTTTACTAGATTGCTTAGTTCCGTGTCACGTTTGAAGATACCTTTATCTTCAATATCGTGGAGGGTTTCGCCGACCTTGTCTTCAATGTACCTTATGGTTTGTGGTCTAATGTTGAGGTCTTTAATCCATTTTGATCTGACTTTTGTGCATGGTGTCAGGTCAAGGTCTAAACCCATTTTTTTGCATGTGGTTGTCCAGTTGTGCCAGCACCATTTGTTAAAGAGGCTTTCCTTGCTCCACTTCACATCTCTTGCTCCCTTATCAAAGATTAGATGGTCATACATTTGGGGTTGTGTGTAGGGATATTCCACCCTGTTCCATTGGTTTACGGCTCTGCCTTTGTTCCAGTACCATGCTGTTTTAATTGTTACTGCTTTGTAGTAAAGTTTGAGGTTGGGGATGGTGATGCCTCCCATCATCTTTTTCCCAAGAATTGTTTTAGGTATCCTTGGACGTTTGTTATTCCATATGAATTTTAGGATTGCTTGATCCATTTCTTTGAAGAATGTCATGGGTATACTTATAGGGATCGCATTGAATCTGTATAATGCTTTAGGGAGTATTGCCATTTTGACAACATTGATTCTCCCTATCCACGAGCAGGGTATATGTTTCCATTTCCTCATGTCCTCTTTGATTTCATGGAGTAGCGTTATGTAGTTTTCTTTGTAAAGGTCTTTTACTTCCTTGGTTAAGCTGATTCCGAGGTACCTGATTTTCTGGGGCACGATTGTGAATGGGATTGCTTTTTTCATGTCCCTTTCCTCTGCCTCATTGTTTGCATATATGAAAGCCATGGATTTTTGGGTATTGATTTTGTAGCCTGCAACTTTACTGTATAAGTCTATTGTTTCTAAGAGTTTCTTAGTAGAGGTTTTAGGCTTCTCTAGATATAGTATCATGTCGTCTGCAAATAGTGAGAGTTTGATTTCTTCCCTTCCTATCTGGATGCCCTTAATCTCTTTTTCTTGTCTAATAGCTATCGCAAGTACTTCCAGTACTATATTGAAGAGGAGTGGTGAGAGTGGGCATCCTTGTCTTGTGCCTGATCTCAGAGGAAAGGCCCTTAGTTTTTCCCCGTTGAGGATAATGCTTGCCGTAGGCTTGTGATAGATGGCTTCGACTATCTTGAGGAAAGTTCCTCCAAACCCCATTTTGGCGAGGGTTTTCATCATGAAAGGATGTTGGATCTTGTCAAATGCTTTCTCTGCATCTATTGATATCATCATATGGTTTTTATCTTTACTTTTGTTGATATGCTGGATTATGTTGATTGATTTCCGAATGTTAAACCATCCTTGCATCCCTGGGATGAATCCCACTTGGTCGTGATGTATGATCTTTTTGATGAGTTGTTGGATCCTATTTGCTAGTATTTTGTTGAGGATCTTCGCATCGGTGTTCATCAGGGAAATTGGTCTGTAATTTTCTTTCTTAGTGGTGTCTTTGTTTGCTTTTGGTATTAGGGAGATATGTGCTTCATAGAAACTGTTTGGGAGAGTTCCTGTTTTTTCAATTTCCTGGAAAAGTTTGAGGAAAACAGGCAATAGGTCTTCTTTAGATGTTTGGAAGAATTCGCCAGTGAAACCATCTGGGCCTGGGCTTTTGTTTTTGGGGAGGTTTTTGATTACCGTTTCAATTTCCTTAACATTGATGGGTCTATTCAGGTATTCCAGGTCTTCTTTCTTCAGTGTTGGGAGATTATAGGAATCAAGGAATCCATCCATTTCTTTTAGGTTCTCCTTTTTTGTGGCGTAAAGACTTTCAAAGTAGTCTCTAATGATCTTTTGAATCTCACTGGTTTCTGTTATGATGTCCCCCTTTTCATTTCTGATTCGATTTATTAGAGTTTTCTCTCTTTCTTTCTTTGTGAGACTTGCTAGCGGTTTATCAATCTTATTTATTTTCTCAAAGAACCAACTCTTTGTTTCATTGATCTTTCGGATTGTTTTTTTGGTTTCGATGTCATTAATTTCTGCTCTAATTTTTATTATTTCTTTCCTTCGGTCTGGTTTGGGGTCCTTTCTCTGGTCCTTTTCTAGGGTCTTGAGTCGTGAAGTCAAGCTATCTATGTGGGTCCTTTCTTCCTTCCTGAGGAATGCTTGGAGAGCTATAAATTTTCCCCTTAACACGGCTTTAGCTGCGTCCCATAGGTTTTGGTAGCTCGTGTCTTCATTCTCATTTGTTTCTAAGTATCTTTTGATTTCTTCCTTGATTTCCTTCTTGACCCACTCATTGTTCAACATGGAATTGTTTAATTTCCAGGTGTTTGATTTGATTTTCCGTATTTGTGGGTGGTTAGCTTCTATCTTCAGCGCATCGTGGTCTGAAAAGATGGTTGATACAATTTCTATTTTTCCGATTCTATTGAGGTATGTTCTGGGGCCCAGTACATGGTCTATTTTTGAAAATGTTCCATGTGCACTGGAAAAGAATGTGTATTCTTTCTTTTTGGGGTGTAAGGCCCTGTATAGGTCTATTAGGCCTCTCTCTTCAATTTCTTCATTCAGGGTCAGTGTTTCCTTGTTGAGTTTTGTTCTTGTGGATCTATCTAGAGGTGATAAGGCCGTATTGAAGTCTCCGACTACAATTGTGCTGTTAGTGATGTCCTCTTTGAAGTCTGTTAGGAGTCGTTTTAAATATTTAGCCGGTCGTTTGTTAGGAGCATATACGTTTAAGAGTGTGATTTCTTCCTGTTGTACATATCCCTTGATAAACAGAAAATGACCTACGCTGTCCCTTTTGATCTTTTTCATCCTGAAATCTATGTTGTCGGATACCAGGATGGCCACTCCAGCTTTTTTAAGGGGGTTGTTTGCTTGGAGGATTGTTTTCCATCCTTTGACTTTGAGTCTATGTTTACTCTGTTTGTTCAGGTGTGTTTCTTGCAGGCAACAGAATGTTGGGTTTAATTTCCGGATCCATTTAGCCACTCTGTGTCTTTTGATAGGTGCATTTAGGCCATTGACATTGAGAGAGATTATTGTGATGTGGTTTTGTGTCATCTTTCTGTGGGATTTGTTGTTCTTATGGGGCTCCTCCTTGTCTTACAGTAGCCCCTTTAGACCTTCTTTCAAGATTGGTTTTGAGTCTATGAAGTTCCTGAGCTGTTGTTTATCCGAGAAATAGTGTATGGTTCCTTCGAGTTTGAGTGAGAGTTTAGCTGGATAAAGTATTCTTGGTGAGGCATTCATTTCGTTGAGTTTTTTCACTATGTCCCACCATTGTCTTCGGGCTCGGAGGGTTTCTTCTGACAGATCGGCCGTAAATCTGAGGGGTGCTCCTTTGTATGTGATTTCCCTCTTTGACCTTGCTACTTGTAGAATTGTGTCTCTATCTACAGCATCCGCCATTCTGACTATGATATGCCTTGGAGTCTTTTTATTTGGGTCTCTTTTTGCTGGCACTCTTCGGACTTCTTGTATCTGGACGCCTGCCTTCTCCAGCTCTGGGAATTTCTTAGTGATGATGTCTTTGACTATGTTTTTTTCATCGGGGTTACTTCCCTGTGGTTCTGGTACTCCAATGATTCTTATGTTGTTCCTCTTGAAGTCATCCCCCAGGGCTCTGATTCGCTCTATAGCCATTTTGAGGTCTTTGGCCATTATTTGTTGCTGTCTGTAAGCTTTCTGCAGCTCATCCTCAAGCTCGCTGATTCTGTCTTTGGCTGTACTCATTCTGCTGTTGAGGGCATCTAGTGAGATTTTTATTTCATCTACCGATTGCTTTATTTGTGAGACTTCCGTTCGAAGGTTTGAAATTTCTGCTCTCATTTCTGCTCTCATTTCTTCCTGTATTTTCTTGGTAGGCCGTTCCAGCGCTTGATTCATCTCCTCCCTTAATTTATTGGATGTCTGTTCCATAGTTGCTTGGAGTAGGTCGACTCTCCTCCATATTTCCTCTCTGAATTGTTTATCTGAGAGGTCGTAGATGTTGGGAGACTCTTTTGAGGTTTCTAGTATCTTTTCTTCTCCCTCTCTTTGTGGAGGGGATTTTCGCTGTTTCTTCATATTGTCACAGAAGTGCAGAGTTGGAACCTTGTAGTTATTTATTCCTCTTCCTTTTTGTGGGAAGAAGGGGCTCCGATTGTGCTAAACTTCCCTTATTCACTGATAGCTTTTATACTGTCAGCCTAAGCTAATGGCTATTTTGCGTAAATGTTTGAGATCGCAAAAGTGAGTTTTCAAAGGAATACACAGTACGGATTGAGCTGAGGTAGCAAAGAATAACTGCGGCCGCGTTAGCGTTGGCCGCTCTGAGAGGAGGCCACGCCCACTTTAGACCACGCCCACTAAGACACAGGCCACGCCCCCAGTGTCTTCCTGTTGATGGGGGGGACGTGCGCAGTTACAAGCCGGTTCGGGAGACGGGGTGCGCCGGGCGAGCAGGGAGTGACATCAGAAACTCGGGAGACGCAGACGGCAGCGGGAAGTGGGGAAAAGAGAGGGCGTGGCCGAGGGATGGTCCTCGTACCTGATGGACGTGCGCAGTTACAAGCCGGTTTGGGAGACGGGGTGCGCCGGGCGAGCAGGGAGTGACTTCAGAAACTCGGGAGACAAAGACGGCAGCGGGAAGTGGGGGAAAGGGAGGGCCTCAGGGAGTTCTTTGAAGGAATGAATTCTATCAATTGTGGCCAAAGGAGAAGGCATGGAATGGTAAAAAAAAAATAACTGCGGCCGCGTTAGCGGCCTGTGCTCCGGAAAGAGGCCACGCCCACTTTAGGCCACGCCCCCTGAGATGAGGACACGCCCCTAAGCAGCAGAGTGGGGATTGGTCAGGATCGGACGGCGGCGGCGGACAGGTGCCAGGCAGGGGCTTCAGGAGAAGCCCCGAGCCGCGGCGGGCAGGGGGCGGGGAGGGGGCTTCTCCGCGCTGAGGCAGGCTCTCCAAGGGATTGCCTGTTTACCTGCAGGATGGAGATTGGTCAGGATCGGACGGCGGCGGCGGAAAGGTGCCAGGCAGGGGCTTCAGGAGAAGCCCCGAGCCGCCTATTTGTTTTTTTTTTTTTAAAGAGAAAAATATAGATTTACATCCATGGTGAGTAAAGATGCAAAAATATTCAACAAAAGATTAGCAAAACAAATTTTACAACATATAAAAAAGATTATGCACAATGACCAAGTAGGATTTATCCCCAAGGATAAATATGTTTAAATATACATTAAGTCAATCAGTATAATATCATGGTACATTATTTGTAATGAATTCTACTGAGGATTGTCAGGTCAAGCAACTTACCTAAGATCATGTGGTTGGCAACAATGGAGTTAAGATTTCATCTTTGATGAAATTAATGTTTATTACAAATCACTATCAGGAGGATAGCTCAGTAACTACATACATATTTAAATATGCAGAAATTATTCTTTACTTAATATAATGCCCATAAAATAATTCGAAAGGATGAAAGAATTCAAAGTAAGAAATAAAGGTTAAATTTTTTTAAAAGAAAAACATCTGAAACCATATCTGACACCAAAAGTTAATTCTAAATGGATTAAAGACCTGAAGATTAGACCATAATTCATAAAATACATTACAGAAAATATAGGCAAAACTCTCTAGAATACTTGCTCCAGAGGTGTCTTCAATGATTTGAGTCCAATGGCAAAGATCATAAATCACGAATCACAAAATCCCATTGTTCATCGAATTTCTCAAGTGGTATCATTAACGTCTCCATTCGTCCTATCCCTGAGATTTTAGAAGCCTCTCTCTACTTGGCCTTCCCAAAGATGCCTCATTGGAGGCTCTTTCAGGGTCAGGGGAATGAGATCCAGCTTGTTACTGGCTTTGGCATATGAGTACACCATGGGAAGCTTGCAAGGCTGTCCCATGTGGTCAGGAAACTCTCAGATGCTTGCCAGTTTCTCCCAGAGGGAGAAGTGGGTTATAAGATATCGTGCAGCCGAGCACTGCTGGGAGCTTGCTTTTAAGTCTCTGGATGTTGGCCGTTGATGGGATTACACACATCTGGGTTCCTCTGCCGGTACCTTCATGTGTGAAGCCTGTCTGAACGTGTGGAGAGGGGCCTTGAGCATGGCTGCAGCTAGGTTCTGGAGGTCTTCAGCCACTGGAAGCTTTGCTGGGGCGGGGAGGGAAGCTGGAGCTCATCCCCTTCGAGGGGTCCCGGGGAAGACAGCCAGGTGTGCAGGCAAGAGACTATGGTCAAGATAACGAAATCAAAATAAACAAATGGAACTAAATTAAATAAATAATTTTTATTCAGCCGGAGAGATAATATAGGGGATAAGGTGTAACTCAATATACAGCATACTCTCTACCATGCCCTTCTAGGAGTGGTCTTTGAACACAGAATCAGAAGAAAGCCCTGAGAACAACCAGGTGTGGCTAACCTCGTTCCTCATTTGGGGGTTGTTGGGGTGAAAGTTTTGCATGACAAAAGAAATTTGTGCTAATATTTTAAAAAAGCAAACACCAAACCGAATGGAAAAAAATATTGGCACACAACACATCAAATAAAGTGCTAATATCTAAAATACACAAAGCACTCACAAAACTCAACAAAGCACTCACAAAATAGCAAAACATGAGGAGATGAATAGACACTTCCCAGAAGAAGACATACAGCTAGACATACAGAAGTTCACTATCACTTATTAGTAGAGAGATGGAGATCCAAGTGTTAATGAAATGTTATCTCACACCAGAGAAAATGTACATCAAAAGCCTGGGGGTTACCACTAGTAACACAGGGATGTGAGGAGAAAGAAACCCTCATTCATGGCTGGGTAAAATTCAAACCAATTTTATCTTGTTTACCCTCTATGGAAAACAGTAAGGAAAGTCCTCAAAAATATTAGACGAGAACAGCAATTTTATTTCATGGCATCTACCCTCCCAATACAAAAAATTAATTCCAAACTATGTAGGCACACTTATGTTTATTGCAACTGGGAAACATATGTTTTGCATCAGCAAAATTAAAAGCAAACAAATTTAACAAAATTAATACAAAGACACAAACAGGCAATTTACAGCCGAGGAAATGAAGCTGGACAATAAGTACATATAGATTAAATGCCTAGATCAGTGATGAGTTAAATCAGTGATGAGTTAAATATGCAAAAAAATAACAAAAGGAGTCTATTTCATATCCAACTGATTTGTCAGTATTAAAGAGGTTGGGATTAGCAGGTATTAATGAAAATGTAATGGAGAGGGAACCTCAGATTATTACTAGGATAGAAAATACTGAGTCAGGCCGAGATGTGATCCCGGGGGCCGCACGCGTGTGTGGCCTCTCCGCAGCTGCACAAGCGTGAATCCAGACCCAGCAAAACCTCTTTCGGCATGGGCAACTCCTCACAGAATGTCTCCAGCCTGAGAACTAAGCCTCGGCCCCGTGCCCGCCCAGGAGGGGAAAGGTATTTCTCTCTCTCGCCTCTTTCTCTCCGGGGATGAAGGGCGCGGTGGCCGCCATATTAAGACGACCACCGATGGGATTTACGACAAAAACTGCAGCAAAAGGACACGAGGGTGCTCTTGGGAAGGTGGGAGGCACCAGCCCCTCCCACCGCCGAGATGTGATCCCGGAGGCCACACACGCCGCAGCTGCACGAGTGTGAATCCAGACCCAGCAAAACCTCTTTTGGCATGGGCAGTTCCTTGCAGAATGTCTCCAGCCTGAGAACTAAGCCTCGGCCCCGTGCCCGCCCAGGAGGGGAAAGGTATTTCTCTCTCTCTCTCTCTCTCTCTCTCTCTCTCTCTCTCTCTCTCTCTCTCTCTCTCTCTCTCTCTCGCCTCTTTCTCTCCGGGGATGAAGGGCGCGGTGGCCGCCATATTAAGACGACCACAGATTGGTTTTTCAAGCCTGCAATGATCCAATATCTGGAAGAAATCTCCCTGGACTTAGTGTTAAAGTACAGAAATTCAAAACCAGTAGGTCTGAATCTAGTGGGGTACTCCTAGCAACAATAGTGAGGTTTGTGTTGAAATATTGAATGTAACCAAAGTAAACAGAATGTAAAATGAAACTTATCAGTAACAAGGTAGGGGGTGGGGGGGCGGGATGGGAGGTGTACTGGGTGGGTTTTTTTTTTTTTTGGTGGTGGTATATGGGCACTGGTGAAGGGATGGTTGTTTCAGCATTGTATAACTGAGACCTAAGCCTGAAAGCATTGTAATCTTCCACACGGTGATTTAATAAAATAAAATTTTTATTAAAAAAAAAAAGAAAATACTGAGTCATTCTGTGTAACAATCTGCTTACATGGAAAAACCTGTTAGCGGAAATATAGACCAATGCTTTCTGATGCACAAGTCAGGATGCCAGAACAAGTAGGACTAACTTCAGATGTCTCTCAGAAAAAGAATAAAATTTTAAAAATGGTTGATCAGAAATTTAAAATCTTTTACTACATAGCAGTCAAAGCCAGCAGATTATAGCTATGTAAATCAACAGGAGTAAAATTGACTAACAAAGATTTTTAAAAGAACCAAATGAACCTCTTATGAAAAAGACAAATGTACCCAAATGAAGAACGATTTAACATGGAGCTAGTGAACCCTACCATTTCTGCAACTTTAACTTATCTCAATTTATTTCCTGGAGGCTGTTTTATTCTGAGTATTACCTCACAATAGATGGAAAACATTTAATTTTATGACACTAACCAGCTGCCAATTCGAGACAAGTTACTGTGAAAATTAAATAAAGAAAATTTAACTAGCCAGAAAGGTCAGTAGAGAGAGCGCTCCAACAGAATCATCTGCCATTGTTTCCACACAAATTTACCCCTGACTACAAAAGTAGATTCCCTGTTTGGCAGTTTTTGCATTGCCAAACGACTATATCTGTGGCTCCTTAGAAGATGAATCCTACCCACCAATAAAAAGTATCACAGGGCCAGGGCCGGAGTGATAGCACAGTGGGTAAGGCGTTTTCCTTGCATGCGGCCAACCTGGGTTCAATCCTCGGCATTCCGGAGCACAGCCAGGAATAATTCCTGAGTGCAGAGCCAGGGCTTAACCCTTGAGCATCGCTGGGTGTGACCCAAAAAAAAAAGAAGAAAAGTATCACAACCAGACAGATGAAGATGCTGGCTGGCAGAGATTTTCATTCTCCACCAATGAATTTCCTTCAAAGCAGTTCCTCTTTCTCCCAGTCCCCACCACCCCCCGAAGTCAAGGTATATCCAAAAACAGTAAGCCTTTTTTCGTAAAGAAACTCAGTTTGCTTTTAGATAAGCTTTGTTGTTGTTTGGTTGGGGGGTGGGGGGTGGGGCACTCAGCGATGCCCTGGGGTTACTCCTGGCTCTACATTCAGAGATCACTCCAGTTGGTGCACTGTGGACCTTCCGGCATGCTGAGGACCCAAGCCAGGTAGACCACACGCAAAGCAATCACAGTATCTTCTCTGGCCCCTTACCTGACTTTCAAGCTTGATATATCTGATGATACATACTTGGCTTAGGGCAATATTTACGTTTATTTATTTTAACAAATTAAGAAGAAAGTGACATGGTGGTGTCCCACAGGCAGGTATTTTCTTCTTGAGAAAGGTTAGTCTCTCCCCTGGCCACCACTACTGATATTGATTCAGGCAAAGAGCATAACCACAAATAAGTGTTTCTACCTCCTGATTCCCTGGACATGTTGGGCATAAACCTGCCTCAGAATTATGACAAGAAACCATATATGTTTAGCAACAAGTTTAATAAATCCTGACTATGAATAATAAAGAATAATTTTTTTCAGTGCTAGAGCAGTTTTCTTACTAATGGCTTTATAGAAATTAAAATTAAAAAATCTCTGGGGGCTGGAGCAATAGCACAGCGGGTAGGGCTGTGGCCCTGCACACGGCCAACCAGGGATCGATTCCCAGCATCCCATATGGTCCCCTGAGCACCACCAGGGGCGATTTCTGAGTGCAGAGCCAGGAGTAACTCTTGTGCATTACTGGGTGTGATCCAAAAAGCAAATAATAATAATAATAATAATAAAATTAAATTAAATTTAAACAAATCTAATGGAAGATGTAGTAAGACTATTTGTTTACAAGTATAAGGAAAAATGTATTATAGAGATAGGTTAGGAACTCATTGAAAGTGTTACATTTGTAGATTTTTCTATGTTTGTGTTTTTGTTAGCTGCATACATGTTTTACTATGTTGATTTAATATTCATTCTTAAATAATGTTTTTACATTTAATTTTATTTCCCCATTGTATATATATATATATATTTAAATGTTTTCCAGAGGGGCTAAGAGTATATTACAGTGGTAGAGTGTTTGCCTTGCATGTGGCTGACCAGAGTTTGAGCCCTAGCATGTCATACAATCCCCCTGAGTACCTGAGCACCAATAGTAGTAATTCCTGAGTGCAGAGCCAGAAGCCAAGAGTCAGCACTGAGCACTGCCAAGTGGAGTCCAAAAACCAAAAAAAAAAAAGGAAAGAAAAAGGAAAAGAGAACATAAGTTCTCCAAAGTACACAAAACATGTATATTTGATATAATCCTCACAGAAAATAATGGATAAGTTGAAGATATTGTTTACAGTAAACAATAAATAAATATCTCCCAGGAAATAGTGAGGATTTAGCTGAATCTGTACCATGTTATTGCCTATTTTTAAAGACAGATTTGATGCACATAAGGCAAAATGTTAACATCTGTTTACTCCTGGTGGTGGGTACATAGGTGTCTGTTTTATTTTTGTACTTTTCCACATATTTAGAATTATATAAAATTTTACATAATTAATTTTTACTTAAAAGTTCATGCTATTAATAAGAAAAAATTTATTCGTGTGGAAACTTTAAGCTATTGCCATAAATAAATTCTCACATAGTTGACAAAGTCTTTATTTTGGGTCATTTATCCTACATTAAAAATAAAAAGACTTTATTTGCATAAGATCTTTATCTTTTCTAGAGGTTAGGGTTTCAAATATATCCCAAATAAACTTGTTTTACTTTATTATTTTTCTCTTCCGGAAATTCTCTTCTATGAGGGATAGAAATGGACCTGGAAATACTAGGTAATATTTAGGACGGACTATCGGGTGGGCATTTGCCTTGCACACGTTCGACCCGGGTTTGACTCCTCCACCCCTCTTGGAGAGCCCAGCAAGCTACCAAGAGTATCTCGCCCACACAGCAGAGTCTGGCAAGCTACCTGTGGTGTATTCAATATGCCAAAAACAGTAACAACAAGTCTCACAATGGAGACGCTACTGGTGCCCGCTCCAGCAAATCAATGAGCAGCGGGATGACAGTGACAGTGACAGTGATATCCTGCAAAGGGCATTTTCCCTCTCCAGCCTGGGTCCCACAGCTCCCTGGAATAGGGTGAGAAGGATCATTCCTCAAGCCAGGCAGAACAAGTGAAAACCATGAAGCTGGTAAATTGTGAGCTCTGTACCATACAGGTGCTTAAAGCAGTCTCTACCAGTCCTGACAACGCCGGGCACACCAGAGGACTGAAGTCATGTGATGTGCCCTACTTCCAGTGGAGTCATTTCTCCCAGCACCAACAAAGTACAAGATCCTGTAACCAGAGTAAAGTAAGCAAAGAGATGAGGAGGGGACTTTTGGAATGTTTCTCTTAGGAGATGATATTTTAGTGTAGATGTAACAGTTCACAAGGTTCCAGTGTCCAATAAGTTAATCAATAATATGTCAAGATGATGCCAAAGGTCTGAGACTAGAAGGACTGGAGGTATACATGCCATGGGCAAAAACAAGAAAATCAATCATAGAAGCCATTGTGAAAGGTCAAGGGAAATTGCAAATTCAATTATTACCATATCGACTTCAAGGCGTTGTTAGAAATAAATTCTTTGCAACAATCTCATCAAAGAAATAGTATACAAAATACCATTAGCAAATTTCAATAGAAAATAGTTATAAATTAAGAAAATGTAATTATAGGTATAAAAATAGGGAAATTATTGTAAACATTACTTAGTGAAAAAGTTCTAATACATCTAATTCATACAAGGCTTCTTTAAAATATTTTAGTTTTATTTAAAGAAATTTACTTAGAGAAATGCAAGTGGTGTAGGATAAAATTGGTTTGTTATTTCTCCCTGGCTGCAGGGAGCTTAGGTTTATTGGGTTATACCACTCACGATGCTCTCGAGGCACTCCTCAGTATTGATCTTTAAGATCTCTGTGCTCTGCTTTTTCTACCTGTTAATCATTCATTTTCCCTAAGCAGAACCTGTGACTTTAAAGTCAAGTTCCTCAGAAATCTCTGATTTTGTATTTGTAAGTGAAATATTGCTCTTTTCTCCTTCCCTTATGTTCTTTGTATAGTTTATTTCAAAGCAATGTCCTTTTTGTATAGACGCAGGGAGACAGTTAATGCTATGCTTTCGTAACTTGGGAGTTAACTGACTCCAAATAATATTTACTCCTGGGCATCTGTTTTCCCAGTTTAAGCCACAGTTGCCCTTAGTTCCTAGCACCCCAAGAGCAGGGTCCTGACAAGGGACTGGACTGACTCAGGGCAAGCTGTGAGCTACCCTGGCACTGAAACAGGCCAGGCCAAGTGCCATAGTACTTAACTATAAGTTAAGAGCACAGTCATGGATAAATTCTGTCATGTTCCAAAGAGTAACAACTGAATTAGGACTCTGCTAGGGGAATAAAAGACTAATCTGGCCTGAGTACTGTAGTCTGGGATCTATAGCGAGATGTCCCCAGGAGAGTCACCCTATAAGTTTAATGTATCTCTTATTGTGTCCATACAAAATGACTACTATTATTCACTGTCACTGTATCACTGTTATCCATTTGCTCATTGATTTGTTCGAGAGGGCACCAGTAGCATCTCCATTTTGTGAGATTTGTTACTGTTATTTGCCAGGCTCTGCCGTGTGGGTGAGATACTCTTGGTAGCTTGCTGGGATCTCTGAGAGGGATGGAGGAATTGAACCTGGGTCAACTGCATGCAAGGCAACTGCCCTACCCACCATACTATCGCTCCAGCCCAACTAATTTTATTTAGAAGTAAAATTAAGATGCACGTTTAAATGTCAAGATGATGGACTAAGGAAAGGAGAAACACACCCCTAGATGGTATTTGACTCTTGAGGGGATCTCCTGGCTGCAAGAGATCTTTGTCTTGACTTAGAAGAGTTTCCCTCAGAAGGAAGGGCTTTCATACATTGATTGTGCTACCTCACCTGGGTGTAGTTGCTCTCCCAGCTTTGAGAGGTTGGGTGCCAGACCAAGGTAGTGAGAGGGGGTGCAGAGAAACTAGCATAGGGGTCAGGAGGAGACGGGAATGAGGACCAGTATGAGATTGGGATGGAACGCTTAGTGAGACTGGCCCATGGGGAAAATGGGGAAAATGGAATAAATGGCAACTGACCACCAACAAGGCTAATGTCCCTGTTCCCTCCTTCATCCTTCTGCTAGTGGAGGCTGCAGGCTGGGGTGGGGGGTGGCTCATGGGCACCAAACGCACATGGGTTGCGAGATGGACCATGCCACTGCCTCACTTATTTATTTTGTGATTACACAAGAGGAAGGAGATTAAGGGAACATGGCTTCTCCAAGGGGTAAAATGCCTAAAATCTTTGATAAAAAGATTTAAAATAATAAAATGCCAACAATGCTACATATTAGTGTGAGTTCATAGATGCATGGTGAACATAAAATAGCATGTAAATATATGCAAATACAATGCAGGGTATTGTCTATCTCTGAATTTGAGAGAGAAATTTAGATATATCTGTAGTATTTTGGTCAAAAAATAAGATTTGGATAAAATAAGTAAATGTATATAAATATTTAATACTTGAGCAAGACTGAAATTGCAACCAAGTACATGGAAATTATTTTTATGCTTTCAATATCCCTGAAATATTAAATAGCTTTAAGGAGTACCAAATGAAGAAGGTAAAATATATTAACAAGTAATAGCATGAGAGATACCAGGCAAGGAGAGAGCTAACTCAATGTCTCTGACTGGAGCATGATGGATTCTGTCCAGATTCAGGTGCAAATGGCAGAGAAACTGCACTGTAGCACTGTCGTCCCATTGTTCATCGATTTTCTCTAGCGGGCACCAGTAACATCTCCACTGTGAGACTTGTTGTTACTGTTTTTGGCATATTGAATATGCCACGGGTAGCTTGCCAGGCTCTGCCATGCGGGTGGGATACTCTCAGTACCTTGCCGAGCTCTCTGAGAGGGACGGAGGAATCAAACCCTGTTCAGCCATGTGCAAGGCAAACGCCCTACCTGATTTGCTATCACTCCAGCCCAGCTAAAAAATATTTAATGTGGAATAAAATATTTTCAAAACAGTTTGATGTTTTCCTAGAAGCTAGGCCTTTATGAATGAGAGCACATTATCCTACAAATCTAGCCCAACCCACAGTGTCAAGAAAGCAGCTAAAATCAAAAACCAAAGAAAACCACTCTCGGTAATTCCCTGACCAGATACAATACCTAAACTCAGGCATACAAAGCTGCATTTCTCTTATGTTGTGAGACTAATGTGACCTTGGTCAATTCCTATTTATGCAGTTGTTATGCTTAAGCAAAACTTAAACCATTTCCTTAAATTGATATGAGGCAACCACACAACCAATTCTCTGTTACCTCAAAAAATGTGAGGATTATACCCAATAATTATAATAAATTACAATAAAATAGCCAATAATACTTTTTCCTGTGATGAAAAAAAATTACTAAGTTCTCGCAGTATAAGCTTCTTCAGAACAATACACTCCATAGCCTTAGGTCATGTTTTGATGAGTACTCTAAGCTTGCAAATAATTTTTTTTTTAATTTTCTGTCATAACCATTCTGTTCAAACAACTTCATTATTATTTTTATTTTTTAATTTATTTTTCTAATTAGTGAGTCACAGTGAGGGTACAGTTACAGATTCCCACATTTTCGTGCTTGTTTTCCCCTCATGCAATGTTTGAGAGCCCATCCCTTCACCAGTGTCCATTCTCCACCACCAATGAACCCAGTATCCTTTCCACTCCCCCAATCCCATCCCCCCCACCCCACCTCTGTGGCGGGGCATTCCAATTTGATATCTATTTACTTTTGGGTGTTGTGGTTTGCAATAGGGGTATTGAGTGGTCATCCTCTTCAGTCTCCAGTCTACTTTCAGCACGCATATCCCTTCCCGCGTAGGATCTCCAATCACATATTACTTCGTCTTCCCTTGTCTATCTGGGATGACTTTCCTCCAGCGTGTGAGGCCAGCTTCCAAGCTATGGAGCCAACCTCTTGGTATTATATACTACTATTCTTGGGTATTAGTCTCCTACTCTGTTGTTCTATATTCCACAGATGAGTGCAATCTGTCTATGTCTGTCCCTCTCTTTCTGGCTCATTTCACTTAGCATGGTACTTTCCATGTTGATCCACTTATATACAAAGTTCATGACTCCATCCTTTCTAACAGCTGCATAGTATTCCATTGTATAGATGTACCAAAGTTTCTTTAACCAGTCATCTGTTCTTAGGCACTCAGGTTTTTTCCAGATTCTGGCTATTGTAAACAGTGCTGCAATGAACATATAAGTGCAGATGTCATTTCTACTATACTTTTTTGTTTCTCTGGGATATATTCCCAGAAGTGGTATTGCTGGTACAAATGGGAGCTCAATTTCTAATTTTTTGAGAAGCGTCCATATTATTTTCCAAAGGGGCTGGACCAGTCGGCATTCCCACCAGCAGTGTAGAAGGGTCCCTTTCTCCCCACATCCTCTCCAACAGCGGTTGCTTTTGTTCTTTTGGATGTGTGCCATTCTCTGTGGTGTGAGGTGGTATCTCATGGTTGTTTTGATCTGCATCTCTCTGATGATTAGTGATGTAGGGCACTTTTTCATGTGCCTTTTAGCCATTCGTATTTCTTCCTTGGGAAAGTTTCTGTTCATTTCTATTGCCTTTTTTCTGATGGGGTTGGATGTTTTCTTCTTGTAGAGTTCAACCAGTGCTTTATATACACTTGATATCAACCCTTTATCTGATGGGTATTGGGTGAATATCCTTTCCCATCCAGTAAATTGCTTTTGTATTCCGGTCACTGTGTCTTTTGCAGTGCAGAAGCTTTTTAGTTTAATATAGTCCCATTTGTTTATCTCTGTTTCTACTTGATTGCTTAGTTCCATGTCCTCTTTGAAGATACCTTTAGCTTCAATATTGACCTCAACCTCAAACCACAATCCATAAGGTACATCGAAGACAAGGTCGGCATATAATTTTCTGATGTGTACATAATCAACTTTTATTAATTACTACATGTGCACTAGCTCCTTCTGAACTTTTGGTATTATTGTGACAAAGAAATGGGAACGAGGAAACTCCGCCTCTGAAACAACCATTTCTGTGAGCGCACAACCTGACTTAATGAGGAAATCCTTCTTTAGCCAAAACACTCTGCTGTTCAACACACACACACCTGATGATGGTAAATTGAAACTTCTGCTAAAGTAACACTTGTATCACTTGCCATCCTATTGCTCATCAATTTGCTCAAGCGGGAACTAGTAACATCTCCAATATTCCCTGTCACACACTAGTGTAGCCCAGTGGCATCTGCTAGCTCCAGGAACACAAAGAGCACCAAACCATTTGTTCAGGGTCTTGACGAAGAAGTCTGACAATCTTGTAGGTGGGCAGCCAGGCCTTCTTTTGATGTCCCATGGAATCCAGTCAGTAACGTCTCTAGTCCAGTGGTCATCTCCAAATCGCATTGTGTCCGGCCCATCTGATTTTTGATGACTTGGCAAACAAGGCAGTGTCCCTGATCCTCAATTGTCAACAGAGGTTGGAACTCCGGATTTCTTCTCTCACTTGAGTGAAACGGGATACTCCAAGCATAGCTCTTTCGATTCCTCTTTGGGAGATACAAATAGCATTCTCATCCTATTTTCATAGGGTCCAGGTCTCTGAGGTGTATGTTAGTGCAAAAAGAATGGTGGAGAAAAAAAAAAAGGGGGGGGTGGGAAAAAAAAGAATGGTGGAGTTGAAAAGATGTGCGTGGAGCTGGAGGTTCTTGATCCTCTTAACAACTTCTTTGACGCTATTGAAAGCGGTCCACGGCTCTGCTTTATTCCTCCTGTGCAGTTCTTGTGCCAAGTCATTTGTCATGTTGAGTTCTCAACCCAGGTACACATAGCTGCTGAATTTGGAGATGTTTATTCCGTTGAGATTAAATGGAACATCAGGAACTAGTTCATTTTTCATGAACATTTTCTTCATGAGATTCAGCTGCAGTCCAACCTCTCCACACTCATGGTCGAAGTCACCAACATTCATGCCACTTGGCTGATGTTTGGTGCTATTAGAATGATGTCATCAGTGAAGTGGAAATGATGTAGTTGCCGACTGTCTATCTTCACTCCCATTCCTTCCCATTCCAGTCCTTGCATGATGTTCTTTTTTTTTTCTTTTTGGGTCACACCTGGAGATGCACAGGGGTTACTCCTGGCTCTGAACTCAGGAATTACCCCTGGCTGTGCTCAGGGGACCATATGGGATGCTGGGATTTGAACCCGGGTCGGCCGCATGCAAGGCAAATGCCCTACCTGCTGTGCTATTGCTCCAGCCCCTTGCATGATGTTCTTGAGGGTGGCACTGAATGGTTTCGGTGAAATGGTGTCACTCTGCTGAAACTCTCTCTTTTTGTTGATGATCACTTCCTTGTAGAATGGTGAGATCCTGGTGGTGAATCTGTAATACAGCTCACGGAGGATCCTGATGTGCTGAATTTGAACACCCTGTTTGCCTTGGGCTTCAATGACTCCAATGACTGCTTCAGTCTCAACAGAATTGAAGGCCTTCTTTACATATATGTATGTTAGACAGAGGGGCATCTTGAACTCTCATGAAACCTCAATTTCGCTCAAATCTGCTAAAGTAGTTGTCCCAAATCCTAAAACTATTCTGACCAAACTTTGAGGAATTGCTGTAGCAGTTGCTAAACACAGGGCTTGGTTTACTACTTCTTTCCATTTTCTGATCTTCATGGTGTCATATCAAAAGCTTTCATTGCCAAAGGCTCTTGGAAATGTAGATCTAAGCATCCAAACTTTGTGTTACTGACCAAGGCAGAAAGAAGGATGAGAGGTCACCAAAATCTTCTCAATGAGACTCTCCAGAGCTGTGTCTCTTAAAAAATTTCAAAATTGTTGGTGAGACAGGACAACAGGTTGAGTTCTTGCTTCTCATGAGAATGACCTGGATTTGATATCTGGCACTAAATATGGTTCCCTGAACCCCACTAGAAATAAACCCTCAGCATTAGAGCCAGAAATAGGTCCTGAGAATTGCTGAGTGTGGCCCAACATCCTCCATTCCCTATGTTTCCCCCAAATCCCACAACACTACAACAAAGATTTTGCCATTTTCTGTGAGGGTCAAGGGACATTTTGTTTGGAATATCTTCAGAGGTACCTACTGCTTCCAAACTCAAATGTCAGAAATAAAGGCAGGTGGCTGCAGAAGGGAGAGCAGCAGCTGGTCAGTATTGGTCAGTAGCCAGGCAAACAGAGAGTATCTGGGAAATAAGGAAGAGATTTTGTTTCCATACTCATTAAGAAATTCCATTTGGAGGTCTAACAGCTGTTCATGGTGATAAGAAGGCTCAAAATTGTTTTCTTTTAAAATCTATAATAAGGCAAATTTATGCAATCTACCTAAAAGATTTTCCCTCATTTCATTTGGGCATTGAATTTTAATTGTCCAGGGGTCCTGTTTCCTGGCTCATTTCCTTTGTCATTTCATTTTCACTTTTATCTCCTTGTAGCACTCCTGAGTGCGAGAGAACATTACTCTATACTTGTCATTAGTAGGATTCAGCTAATACTTCAAGTCATGAAAAAGAGGGATTTGGAACTCCCCTCCCTTCCAAGTTCCCACTTGGTGGAAAAGGAGAAAATATTGAAAATGTTCATTTCTGAAAGTGTTAATAAACTCAAGAGAATCTTTCCCCTGATAAACATTAAAGAGTAAATTAGGTGCTACCGAGTCTATGGATCCTGTGAGATTATTTTCCAGATGATCAAGTAGCCAACCTTTACTTTTTCTCTAATTTAGTACTTTACCACATTACTTTGTAATGCTCATATTGCAACTCTAACCTTGGTCATTTGGCTTGTTTATATTAGTAAGGAGTAACAAAAGTGACCAACTAAAAAAATGTTTCAGTTGGATTGGCCAATTTTTTTTTTATCTCTGCCAGTATATGAGAACAAGTGAAGACTAGACTGGGTAGGACACTTTCTTTTGCATGCACAGGACCAAGATTCAGTCCTAGGCATCCCAGATGGTTCCTGTGCACTGGTAGGGGTAATTCCAGAGTGCAGTGCAGAGCCAGGAGTAATTCCTGAGCACTTGATGGTACATGGCAAAAAAAAAAAAAAAAAAACCTGTTACGCTTAAAACATATCTGCACTTTGATGGCTCACTAAAGTGATTCCTGAGAATGCTAGATCATCTAAAAACAAGACAACTCTGGACTAGAGCCATGAGTCTGGACAATAACAGCAGATCTGCCCAGATGGCCTGATGTTAATGCAAATATGTGCACAAGCCTGGGCATTATTATTTGTACTTTGTAGACACAAGGGCTTAATGTCTCTCTTAGGCCACGGAGTTCTCCACTGTGTATAATTAATGTGTTAATAAAAACCAGTCAAATGACCAGTGGGATGATTGCACGTTAGTGAATTAATGGTGACTCACGGGCAGACCAGATTTCTGAGATTTATCTATTATTCTATAAACTGACTTTAATATACCATGAAATAATATTTTATTTGTTGGTCCTACCTACACTTTAACTTAAACCCAATGTTCTAGGAAAAGGGGAATCTGGCTGGAGAGGTAACAGAGCTGTTAAGACTCTTGCATTGCACACAGCTGACCTAATTTCAATCCCCAGCACCCTACATGGTCCCCCAGCAGAAAAAAAAAAGCTTTTAAAAAAGGTACAAGTTATTCCCTGTCTATACAAATTTTGTCTTTGAGGCCAGAGTGATATAGTACAGCAGGGAGGGCCTTTGCTTTGCATGTAGCAGACCTAGGTTCAATCCCCGGTGTCCCACTATGGTCCTGTGAGCCATGCCAGGAATAATTCCTGAGTGCAGAACCAGGAGTAAACCCTGAGCATCGCCAGGTGTGACCCCCAAAAGCCTAAATAAATAAATGTTTAAAATATTTCTTAAATGTGTCTTCTTTAGCCTTTTGTTTTAATTTATTTGGGAGGGTGGGGAATGGGGAGTGTTGGGCCTATTCTGGCTCTACTCAGAGTTTACTTGTGGCTCTGTGCTTACAGATCACTCCAGGAGGTGCTCACGGGATTATGTGTGTGCCCAGGAGAAAACCTGAGATGGCTATATGCAAGGCAAGTCCTGTCTTGATTTTTTTGTTTTGTTTTTCGGTTTTGTTTTGGAGCCACACCCAGAGATGCTCAGGGGTAACTGCTGGCTGTGTGCTCAGGAATCACTCCTAGCAAGCTCAGGAGACTATATAAAGTGCCAGTAATCAGACCTGGGTAAGCCACATGCAAGGCAACCACCCCACTCACTGTGCTACCGCTCCTGCTTCACTTTTCAACACTTTGGCAGTGGCTCACACTTGAATGTGGTTTAACTGACACAATGCAGCACAAGGCTTTGACTTTTAGGTCTTTTAAGCAAGTTTATCTCTACTATAACTTCTCTCCATATGAAAGATTTTTGTGTAGGAAAAATCCAAAATTTTTTGTCATGCTCTTTATTATTTTCATTATTATTATTACTAAAAAAGGTACCTTTTAATTTAATTTGCTATAGCTTGGGAAGTTAGAATAGTATTAAAATTTATGACTGGAGCGATAGCACAGTGGGTAGGGTGTTTGCCTTGCATGTGGCTGACACAGGTTCGATTCCTCCGTCCCTCTCAGAGAGCCGGGCAAGCTACCGAGAGTATCTCGACTGCAAGACAGAACCTGAAAAGCTAACCATGGTGTATTCGATATGCCAAAAACAGTAACAACAAGTCTCGCAATGGAGACATTACTGGTGCTCACTCAAGCAAATCTATGAACAACGGGACCGCAATGATAGTGCTACAGTGTTACAGATACACTGATATATCACTATACCATTTTACTTCTGCTCTACCCCCCAACCAAAGTACCCATGACCCTCTACCACTGTCTAGAGTATGTCTGATCAAGGTTTGTTCTAGCCGAGTCTTTCCTCTTCCTCTGTCCCCCACCTCCTTCAACTTGGTAATTGGTGCCAATCCTGGGTTTTTGTTTTTGTTTTATTTGAGAAAGAATGGAGTCTGGGCAAGCAGTGGATATAGTTGATTTTCATTTCTTTTCTATTCCCCTTGTCAGTCTGCTCCTTTACTCACTAAGAAATGGTAAAAATGTTTTGCTGCAACTCAGTAAGAAAAACCCTCATTTTTACACTTTTGTTCCAAATTCCTTTTGGGAAAGCAGATATATAGGGGCCTCTGGCAGTGAGTTTTAGGACAGTACAATCTATCTGTCTAAAAGCATATTCCTGTCACCGGCCCCAAAGCACGAAGACTGGACTCCCTTTGAAGATGCAGATAGAGAGGTTAAGACTAAATGAGACAAGAACTAGTTCAAAGTGGGTTAGACCCCCTGGCGGTGGGGGGGGGGGGTGCTTCAGAAAAGCCCTAAGAACAGCCAAAGAACAGCACCAAAGTCCAAAGTCCTCCCCACCCTCTGAATACTCTAACATACACATTGAAAGCCCCATGGACACAGTTTGTTAAACACATTATAAACCTTACAAAAACCACTTGAAAAATCAAGTGGTGCAAGATCTGTTGTGGAGTCACCTACATTCCAGTTTAGGATGCATAATTTCTTTCTTTTACTTAATGGGGCAATTTTTCTCTTTTCTGTAAATTTTAAAATAAAAGTATGTTTAAAAAAATGTTTGCTGTTTGGAAACAAGTATTTTTTAAACATATTTTTGTCTAAAAGAAAAGAGAATAATTGCCCCATAAAGTAAAAGAAAGGAATTATGTATCCTAAACTGGAATGCAATATATATATATATATATATATATATATATATATATATATGTTTCCTATACATATATTCCATATATATATATTTTTTTCCTCCTGAAATTCTTCTAGTAGATAATAGTTCTGGGAAGCCTGGACAGAGGTCAGGACTGACTTTCCTTTTTCTGTCAAGAGCCATCTCTCGGTCCTGCCTACGGCTGGGAAGACTTGAGTGATGGGTGAGTACACATAAGTGGGCCTCAGGCTTAGTCTTCAGGCTGGTTGCTAGAGTCCACACAGTACAGAAGCTTCTGTCTGCTCCTGAGTGGTTCCTTGGGTCACATGTAAAATTAGCCTGCAAACCCCACCCCCATGCTTTCAGTATTCAAGTTCCTTTACTGAAGAGTTTTAAGTAGGTAGTTCAAGGTCCCTCCTCACTGCCCAGGTTTCTCTCTTTTCTCTTCCCTTGTTAGACATCATTTGTCCCACCACCCCCGAGTTCTCTCTTTCCAGTGAATACTATCACTTGTCTAATCCCATACTTCTCTGAGATGCTCCCTTCTGCTGCTGTTCTCCCGGTCTGTGGCTGGACCTCGGTGGCTTATCTGAAGGCCCAGTCCCATAAGTTTTTGTCACTTTTTCTTTTTTTTTTTCAGCCAGAGTTTAAATATTTTATTTTATTTTTAATTTAATAGTTTATTTTTAATTAGTGAGTCAACCTGAGGGTACAGTTACAGATTTATACATTTTTGTGCTCATGTTTCTCCCTTACAAAGTTTGATAACCCATCCCTTCACCAGTGCCCATTCTCCACCACCAGTAAACCCAACATCCCTCCCCCCTCCTCAGTCCTGTCTCCCCCCACCCCACACTGCCACTATGGCAGGGTATTCCCTTTTGTTCTCTCTCTCTGATTAGGTGTTGTGGTTTGCAATAAAGGTGTTGAGTGGCCATTGTGTTCAGTCTCTGGTTTTTGTCACTTTTTCTTTCCTTTATCCTCAGACCATGTAGGTGACAAATGCTTTACTATCTGTTCAGGCACTGGCAAGGGGGTCAAAGAGGAAGTTCCTCCTGTTGCTGACTTTTATAAGTTTGTATCACCATCTGCGCCCGGCCATGTCCGTTCCCTCTCTGGTTAGATCACACAGAAGGGTGGTTTGCAATGATCCATTGTTTAACTAGTGCCCTTCTTTTTTCCCTTGTCGACTTCCATCATGACAAGAACACGCAGGTACTTCCTGGAAAGTGGACCGAGCAGAAGGGCAGTAGCTCTTTCTAAGGAGGCTACTCCATCCCAGCTCCTCATCTCTCCCACTGTCATCACTTTCTTGTATGCTCTCAAAATATACCACTCTTTCACTCTTTGGTTTCTACGGTTCTTGGAAGTTTAAGGTTGACCTTTGGTTTTCTTAATTAGTAGACTTCTATGCATTCTTAAAAGTTCATATTTTAAAATTGGTTCCTTTAATAAAATACATTAACCAGAAGCTGAAAATTATCAAACAGCCTGGTTTAAAGAAATCAGACTGAAAATGAATAGTCGATCTTAGTGAAATGAACTGCAATGCAAAGAAAGAAATTATCATGAATGACAATTACAAGTGAATAATAAATTTGAAAAAGTATCCTAGTTGCCAAAGCTGAAGAGAAGAATTATGCTTATCGAAGTGGCATGACCAATAAAGATAAAATATACTGTTTATTTCAGATAAGTGGACTTCCTGAAAATACTTTGAGAAAAGTCTTCTATGTATCTAAATTTGGGTAAGTGACCTCAACTATATTCCTATAATAAATAGTGCTTACAGCAGTAGTTTATTTTTAAAATAGCTTATTTTTTGAAAAATCCTACATGTGTCAAAGTAAAGGCAGTAACATAAATTATTACTAAAAAATATCACATAGAGAAACTCTGGCTGTCAGAGTGATCTACAAACAGGCATGAGATCATCTAGACAGATGAATGAATTGCTTATCCTTCATTCAGTTCTTTATAAATAAAAGTTTTCACAAACAAACTTCTGTTACACATTGGTTCAAAGACAGTTTGAGGTTAAAATCTCCAATGCTGAATTGGTTTCAATTGATATCCTTGATATTAGCCATCTCACTAGAAAGGGAGTATATACTGACTTTTAATTATCTGTGGGCTTGTGACTATTATGGTCCTATTCAAAGAATATTTATATCAATTGTATGGACTGGAGCAATAGCACAGCGGGTAGGGTATTTGCCTTGCATGTGGCTGACCCAGGTTTTATTCCTCCGCCCTCTCAGAGAGCCCTGCAAGCTACCAAGAGTATCCCACCCGCACGGCAGAGCGTGGAAAGCTAGCTGTGGCATATTCAATATGCCAAAAAGAGTAGTAACAAGTCTCAAAAAGGAGATGTTATTGGTGCCCTCTCGAGCAAATCGATGAGCAACGGGAGGACAGTGCTACAGTGCTACAGTATGTAGCTGAGGCAGGCAGGTAGATTCGAAAGGGTTTTCATGGCAATGGAATTCCTTGGGAAGTAATAAAGCCAATTGTCCTAAAACTGCAAAATGTCCCTTATGAACAAGGAACTAAGATTCGATAAAACCTTTACCTGGAGCCAGCAGACCCATCCTACAGAAGCTCCAGCAGGAACAAAGGCCAAGAAAGGAATTTTAAAAAGGACCATCAACCAATCCCAACTTTACACCCTTGGAAACCACCCTAGCAATGGACTTTTACCTAGGTAGAAAGCTCCATGTGGGTCAAGTTGAGAAGAAATCTATAAAAGCCAACTTGAACAAAGGAAGCATGCACATATGCTGCCCAAGACCGTATGTGCTTGGTTCATGTTGTCAAGCACATGTGGTTTCTGAGCATCTGTTTCACTGCATCTGCCTTTTTTTTTTTTTTTTTTTTTTTTTTTTTGCTTTTTGGGTCACATCCAGCGATGCTCAGGGGTTACTCCTGGCTTTGCACTCAGGAACTACTCCTGGCGGTGCTTGGGGGACCATATGGGATGCCGGGGATCGAACCCGGGTCGGCCGCATGCAAGGCAAACGCCCTACCCACTGTGCTATCGCTCCGGCCCCTGCATCTGCCTTGTAGAGGTATGTACTGGGGCGCTCTCTGCCTGTGGAGAAACCCATGCTCTCTCTTGAGTACCTTACTCTCTTTCACTCCTCCTTCCTCAAAACTCCGAATAAAATCTTTTTTAACTCCACTGCTCATCTATTCCTGAAATTTGTTTCTGTGAGAAAGACAAGGATCTGAAAGACCTGGGTAAGGCCTAGGACTAACTTTTCTTTCCTGCAAAGAGCAATTTCTTGCTCAGGCCTGAGTCCACGGGTCACTGAGAAATCAAGTGATAGGAATTAACTTCTATGCCGAGAAGAATAAATAGATGTCAGGTGTGGCTTGCTGGCTACTTGGGGGAGGGGGGTAGCAGAACTCAAGGTCCATGCCATGAAGGGGCTCACTGAAGACTTTATCAGTCCTAGCCTTCTCAGTGGGTCCTGGGGTGGCACGAGTGGGTCTGGATGATGTGGAGGTCTCTCTCATCCTCACCTCACATGTAAGACCTCAGAAGATACACTGGCATCACAACTACCATCAAATTTTAGTAAATTAATGCAATGCATGTGGATGACATTTTGCATATTCTATTTGGTTATTTGGACTAGATGAAAATTCCAGTCCAGTTTTACAATTCTAAAAGATTCTAATGGAAAAGATTTACAGAAAGAATTATTAAGGCCTAAGATAGCATACCTAGTTCTCCCTCTCAGAGAACCTGGCAAGGTACTGAGAGTATCCTGCCTTCACGGCAGAGCCTGGCAAGCTCTCTGTGGCATATTCGACATGCCAAATACAGTAACAATGATGGGTCTCATTCCCCTTACCCTGAAAGAGCCTCCAATACGGCACCAATGGGAAGATCAAGTAAAGAGAGGCTGCTAAAATCTCATGGCTAGGATGAATGGAGATGTTACTGGTGCCCGCTTGAGCAAATCGAGGATCAATGGGATTACAGTGATACAGTGACAGTGATATTTTTGATTATGATTCAATTGTATACCTATTGACTTAACTGTAGCACTGTCATCCCATTGTTCATCAATTTGTTCGAGTGGGCACCAGTAACATCTCCATTGTGAGACTTGTTGTTAACTGTTTTTGACATATCGAATATGCCATGGTTAGCTTTTCAAGCTCTGCCATGCAGGCGGGATACTCTCGGTAGTTTTCTGTGTTCTCTGAGAGGGACGGAGGAATCGAACCCAGGTTGGCTGCATGCAAGACAAACACCTTCCCCACTATGCTATTGCTCCAGTCATCCATTGACTTAATTACTAAAAGAATTGTATGTGTATTCTAAAAAGATGTGGGTTCTAGTCAAATTCTTTCAGCATGAGTTGTAGAATAATACTAAATTTACTTGCATCATTAAAATGTCCTTAAATTGATTAACTTAACTGGAACAAAAGAATAAGAACTATCTAAACAGTACTTTATCATAATGAAATGTTTCATTATATTAAAAATACTTTACACACAGAGCACTCAATACCCGTAATTAGCAGTGTGACTGGCATTAACTCAACTTTGGCCATATCCTAACTATCGTCATTATTATCACTATCTCCATTTGTATTTCCTGAAGGATGCAGTTATTTAGAAGTGTGGTGTCTCACTTTAGAGTACTCAATATTTTGATATGTTTTATTTTACCTATATTTTTATTGTTTACTCCAGCCATGTTATGATAGAAAAATAATAATTACCAGGACAAAATAATAACTTCCATTTTGAAACAAAAATCATGTAGATCAAAAAACAAAAATACTTAGAAAAATGTAGAATTGAATTGTCAGTTACTGATGTTTAAAAGAGAAAATGCTTTAGTAGGTTACATACCACCTTAAAAGTTGAGGGTGGGACCCACACCTGGTAAACTCAGAAGCTACTCCTGAATTAGTGCTTAGGGGTTGTCCATGTGCCTCTTGTGAAATCATGCAGTTCAAGGTACAAATCCAAGGCTTTCATATACAAGACATTTGCTATAATTTTTAGAGTCGTTTCCTCAGCACATTTAGAAAACCTTTAATTCACATTTTATTTTATACTGCTTAACTGGAACAAATAGAATTCTATACATTCTTCTTTGGAATAATAGCTTCTTTAACTACTCTGAAATAATGTTTAGTTTGATTATTTAGTTAAACAATGCACAAGTGTCAATTCTAGATTAAGGTGGTATTGTCTTTAAGACAAATAGAACTTTTTCCCACAAAACACAGATTTCAGGGCAAAAAAACCTCCATAAAACATATCAAATGCTTTATCACAAGGAGATGACATAGGTATGTTTCAAAATCCTATCAATAAAAATAAATAAGATAAATAATTTATTATGGGGAGAGTTTAGGAAGGTAAGTGAACTCAGGATTCTCTTTACAATTTCATCTAAAATAATGGATGGATTCACAAACTTTAATTAAGTGAATGTCTTTCTAGTATTTGTAGTCACTAAATATAAGAATCTGGTTTCTATTGATTAGATGCCTTGTTTCCCAGGAAGATGAAATATAAAAAAATCAAAATTTTAGAGCAAGAATAGGCGTAAAATTAATGTTAACCCAATATTAAAGTTTGTTAGGGGAAGAAATGAAACAAAACTGTTCCCATTTTTGGATTTGCCCAATTTTGAGAGCCGTGGTTGGGAGAAGAAGCAAGGCAGTGACTGTGCTTTCACCAGTCAGGATTTGGTTCTGAGCCTTTTCACTGTGTCTACATTTTGTTTCAGGTCCAGTAAAATGTTAAGCCTCAAGGTATATTTATGATGGATATTTGTAACATAATGGATGGTTCTCCTTTGTCCTCTAGAATAGAAGTGGAGCTGCATCACAGAAGTTTATCAGAAATATGCTGTCTCTCAAACAGTTTATATGGCTTTGAAAATACATACCTTATGCCTTTAGAATAATTTATGCACTGCCAAGTCTTGCGTAAATCTTATATCACAAACTGCTCAAGGAATACTGAAAACAGTGTTTCTCACAAGTCAATATTAGCAAATGTATTTTTCCTCTGCCAAATATATCCTTGTCATTTTTAGTTTACTAATGTGTTTATACTTATCACTGACATGAAAGTTTATCTATATGTATTTCTGTGGCCTTCAGATTTACAGGCTCTGTAGAATGAGTTTAAATTGTTTTCTCTTAATTTAGTCCCAATAATTTTGTCATTATTTAGTCACTATGTTGACAATTCTATTACTATAGGTTTTGGTAACCATTTTAAATGTCAATTTGGCTCAACAAAATACTAGCAAATAGAATCCAACAACTCATCAAAAAGATCATACACCATGATCAAGTGGGATTAATCCCGGGATGCAAGGATGGTTTACCATTCAGCAATCAATCAATCAATCAATCAATCAACATAATCCATCATATCAACAAAAGAAAAGATAAAACCATATAATCATATCAATAGATGCAGAGAAAGCATTTCACAAGATCCAGCACCCGTTTGTGATGAAAACTCTCACAAAAAATGGGTTTTGAAGGAAATTTCCTCAATATAGTCAAAGCCATCTACCATGAGACTATGGAAATCATTATCCTCAATGGGGATAAAGTAAGAGCCTTCCCTCTAGGATCAGGGACAATACAAGGATGCCACTCTCACCACTTCTCAATATAGTACTGGAAGTCCTTGCAATAGTGGTTAGGCAAGAAAAAGATATTAAGAGCATCCAGATAGGAAAGGAAGAAATCAAACTCTCACTATTCACAAATGATATGATACTATAAAGCCTCTACCAAGAAACTCCTAGAAACTATAGACTTGTATAGAGAAGTTGTAGGCTATAAAATCAATACTCAAAAGTCCATGACTTTCCTATATGCAAATAATGAGAGACAGGAAAGCGGCATGAAAAAAATCAATCCCATTCACAATCATGCCACAGAAAAACAAGTACCTCAGAAACAGCTTAACTTAGGAGGTAAAAGACCTGTACAAAGAAAACTACAAAACATTATTTCATGAAATAAAAGAGGACATGAGGAAATGGAAACACATCCCCTGCTCATGGATTGGGAGAATAAACTTTGTCAAAATGGCAATACTCCCCAAAGCATAATTACAGATTCAATGCGATTCCTGTAAGGATAGCCATGAAATTCTTCAAAGAAATGGATCAAACACTCCTGAAATTCATATGAAACAACAAACTCCCATGAGTAGCTAAAGCAATTCTTGAGAAAAAGAAGATAGAAGGCATCACCTTCTCCAACCTCAAACAGTGTGGTTATAATTGAAATAGCATGGTATTGGAACAAAAGCAGAGCTTCAGACCAATGGTACAGTGTTGAGTATCCTTACACACCCTCAAATATATGATCATCTAATCTTTGGTAAGGGAGCAAGAAATGTGAAGTGAAGCAAGGAAAGCCTCTTTAACAAAAAGTGCTGGCAAAACTGGATAGTTACATGAAAAAAAATGGGTTCAGAACTCTACCTAACACCATGCACAAAAGTCAGACCAAAATGAATTAAAGATCTCAACATCAGACCAGAATCCATAAGGTACATTGAAAGTTCAGCAAAAACCTCCGCGACATTGAAGATAAAAGTATTTTCAAAGTTGACAAGTCACTGACTAAACAAGTGGAAACAGAGATAAGCAAATGAGACTACCTTAAACTAAGAAGCTTCTGCACCTCAAAAGATACAGTGATCAGAATATAAAGACAATCTACAGAGTGGGAAAAAATATTTACCCAATACCCATCTGATAAGGGGTTGATATTAAGGATATACAAGGCACTGGTTGAACTCTACAAGAAGAAAACTCCCAACCCCATCAGAAAATGGGGCGATGAAATGAACAGAAACTTTCTCCCAAGAAGAAATCCAAATGGCCAAAAAGCACATAAAAAATGCTCTTCATCATCATGAATCATCAGGGTGATGCAGATAAAAACAAAATGAGATACCATCTCACACCACAGAGACTGGCCCACATCCAAAAGAACAATAGCAACCGGTGTTGGCGAGGATATGGAGAGAAAGGGAATCTCCATCACTGCTGATGGGAATGCCAACTGGGTCAGCCCTTTTAGAAAACCATATGGACGTTTCTCAAAAAGTTAGAAACTGAGCTCCCATTTAACCCAACAATACCACTTCTGGAAATATATCCCAGAGATGTAAATAAGTATAGTAGAAATGACAACTGCATGCATATGTTCATTTCAGCACTGTTTACAATAGCCGGAATCTGTAAAAAACCCGAGTGCACAAAAACAGATGACGGGTTAAAGAAACTTTGGCACATCTACAGAATGAAATACTATGTAACTATTAGAAAGGATGAAGTCATGAAATTTGCTTATAAGTGGATCAACATGGAGAGTATCATGTAAAGTGAAATGAGTCAGAATGAGAGGGACAGACATAGAAAGATTGCACTCATCTGTGGAATATAAAGTAACAGAATGGGAGATTTACACCTAAAAATAGAGATGAGTACTAGGAGGATTGCTCCATGGCTTGAGAGCTGGCCTCACATGCTGGGGAAAAAGGCAGCTCAGATAGAAAAGGGATCATTAAGTAAATGGTGCTTGGAGGGCCTGGAAGATACGTGCTGAAAGTAGACTATAGGCCGAATGATGGACACTCAATACTTCTATTGCAAACCACAACATCCAAAAGGAGAGAGAGAGCAAAATGGAATGCCCTGCCACAGAGGTGAAGTGGAGTCGAGGGGATGAGGTGGGAGTAGTGAAGGGGATTCTGGGATCATTGGTGGTGGAGAATGGGCCCTGGTGGAGGGACCGGTACTTGATCATTGTATGATTGAAATGTAAGCACGTAAGTTTATAAGTCTGTAACTGTACCTCATGGTAATTCATTAAATTTTTTTTAAAAAGACGACAATTTGGCTGAGACATGAAAATGAAAAGAAAAGGAATTGACAGTTGATGAATTCCCTCTAAACATTAATTTATTGCTGAAACCTATTCATGAAGTTTTAAAATTTATTTGAATGTTCTGGGAAAGCTAGCATTCTGCAAATTGCCTCCATTTTTGTTGTTGTTGTTTCAGTGGCCACACCCAGCTGGGCTTACTCCTGCCTGTGCACTCAGGGATCACTCTTGGCAGAGTTAAAGGATCCCAGTGAGGTGTGGGGGGACTGAACCTGAGTCAGCTGCACTCAGTGCCAAGTGCCCTACCCTTGTAGGGCACTTTTACTGTACTTTGACTCAAGCCCCAAACTGCATCCTCAAGCTGCATTCAAATAGATTTTGTTTAAACTTCTCAACTTATGTCTTACCTTTAAAAAGATGATTCCACATACAAAATTTCACAAACAATTGTTAATATTTACAAAGCATGCTTATGCTAAGTTGCTATATGCTAGCGAAATGATGGAATATTTAAATAAAGCTAGAGGGATCATCACCATTCTAAATGTTTTAGTGAAAATAACCTACTTTATTTCTAGGTTGACATTACTAAGCTCATTCTGTTTCCAAATTTCAAAATAAGAAATTTCACATTCTTTTTAGAACAACTATATTTATATGTCACTTATGAACAAAAACATTATTTCTGAAATTTTCAGGTCAAAATGCTACTTAAATAATGAATATAAATGCTGCATATGATTTTAGGAAACTCATCATTTTGTATATTCAATAGTATTACTGAAATTCTGGAGAGATTTCAAATCCAGTATTCTAAATTAATTATTTCTGAGTAGTGTAATTCTTTTAGTACATTATTCTGTCTTTAGAACTGTGTCCTTTAGTATTTCTTCTTCTAAAGTCTTTGCACCCTTCCAGATGTTCATATTTCAAAGTTCTCATACCAACACTATTTCAGACTATTTTTCATGGCACTTTTAAGGTGTTTTATAAATATTTCATATTTTTATCTCAAATTGCTATGAGAAAAAATTTTGGTTCATTTTGGTTGAAAAAATGCAAGGTTTCACCCAACTATATCTAACTTGCATTGGAAAGACATTTGGATACTTTCAGTTTCTGGAAATATTCTGAGGTAGATTTGACTGAAAGATATATTGGCATTCAAAGTATATTATCATGTCTCTGACTTTATCCCTGAGTAGTTTTTATTCTCAGGAATGCTCTCCTTATGATAACTCTCTCTCTTTCTCTCTCTCTCTCTCTCTATATATATATATATATATGTACACACACACACACACACACATATATATATATATATTACATATGTATTGGGCTGGAGAAATAGATAGCACAGCGGTAGGGCATTTGCCTTGCATGCAGGTGACCTGGGTTTGATTCCTTTGCCCCTCTCGGAGAGCCTGGTAAGTTACTGAGAGTATCTGCCCACATGGCAGAGCCTGGCAAGCTACCTATGGTGTATTCGATATGACCAATACAAAGCAATAACAAGTCTCACAATGGAGACGTTACTGGTGCCCGCTCGAGCAAATCGATGAGCAACAGGACTGGACGACAGTGATGCAATGATGTTTTGTATATATGTATGTATTCATAGTGAGAGTCCTGTTAATATTTTATAATCAATATTTTATATTATTGTTATAAAATTTAATACTATTAATATTTCTTAAATATTTACACTGTTAATATTTCTTAAAAGCCAAATTTTTCCATAAATCTAGGAAAAATTTCCCAGTGATGACTGTCATTTAACAAAAGCTAGTGAGCTAAGCTCACTACATCTATTGTTGAATCAATGAGAATGGTCAGGTCATGAACTACTATGGTGGGTGTGGTTGGACCTACATGTTCTATATTGAAGCCTAGAGGAGGAATAAGCCTCACAAAGTCACTTATTGAAGCCTTATTGAAGAGCTGGTAAGGGCACATTTCCCCCCAAAATAATACAGAGTATGTATACTCTTTGCCTCTGCTTTGGAAGATATGAAAATGGTACTATAGACCTAATATATTCAATAAACTCATTGGTATGCTTAATATGTAGTTCATATTTTTAGAGTGCTAAGTGAAATCATTAAGTATAAAGATTTTATTTTACCACTTAACCAAATGCATGCAATCAAATATCTTTTTATTGGGAAATTCCACATTACAATAATGTAAGTGTATAGTGTAAAGGGGAGAGAGAGACGACTGTACTAAAACTTAAGACATATACTCAGGAGACAGACCAGCAGCTGACAAATAGCATGGAGGAAGAAAGAACATTGCAGCTGTGTGTTCACTGAGAGGGCTGGATCATTTCTGAGAGAGGGAGTCTGAGAACCTCACTAGGCTTTAAGATCACTGATGCAGAGTTCAGAAGGTGTCTCAAATCTGGTCCAATTCAAACTCCAAACTTATACTATTTCTCAGAGTCATGTAATCAGACCCACCTAGTAATACAATTGGGTGGGATCTCTTAGACAGGTTATTGAATCTTTTTAAAACAAGTTGCAACTGCTGACTGATAATGTAAGTTACTCTATTGCCACTGCAGGAGTGGGGTACAACTCTGTCTTCCTGTTCCCCACCTTTCTATTGGCTAGAGTCATTACAATGTCAATACACATAATATATACATAATAAGGAACTTTCAGATTTTTTAAATATCAATGCACAAAATACACCTAATAAGGAATGTATTATGGCTTTTATTAACATTATTGAAAATTTGTACTTCCCAGATTCTCTGAATCCCACACACGTCTAAAGGTTTCATTTTCATTCTACCTTTTGTTTATATTAAAGCTCAAAGGATTATAGATTGAAATCTTAGTAACGAGAATTTTGTAAATAAGGAAGCAGTTATCTAACTCTTTTGTCTGTATTTTCAGGAACTAAATGAATTCTGCACTTAGGTAATTAAGATAAATACTGTCACTGTCACTGTCATCCTGTTGCTCATCAATTTGCTCGAGCGGGTACCAGTAACGTCTCCATCATGAGACTGCTTGTTACTGTTTTTGGCATATCGAATATGCCACAGGTAGCTTGCCAGGCTCTGCGGTGCGGGCAAGATACTCTCGGTAGCTTGCTGGGCTCTCGGAGAGGGGCAGAGGAATCAAACCCGGCTCTGCCACATGCAAGGCCAATGCCCTACCCTCTGTGCTATTGCTCCAGCCCATAGATGCTGTAAAGACTAATATCTAAAAGCATATATATTGAAGCTTTGACTATATGATTCATTTAAAAGTCAACCTGAAATTTATTAATTTAAAAGTCAACCAGTCCGTATCCAAATGAACTCAATTTATTCATTTTTTTCTCTAAGTAGTTCATTGTTCTCAAACACAATAAACATAGTCAGTCCAATGAGTTCATTATGTCATATAGTCACATATGACATGACTAAATGTTCTATAGCTGTGACATGTATTCAATTTGTATAAAATAAATCAAGAAGTGGATTTCCTTCTACATAGCAATTGCAAAATGGTGCCATTTGTTTGTTAGTTTCTGGGAAAGAATCAGCCAATAAAAAAAAAAATGGAAATATCTGTCCTTATTAGGGATCTTTATCTTTGACCAAGATGCATTGATCCTATTTTCATTTTTTGTTTCAATTTCAAAGTGGAAGTTTTTTTTCTCTTTTCTCTCTATCATTTTATATAGGGTATCTTTGCTTGATAAACATGTTGATTGGCTAACTGAAGTACTCTTTGCAGTATGGTGATGTGGAAAGTGAGGCAGACTAACTGGCAAAGACGATAACATTACTAGAATGGTACACAGAAAATCAGAACGTGAAGATGAGTGACCTAATGATATTCAATCCTCCATCCTGCTTGCCAGAGCTTGTGTATATTTATATTTAAATAACAGACTGGTATTTAATGTTCGAATACAAGGGGTAAATTTCTGTTTTAATGTTTTTAAACAATGTTTTAATACAAGGGGAAATTTCTGTTGCTGTATATGGGATCTTTAAATATTTGAATGGTGACATATTGATTACATGGGAAAAAGAGTAATGGAGGATATATGTTGAGAATTGGTTGAAGGCAGATTTGGGAATGTGCCATAGACCAGACCACGGGCACTGATAGAGATCAATAGTATCCCCTCCTTCTGCAAAGGGTTCCTATAAATATGGTTCCTAAAATGCTTCTATGTTCTTATACGGTCTTGAATGTTGACCGCAGATAAATTGTTTAGAAATGTTACAAGATCCAAACTTGGTAAGTGATAAAATTCCTAGTAAGACCTCGGATTTTAAATTTTTGTAAAACAATTTTTCTCCTTTGGCTAAAGATATAAAAGGTAGCTGCTGTGGGTCAGAGAGATAGCACAGGTGGGTAAGGCATATGGCTAACCACCCACCTGATTTCCTGAGCATCACCAATAGTGATCTCTGAGCAGAGTGCCAAGAGTAAGCCCTGAGCACCACTCCCAAAGAAAGAATCCCCTTAGGAATTGCATACGTCAGAGTTTTCTACCATAAAGAAAGATAGTCTAGGAAAATAAAACAGCCACCAAGGACACAAAGAGAGGAAAAAAGTTCTAAAAGCATCCGTGTCTCAGATAAGTATCATTCATTGCTGAAAAAGGCTCAAGTGAGTTTTTTACCTCTGATAAATATAATACAGCAATTAATGCAGATTAAGTGCAATTAAGTGCCAGGAAATGTCCTCAGATTTTGTTCTTCTGTTTTTTCCAATGCTTTTCTGCCCATTTTGCCGTTTTTAGCTCCTTTCTGCTTAGGTTGGCAGCCGAGGAGCCAAGTCCATTAATCATATTTAAGTGAAAGTCTCTAATTGCATCTAAACTAAGGTTTCTAATTGCATTTAAATTGAGTTTAGATGCACTTTGAGATATTGTGGACAGTTGTTTTGATCAGAATGCCTGAGTATTATGATGAGACTTTTGTGACAGCTCTTTTATTTTTTTTTTTAAGAACTTTTATTGGATCACTGTGAGATACAGTTACAAACTTGCGTAATGGTGTTTTAGTCAAACAATACTCGAGCACCCACCCCCCACCCATGCACATTTTCCACCACTGGGACATTGTTTCCAATGTCTCACCCACCACCCCCACCCCACCCGACTCCCTGCCTCTGTGGTAGGTACAATCCTTCTTACTCTTCCTCTCTAATTTTGGGCATTATGATTTGCAAAGCAGACACTAAGAGATCATCGTATTTGGTCCTTGATTATATTCAGCACACCTCTCATCCTGGGAGATCCCTCCAACCATCATTTACTTAGTGGTTCCTTCTCCTTCCCAACTCCTTTTCCTCCAGCACAAGGGGCCAGCTTCCAAACCATGGTTTGATCCTCCTGGTCCTTATCTCTGCTGTCTTTAGGTGTTAGTTTCTCATTATGCTACTTTATATTCCACCAATGAGTGCAGTCATTCTATGTCTGTCCTTCTCTTTCTGACTAATTTCATTTACCATGTCTATCCACTGATATGTGAATTTCATCTCTTCTAACAGCTGCATACTATTCTATTGTGTAGATGTACCAGGGTTTCTTAAACCAGTCATCTGTTCTCAGGAACTCAGGTTTTTTTTTCCAGATTCTAGCTATTGTAAACTGTGCTGCAATAAACATACAAATGCAAATATCATTTCTACTGTATTTTTATATCTGGGATATATTCCCAGCAGTAGTATTGCTGGGTCATATGAAAGCTCAACTTCTAGTTTTTGGAGGAATGTCCATATTTTTTTCCAAAAAACGCTGGACCAATCGGAATTCCCACCAACAATGACTGAGAGTCCTTTCTCCCTGCATCTGAGCCAGCACTGGTTGTTCTTGGTCTTATTTAAGTGTGCCAGTTTCTATGGTATAAGATGATACCTTATTGTTGTTTCGATTTGCATCTCCCTGATGATTAGCAATATAGATCAATTCTTCATGTGCCTTTTGGCCATTTGAATTTCCTTTTTGTGGAAGTTTCTATTCATTTCTTCTCCCCATTTTTGGATGGAGTTAGAGGTTTTTTCTTGTAAAATTCTACCAGTATCTTGTATATCCTGGATATTAAACCCCTATCTGATGGGTATAGGGTAAATATTTTATTCCCATTCCGTGGGCTCTTTATGTATTTTAGTCACTATTTCTTTTGAGGTGTGGAAGCCTCTTAATTTAACGTAGTCCCATTTGTTTATATTTGTTTCTACTTGCTTGGTCAGTGGTGTTTCATCCTTAAAGATGCCTTTAGCTTTAATGTCATGGAGGGTTCTGCCTACATTTTCCTCTGGTGTACCTTATGGATTCAGGCATGATATTGAGGTCTTTAATCCATTTTGATCTGACTTTTGTGCTTGTCTTTAAACAGAGGTCTGAGTTCATTTGTTTGCATTAGCTCTCCAATTTTCCCAGTGTCCCGTCCCTCGGGACTTGGTCAACGTGGGTGGCCAGGAGAGGGTGCACAAATGAAAAAGAGACAGACACAAGAAAGAGACAGATACAAAAGAATGAGAGCAAGCTCCAATTTCATTTCTCTTAAGCTAGTTTTTAATAGTTGATTATATGAGGAAGTGGGCAGAATGGAAGAATAGCAAAGAATGCAAAAGTTTAATGAAACTTGATATGGGTCCTGATGGCAGTTAACCTGGGCATTGTTCTGCAACCTTCAAAAGGTACGTTGATATTTTTCCCGAGAAGTGGTTGTTACTTAGTTATAGGAGTGTTTTGTCTATTTCTTTGCAAAATGTCATGGGTAGCCTTATAGGGATACATTGAATTGAATTAAATTGAACTGCATTGAATTCGTGTAATATTTTTGGGAGTATTGCCATTTTGACAATGTTAATCCTCCTGATCCATGAGCAGGCTGTGTGTCTCAGTTTCCTAGTGTCCTCTTTTATTTCTTGAAGTAGTGTTTTGTAATTTTTTTTGTATGTATTATTTTTTTTTATTTTATTGAATCACCAAGTGGAAAGTTACAAACTTCTCAGGCTTATATCTCAGTTACACAATGCTCAAACACCCATCCCTTAACCAGTGCCCATATTCCACCACCAATATAAACAAAAACAAAAGCAAAAACAAAACAGACAAACAAACAAAAGAAAAAACAGTATACAGACCACCCCTCACCCCCCAACCCCCCCCATAGGTGAGTGATAATTTCACTTCCTTTTCTCTTTACCTTGATTACATTCCAGATTTCAACACATAACTCACTATTGTTCTTAGAGTTTCAAAACAGACTCACTATTCTTGTTGGAATTTATCCCCTAAGAATACAGCTCTATTAATAGGGAAATATTTGATAATAAGTTTTCCATTGATGTGAATGAAGAGATAAAATGTCGCGCGGCCGCGGTAGCGGCCGTGCGGCCCCGACTGGGGCTGGCCCTCTATCCCGCGGCTGTTTCAAGTTCAAAGCACACATTTTTTTTTTTTTCCGCGCCAAAGTTCATACCTTCTGAACGGACCCACAAAATGTCGGACACCACGCCTTCTCCCGGAGGGGAGAGAGACCAAGAAGGAAGGTTATTTCCTCCGTTAGCCGGCGTGGGGCAAAAGCTTAGTTCACAGTCTCCATACATGGGTGCAAGCACTTGCTGGAACCCCAATTCCTAAAGCTGTCTCTGGTTCCCGCTTGTTCCACATCCACCGGCTCTGCAGGGGCATGGGCGCCCAGGCCGAAAACCCGGCCGGCCGGAGCCGAGCACGGGCCCCGACTCAGTGTTTTGTAATTTTTTGTATTGGCCTTTGCCTATTTAGTTAAGCTGATTCTGAGGTACTTGATTTTCTGAGGCATTATTGTGAAAAGGATTGTTTTTTTAATATCTCTTTCTTCTTTTTTATTATTTGGATATAGGAAAGCCATGGACTTTTGGGTGTTTCTAGGAATTTTTTTTGTTGTGTCTTTAGAATTTTCTAAGTATAGTACCATACCATCCACAAATAATGATAGCTTGAGCTCTTCCTTTCCTATCTGGATGCTTTAATACCTTTTCTTGTCTAACTGCTATAGCCAATACTTCCAGTAGTATATTGAATAGAAGTGACAAGAGTGGACAATGTTGTCTTTTTCCTGATTTCAGAGGAAAGGTTATTTTTCTCCCCATTGAGAATAATACTTCTTTTTGGCTTGTGGTAGAAGGCTTTGAGGAAAGCTCCTTCAATTCCCTTTTTTTTTTTTTTTGTTTTTTGGGTCACACCCAGTGATGCTCAGGGGTTACTCCTGGTGGTGCTTGGAGGATGATATGGGGTGCTGGGGATTCAACCCGGGTCAGCCACATGCAAGGCAAACACCCTGTGCTATCACTCCAGCCTCTCAATTCCCATTTTGTAGAGTTTTTACCATGAAGGGGTGCTGGATCTTGTCAAATACTTTCCCTGCATCTATTGATATGGTCATATAGTTTTTATATTTTCTTTTATTGATATCTTGTATTATGCTGATTGACTTGCAAATGTTAAACCATCCTTCCATCCATGGTCAAGGTGAGTTGCTGGATTCTGTTTGTTAGGATTTGGTTGAGGATATTTGCATCTGTATTCATCAGAGATAATCAGCCTGTAATTCTCTTTCTTTGTGGTGCCTCTGTTTGCTTTTGGTATTAGGGTGATATTTGTTCATAGAAGCTATTTGGAAGTGCTTCTGATTTCTCAATTTCCTGGAAGAGCTTGAAAATCATTGATAGTAATTCTTCTTAAAGATTTGGAAGAATTCACTAGAGAATCCATCTGGGTCAGGACTTTTCTTTGGGGAGAATTTTTATTACTGTGTAAATTTCCATGATGGTGATAGGTCTGTTCAGGTATTCCAACTCCTCTTGGTTCAGCCTTGGAATAGGAATCCAGGAATTCATCCATATTGTCAAGGTTTTCCTCTTTCGTGGCATAAAGTGTCTCAAAATAATCTCTGAAGATCCTTTGAATTTCCGCAGTTTCTGTTGTGATATTTCCCGTTTCATTTCTGATCCTGTTTATTAGGGTTTTCTCTGTTTCTTTGCGAGTCTTGCTAGAGGTTTATTGATCTTGTTTATTTTTTCAAAGATCCAGCTCTTTGTTTCATTGATCTTTTTATTGTTTTTTGGTCTTCCATTCTCATTAATTTCTACACTGATTTATTATTTCCTTTCTCCTTCCTGGTTTGTGCTCCTTTTGTTGGTCATTTTCAAATATCTTAAGCTGTGAGGTTAGGTTACTTATGTGGGCTGGTTCTTCCTTCCTGAGGAATATTGTATGGCTATAAACTTTCTTATTAACAGATCTTTTGCCATGTCCCACAAGTTCTGGTAACTCATAACTTCATTATTGTTTGTTTCCAGGAAACTTTCCTCTTTGATTTTCTTTTTAAGCTACTGTTTGTTCAATAGTGTCACTGTCACTGTCATCCCATTGCTCATCGATTTGTTCAAGCCGGCACCAGTAACATCTCTCATTGAGAGACTTATTGTTACTGTTTTTGACATATCCAATACGCACGGGTAGCTTGCCAGACTCTGCTGCTTGGGCTGGATACTCTCAGTAGCTTGCCAGGCTCTCCGAGAGAGGTGGAGGAATTGAACACGGGTTGACCGAGTGAAAGGCGAAAGCCCTACTGCTGTGCTATCACTCCAGCTCATTCAATAGTGAGCTGTTTAATTTCCAGGTGTTTGATTTGAATTTCTGTTTGTGTGTGTGTGATTCACTACTATTTTCAGTGCTGCTGAGGCCTTCCACTGAGTTTTTCAATTCACCTACCAGGTGTTTTATATCTATCATTTCTGTTTGCAATTTTGCTTGAATTTTCTTCATTTCTACTCTCAAATGCTCTTGTGTTTTATTGTCAGTTCGTTCCATTGTTTATTTTAGCTCCTGATCCTCTGGAGCTCCCTTCTAAATTCCTTTTCAGAGAGGTTGTATATTTCACTATTGTTGGTTGGGCCATAGCTTCTTCACTTACTAAGCCTGGTGGCTTCTGCATTGCTTTACCATTGTGACCTGTGCAGTTTAGACTGTTGCGCTCACTGTTACTATTGTGGTTTTTGTGTAATGTTAATTGAAGTAGTGCTAATGAATTATTCGCCTAATGTGTTTTTGGTGATCAGGCTGTCCTAGTGAAAGTTCCACATAAGAGGCCAATTTATTGTTTTTATGGAATATGGAGGGGGAAATTAACTCATGCTTGATGCTCCAGATAGATGTCACATCCACCAGGTCTCTGACCTGGATTGGGAGATATTGGGTCCCCGAGCTTGGGTCTTAGCAGCGGCAGTGCCCCACCTGGGTTGCTGTCCCTTGGAGATCCATCTGTTTTACTTATTTTAGATCTTATTTCTGCCTTTACAACATTACATGACATAAGCTTTATTATCATTCCCTTTGCACAAAACACAGAAGTATGAAGAAATCTTAACTCCAATAAAATACGATTTTTTTCAAGAAACATTATCAATATTAGAACTTTTTTTGTTTTTTGGTTTTTTTTGCTTTTTGATTTTTTCACTTTTTGGGTCACACATGGCGATGCACAGGGGTTACTCCTGGCTCATGTACTCAGGAATTACCCCTGGCGGTGCTCAGGGGACCATATGGGATGCTGGGAATTGAACCCGGTCGGCCGCATGCAAGGCAAACGCCCTACCTGCTGTGCTATTGCTCCAGCCCCAAACTTTTTTTTGTTTTATTTTGATCAGATTACATTATAATTTTCATGCTCTATTAATTATAAACTTAGCATGTACAAGTTATGTTATTCTTCAAATCCACCAGTTTCCATATTTATAAATATTTCTAAATTGTATGAGGGTTTCTTTATAAGTATATCTAATGTCATGTAGATTTGAGTATTAGTTATTAATTAATTAGTTAACTTTCAGGCCTTACCTAGCTGTGCTAAGGGCTTACTCCTGGTTTTGTATTCAGGGATCAAAACCTATGGAGGTTGAAGGATCATATGCAGTACCAAGGATTCATGGAACCAAGGATCGCTGCACATAAGGCAAGCACTTTATTTATTTTATTTTTTTACAGTTATAAAATCTTCATGTTTTAGTTTCAGTCACACAATGATCTATCACACATCCCTCCACCAGTGTACATTTTCCAACACCAATGTCCCCAGTGACTTCCCTCCCCCATCCCACCCCTCCCCTGCATCTATGGCAGACAATTTACCTCTTACTCTCTCTCTCTCTACGTATTGGTATTATGGTTTGCAATACAGATCATGTTTGATCCTTTATCTACTTTCAGCACACATCTCCCATCTTGAGGGATCCCTCCAACCACCATTGACTTTTAACCCCTTCTTTATTCCAGCTTCCTTTCACCCCCAGCTCATGGCAGGCTCCAATCATAAAGCAATCTTCCTGGCCCTTGTCTGTACTGTCCTTGGATGTTAGTCTCACATTATGATATTTTATATTCCACAAATCAGTGCAGTTCTTCTATGTCTGTTCCTCTCTTTCTGACTCATTTCACTTAGCATGAGACTCTCCATGACTCCACTTATTAGCAAATTTCATGAGTTCATCTTTCCTAACAGTTGCATAGTATTCTGTTGTGTAGATGTACCAAAGTTTCCTTAGCTACTAGTAGTCTGTTCTCAGGCACTAGGGTTTTTTACCTGATACCTTTCTGATAAGGAGTTCATATCCAGGAAGACACTGGTTGAACTCTACAAGAAGACGAAAACATGCAATCCCATCAAAAAATGGGGTGATAAAATGAACAGAAACTTTCTTAATGCACATGAAAAAAGCTCTTCATTACTAATCTTCAGGGATATACAGATTAAATCAATAATGAGATATCATCTCACACCACAGAGACTGGCATGTATCCAAAAGAACCAAAGCAACCTGTATTGACGTGGATATGGGTAGAAAGGGATTCTCTTTCATTGTTGGTTGGGAATGCCAATCAGTCCAACCTTTTTTGGAAGACAATACAGAAATTCTTCCCAAAACTAGAAATTGAGCTCCTATTTGACCCAAGAATCTACTTCTGGGAATATATCCTGAGGGTGCAAAAAGCACAGTAGAAATGACATCTGCATCTGTATGTTCATTGCAGCACTGTTCACAAGAGCCAATATCTGAAAACAACCCAATGCCCAAGAAAGGCAAAGCACTTTAACACCTGTGCTCTCTCTGGCCCACAGTAATGGCTCTTTTTATCAAATCAGTTGCATTTCTAGGAGCTTTTTATCTGTCAGATAAGTTGATCTTACTTGTTTGATCAATAATTCTGATTTCAAGATACAGCTTTGAAATTATATTGTCCTGGGGCTGGGGATTTGTATGTTCAATGGGCTGAGATTTGTAAGCAGCTGACTCTGATCCCTGAGACTTCATATTCTCCTGAGTAGCAAGGGGAGTTATCACCAGGTACTGAATCAAGAACTGTCCCTGAGCACCCGTATCTGTGGCTCAACCTCAACCTCCTCATCCTCAAATGAAATTTACTGTGGTGGTAGAAACTGGCCCACTGCACGGTCTCTCCAAATCTAAGCGCTCACTAACTTCCATGATTTGTGTTTGATGATATCTATGTTTTTGCTTGCTCTATCTGACTTTTGAACCTTGCACAGATTACATTGTAGTAAAAAAAGTATGGTCACCAGTTCAAATCTAGTTGACCACTTATTTTTACAAGCAAATATTAATTGTATGTAGTCAGTCCACTTATTTACATGCTATAATGACAGAATTGAGTGGTTGCAAATACACTAAATGGACCACAAAGCCCAAGTCACTTACTATCTCCATCTCAATGTGGAGAGTTTGCTAAGCCTTGGTCAATTAGACTGTTGACTTTAAACTACTTAGATTGTGCTAAAATGGTTTTCCACATCTTTACTGACTATAATTTTTGCCTGTCGTTGAGAAGCCTTACTATTGGACTTCCTCATCAAATCTCATGATTAAGCCTCCCTTAATTATCTCCCTAGTCTGTACTCAAGATCACTGTAACTGCGTGTAAGTATTCATTGTAACTGCATCTGGACCATTGTGAGCCGTTATGTACATGTTTACTAGTCTGCTTGTTTTAGAAGCTCAACAGGAAGGTGAGATGCAATGTGTTGGCACCCTACAGATGGGACTATGACATCGCAGATGGACTGGCAGAGAAATTGGGTCATTAATACTTTACTTCCCCCCAAACACAAACACCATTTCCAATATATCTGATATTCATTGCACTTAGATTCCTTGTTTTGAAGTGACTTTTAGAAAAGGAAACATGTTGAGAAATTCTTTCTTTTTATTTGTGCCATGTTCTGACCTTTATTGCTGGTTTTCAGGATAATAAGAGCAGAATTCTGAATAAGACTCCACACCACACATCTTTCCTTGGGAGGAAAGGCTTTACCAAGCAGGGAAGCGATTAGAGGATAATCACTGTTATATCAAATTAGAGCATTTTAAAAATCATAGCCACAGCTGTGGAACTCCTACTGAAAATAAGCTAAAATTAAACATTCCCAGGTCCATGACTGGGGCTCCCCATTGGTGGGCTGCATTCCAGATGCCTTGCCAACTGACTGCAGTTTGCAGGACTGTTTTTTGAGGCAAGGATTTTTGCCTTGTTTCTCATCCTAATAGGGCTACTTAAAGCAGGGCAGGATGCTACTCATTAAGATAACTCCCAGAGGATTTGGAACTCAGGGACAAACCGTGCACAGGTCTGCTCCTGATAAGCAGGATGTCACAGGGACAAGACTGCTTCCTGCATAAGCAGCAGAAAGCCTGTACATTCTTACATAAAGACTGCTTCTGTGACACCCTTATAAGTTATTCTTTTGCTGTCACATATTATAGGAAGAATAATGTGCCCACTTGAACTTAGCAAGATCTCTATTCACTGAAAATTGAGAAAACAGGGGGAGCAGCAGCTGTCTAATGAAGGATTTGTATGCCAATGTCATTGTTACCAAGGCTGGAGTGAATCATCTTGTATTTTTGGTCTGGTAGGGATCTTTCCTTGAGACATCAGAGGGTAAGAGGCTCCTGCCGTATGGGAGGTGATTTTTCCTCCTCTGGTAGAATTAAATCCCTGATTTGATCTTCAGATTACCTAACACTGTTTCTCATCCATCTGCCATAACATATAACAAGATATTTTAAAGAATGTCTGACAACCAATGTGGAAAGTGATTTAATTCTGAGTTTAGCTTTTCCAAATGGTAGTACATTGATCAGCCAGGAAGTTTAATGAATCTGACATGTTGCATCAGTCCTTATTCTCTAAATTAAGTCATATTCCATATAAAAGCCTTATTGTTATTCAGGGCATTGCCTGACTACAGCTGTAAGGCTCGATTAAATCAATATGTTCCTATGAGGAACAGCTTGTTGGGAAAAGCACTATGGAAATGCACAAGGTGACAAACAAAAAAATTCAGGATTCCATTTTACTACTTAAGTGTCAAGGTATATTCTCATATTCTCAGGCAGTTATTTTTCTAAAAAAATAAATAAGTTTTCGGCATCTAAAATTTTATTACACTGAAATGATACTTCTAAGAGCTCTTTCAAATGAACAAGATGAGTTGCAGAGCACTGTTTTAAAGAAGACCAGCATGTCTTACATGTAAAATGAGGCACCTGACCTCATACAGTTAACACTGAACCCTTAACCCTCTTTTATCTGATGATATCATATAATATCCTTGTGGTGTATTCATATACAAAATATAGTAACAGATATATACATATCTCTCAGAGAGCCTGGCAAAGTAAGGAGAGTATCCCGCCCATACGTCAGAGCCTGGCAAGCTACCCGTGGCGTATTCAATATGCCAAAAACAGTAACAATAGGTCTCATTCCCCTGACCCTGTAAGAACCTCCAATCATTAGAAAAGACGAGTAAGGAGAGGCTGCTAAAATCTCAGGTCTGAGTGTAATAGAGACCTTACTGGTGCCTGATGAACAACGGGATGACAGTGATACAGTGATCATTATAATACAAAAGTATATCATTACTATCCAATGTCTTTGTGGGCATTATTTAATTCTGACAGCTCTTAGGTTAATTGGGAAGTAGTATAAAATTTGTTGCTAAACCAATCTCTGTTAATTTCTATTAATTTTGTATTTAGGTTGAATAGATTCTTCTATTTGCTCTGTTAAGTGAATTGCTCTATCATTTAACTTTGGTTAATGAATGAATCAAAGCTTTCTTGTTTTGCAAATTGCTGTTATATCTTTTGTTCATTTTTTTTGTTTCCACAGTAGGTAGACCAGTGCTAGGTACATGGTGGGCATTCATAATTTTCTGAGTGGATTTCTCCAATAGTGTTGGGAGCTCAGGGATCACCCTAATGATACTTGGCTTTATTAAATGAGACTGACTGTTGGGTGTTCTAGCTTGATCACCTGCCTCTGCCTTGGCCCTATGATACTGAACCTGGTGGTACGCAGAAAGCTGTCTGGGGCCAGGGATTGAATATGGGGGTCTCACTCATCAAGGGCATACACTCCAGCTTTTCTAGTTATCTTCTTGTCTCCTGAGCACTTTTAAAGAATAAATTATGAAACTCTGAAAAGCTTCATGCTCAGGTATTGGACATTTTAAGTCAATGTTAGGTGATCAGTTGGATTCTTGGTCATAGTTATTCCTGCCCTGTTTCCTTTATGAATAAAGATTCATAAGACATTACAGTTCTTCTGATTGGTAGAGTCCATTACATAATCCCTTCACTGCTCATGTGCATAAGGCACTAATGTTGGCCAATACAAAACAGGTCAAATGGCAATGTTTTTGTTTTATTTTATGTGTGTGTTTGCTTTATTTTATTTAATTTTTATTGAATCACTGTGAGATACATTTACAAAGCTTTCATGATTGAGTTTGTCATACAATAATTGAACACCCATCCCTCAGTGTACATTTTCCACCATCAATGTTGTCAATATCCCCCCTACCAGTGTCCCACCCCGCCCCACTCCCTGCCTCTATGACAGGCACATTCCTTCTTACCCTCTCTACTTTGGGGCATTACGGTTTGCAATACAGATACCAAGAGGTCATCATATTGATGTGTGCTGAAAGGATCGATTTGCAATATTTTAATTAGGCTTTGACGTCTGGAAACAGGACTGTTTCAGCTTGCTCATTTGTTCTTTACCATTACCAAAAGAACATGTTACCTTTTCTGCTGCAGGAAAGATAATCGGACTTGTGGAACATTTATCTTCTTCATGGAAGAAAACATGTGGAATATGTTTTATTCCACATGTTTTTTTAATTCTACATTACCAAACTGAACCTGCAGGTGAAAACCTCCTTGACTGGGTTATTGGAATCCCTGCTAAAAAAAATAATAGCATAATCAAAATAAAGGCTTACTATTCTGTGAACCAGATATTTTCTATTTGTTAAGATAGCAATAGTTACACATACACTCTGTGCTATAATACCTACTTATTATATACTATGTAGTGATATACTTTTAAAGGGGAAATAGCAAATGTAAGTGTAACTTGGTTCTCAAATAAGTTTAAAAGCTATTATGGATGTGGATATGTATATGTTCCTATTGTTAAACACCAGATAATGTGTAAGAAAGTGCACTACGGTACATAGATGGCATGGTAATAGTAGAGATAGAGAAAATTTACCCATTACTGCAACAAATATTAATAATGCTTATATATATTTGTTATGGACACTTAGAAAACCGTAGTCTGCAAAAGAGATTCAATATCCATCTTCACATAGTCTATCATCTAGTACTTGTGAAGAAAAGAAGAAAAAGTATCAGCTCTTTCCATTTGGTGAAGATGGAGGAACATGATTATTTTATCAGAGCAAAAAACATGTGCTCATGAATGTAAAGGTAGACAAAGGGATGCGAGAGGAGTGAATAGGTTTTAAGATAACAGTGGAAGCATTTTGACACTATGTTTGTGGACATGGAATAGCAGTAGTATAAAATAATAATATTAGTACTATTATAAACATTTTAAATTTATCAATAATAGAATAATTTACAATACATAAATAGAAAACTTCCTGGAGCTGAGTGGAGATTATTCTTCTCAGAAGTAAAATCATGAGGTTTAATATATGCTAGCCAAAAAACTAAGGAGGATAATTTTAAATAGTGTGGTCATGAGAGACCTCATGAAAACATTAATATTTTCTGAATAAAGTAAGGGAGCAGGTCATGAGGCAGTCTGGGAGGAAAACATTTCAAGCTGAGAACAGCAAGTGCAAAGGAGAGATGAGATCATACTTAACTGATATAATAGTATATCACGAGTCTGCCTTGATGGGTGAAGAGAAAGCAAGAGCCATTATGTCAGAGAAGAGGAGCCAGACCGCCTGAGCAGTGTCTATCTTTGAATTAGAACAGAGAGCCCTGGTGGGCCAGAAAGAGTGCAGAGGTGGAGGCACCAGCCTTGCCTGCAGCCAATACTGTTTCCATCCCAAGTACCTCATGGTTCCTGAGCACTGCTAAGAGTGGCCCCAGAGAACACCCAGGTGTGTTCCAAACAACCCTTTCAAAATAAGAAAATATTGAAAATTTTTATTTAGGGGTGGAGAGGTGTTCATAAAATGACATGCTTTGTTTTTTGTCAGGATCACACCTGCTGGTGCTCTGGCCTTAATCCTGGTTCTGCACTCAAGCATCATTCCTGCCTGGTAGGACTTTGGGAACCATATGTGGTGCCATGGATCAAGCCCAGGTTGACCACATATTAAGCAAGTGCCCTACCCACTGTACACTCTGGCTCCATGACTAGCATTTTAATAGACTTTTGTGTCATTTATATATAAGAGACAAAGGCAAAGTTTGGGGTTATAAATCAAATATCAAATCAGCTTAGTTTGGACAATGGTCATAGTAGTAAAAATTGGAAGTAAAAAATGGCTAATGCTGAGTTCATTCTGAGTATGAACCAATAGTATTTTATCAATTATGTAATCATGTAATCATGTATAATCATGTAATGATCAATTGGGTAAAATGTTACTGACATAGGCCAAAATTAAAAAGAATGTTAGCATAAAAGTATTGCTTTGCTTTTACAATAACTTGTTATCAATCTTAATAATCTTGAACTGCAAGTTGATTATTATTTAGTAGGAAAATATCAATAAAGGATGCAAGAGAGACAGAGGCTAATATCTCGGACTTGAGTAAGTGGCCAAAAGGGGATGGTGCCTTGAGAGTATGTTCAGTAATATTTCATGGTTCATTATAAAGCTAGTTGGATTTCAATTGGAGTTCAAAGTATATGTTTCTAAAATTTTTATATATTTATGTGTATATATGTTTATGTATGTACTATGTGGGGATATAACATCTCTTGTTAAAAATGGACATTCAAAAAGACTAAACAAATTATTTGAAAATAAATTAGTAATATTCAATTTTGCTGAAACAGTTGCTTGCCAGATATATGAGCAAACATGTAATGCAGCATTTAAAAGTATCATTGCAATTTCTTAATATATAGACACAAATTCTCCTATGGAAAATAATGAAATTTTCATGAAAATGTATTTCTCTGCTTGTTATTCATGATACTATAAATATCCAAAGCTAATCACCATTATGTTGAAGACTGCTATACAAGTTGATGAATATTAATTACTAATTAACATGCATCTAGATTTGAATGTTCACACAAAACATGCTTATAAATGAATAAAATGAATATGCACAATAAATTGAAATTACTGTTTTATTACCTAATTTTATAAAACTCTAGCCCCTTATGATCCCTGCCTCAAATGTAAATTTTTCCTCTAATTTATTCATATCTAAATGATCATAAATCTTTTATTTCGAAACTGAAATAAAAGAGAATGATGTTATTGCTACTTAAAATAGCAGTATTTCCCAAGGTAAGTATGTTTTCCTAGATATTTTCTTTCATACCTGTTTTGGTATCCAGGGGAAAAGTGTTGTCTTTTGGCCAGAGAAATAGCTCAATGAGCTGTAGTTATGCTTTCATTCAGGAGGCCTGGGTTAAATTGGGGAACCACATCATCTCACAACATAGCACTATGCACAGAGTGAGTAGTAGTCCCTGAGCACTGCACCATGTGGCACCCCCCAAAAACAAACAAAAAAAAACAACGTGGTTTTCATTCAATGTCTCAGTATCACACAAGTTCTTCTGGCCGACTCTAATAGGATTTATAAAAACCTTTCAATACTATGTATTTCTTACTGACATAGAGCACTTTATATTGCTTTTAAACATGCTTTTAAATAACCCCTCTTACTTGATTAGATCTTTATATGTCCCCTGGGTCTCGGGAGTCAGCCAGGGAAAGTTTAAGAATAATTATTAAGTAGGAACCAAAATTTTATCGAGTGTCTCCAGGAAAATTAAGTCCTGGGAGAAGATGTAATATCACAGAGTATGCAACAGATATTGTGGTTTTCAAAGACATAAGTTTTACTAGATGTCATCGGGAATGATTGCTGATGTGAGATGCCATAGCCAAGTGGTTTCTGGAAAGGGAGAATCCATATGAGGTGTGAATGATAAAGAAAGAGACTAGAATACAGGCTCTCTATGTAGAGCCTGGAAGTGGATGAATCATAGAGCTGGTCTGAAATGTTGCTTCTGATTGGTATTATAGGAGTTGATTCCTTTTTCTTATAACAACATTTATAAATGCTAAACCAAGAGCCTGCTTTATTATTATTGAGGCATAATTAGCATCAAACATTACTTGGTTTGCAATTTCCCCCTTGACATTTGGAGATAATTCATAGTATGCTGTACCAATCTGAATTATGAAAATGTTAAGTAATTTTTAAAATATTGATTAAAATTAAAGTTTTCTAATTCAATATAATTTATAATTTCAATACTACATGGTAAGAAAAAAATTAATTAAATGATAGCTGAGAAATTATTCTATAATTTCAAAGTGTTTTGTTCCATGAATTTTTAATTATGATTTTTAGCAGAGTTTTTTTTTTCCATCTAGAAAGGAAGAATGATATAATTTTGGTTGGCAACTATGCTTCATTTTGATTGTCCAGTTAAATGGATTGCTATGTTTTTCAGTATTTTGAATGATTGCACTTTGGGTTTCTTTCTCTCAGATGCTTTAGAATGATATTGAATCAAAAGCATCTTGTGTACACACTTTAAATTGCTTATACTGAGGCTGGGGATATAGCTCAAATGAATAGCACATGTTTTGCAATTGTAAAATGTTGGGTACATTCTCTGGCACCACATCGCCCCAGGAGCACTGATAAGTGTGGCTCCCATTACTACAGTAACAACAAGGAAAGTTGCCATTTTATTGCAACATTACAATAATTTTATTATTTTTAATTTTATTTATTTTTTTAATTAGTGAGTCACCATGAGGGTACAGTTACAAATTTGCCCATCTTCATGCTTGTGCTTTCCTCATACAATGTTCGGGAACCCATCCCTCCACCAGTGTCCATTCTCCACCACCAATGAACACAGTATCCCTCCCACCCTCCAGTCCCGTCCCCCCGCACCCCACCTCGCCTCTGTGGCAGGGCATTCCATTTTCTTCTCTCTCTCCTTCTGGGTGTTGTGGTTTGCGATAGGGGTATTGAGTGGCCATCGTGTTCAGTCTCTAGTCTTCTTTCAGCACGCATCTCCCCTCCCGTATGGGATCTCCAACCGCATTTTACTAGGTGTCCCCTTCTCTATCCGGGCTGCCTTTCTCCCAGCATGTGAGGCCAGCTTCCAAGCCATGGAGCCAACTTCCTTGTATTATATACTACTATTCTTGGGTGTTAGTCTCCTACTCTGTTATTTTATATTCCACAGATGAGTGCAATCTTTCTATGTCTGTCCCTCTTTTTCTGACTCATTTCACTTAGCATGATACTTTCCATGCTGATCCACATATATGCAAAGTTCATGACTTCATTTTTTCTAACAGCTGCATAGTATTCCATTGTATAGATGTACCAAAGTTTCTTTAACCAGTCATCTGTTCTCGGGCCCTCGGGTTTTTTCCAGATTCTGGCTATTGTAAACAGTGCCGCGATGAACATATAAGTGCAGTCATTTCGACTATACTCTTTTGTTTCTCTGGGATATATTCCCAGAAGTGGTATTGCTGGATCAAATGGAAGCTCCATTTCTAATTTTTTGAGAAGCGTCCATACTGTTTTCCAAAAGGGATGCACCAGTCAGCATTTCCACCAGCAGTGTAGAAGGGTCCCTTTCTCCCCACATTCTCTCCAACAGCAGTTGCTTTTGTTCTTTTGGATGTGTGCCATTCTCTGTGGTGTGAGGTGGTATCTCATTGTTGTTTTGATCCGCATCTCCCTGATCTTAGAAGGACCAGAAAAAGGAACTCAAACCTGACCGAAGGAAAGAAATAATAAAAATTAGAGCAGAAATTAATGACATGGAAACCAAGAAAACAATCCGAAAGGTCAATGAAACCAAGAACTGTTTCTTTGAGAAAATAAACAAGATTGATAAACCACTAGCAAGACTCACAAAGAAAGAGAGAGAGAGAACCCTAATAAACCGAATCAGACATGAAAAGGGGGATATCACAACAGAAACCAAGGAGATTCAAAAGATTACCAGAGGCTACTTTGAAAGTCTGTGTGCCACAAAACAAGAGAACCTAAAAGAAATGGATGAATTCATTGATTCTTACAATCTCCCAAGACTGAACCAAGAAGACCTGGAATACCTGAATAGACCAATTAATATCAAGGAAATCGAAAGTGTAATCAAAAGTCTCCTGCAAAACAAGAGCCCATGTCCAGACGGATTCACTGGCGAATTCTTCCAAACATTTAGAGGATCGGTTGCTAGTGCTCCTCAAGCTTTTCCAAGAAATTGAAAAAATAGGAACTCTCCCAAATAGTTTCTATGAGGCACATATCTCCCTAATACCAAAAGCAAACAAAGACACCACAGAAAACAACCACTATAGACCAATAACCCTGATGAATACCGATGCGATGATCTTCAACAAAATATTAGCAAATAGAATCCAACAACTCATCAAAAAGATCATACACCATGACCAAGTGGGATTCATCCCGGGGATGCAAAGATAGTTTAACATTTGGAAATCAATCAATATAATCCATCATATCAACAAAAGTAAAGACAAAAACCATATGATCGTTTCAGTAGATGCAGAGAAAGCATTTGACAAGATCCAAAATCCATTCATGGCGAAAACTCTCACCAAAATGGGTTTTGGAGGAACTTTCCTCAAGATAGTCAAAGCCATCTACCACAAACCTATGGCAAGTATTATCCTCAATGGGGAAAAGCTAAGGGTCTTCCCTCTAAGATCAGGGACAAGACAAGGATGCCCACTCTCACCAGTGCTGTTCCATATAATACTGGAAGTTCTCTCAATAGCTGTTAGGCAAGAAAAAGATATTAAGGGCATCCAGGTGGGAAAAGAAGAAATTAAACTCTCACTATTCGCAGATGATATGATACTATATCTAGAGAAGCCCAAAGCCTCTACTAAGAAACTCTTAGAAACAATAGACTTGTACAGTAAAGTTACAGGCTATGCGCTATCCCATTTCTATCATACTCTGGCACTGTGATTTGGTCTCATTTACCATTTACTCATCTGTGTAGGAATATAATAATACCTGGGAGTGTGTTTGTGAGGTTTAATAATAATGGCTATAAAATTCTTAGTCTGGAAACAGTCATGTAGATAACCAATTATTGGAGCATCATTTGGTCACAAATTGATTCTTTCCTACAAATTATCTATGCATTAAAGTAGTAGCTCAAGTTGGGGCTGGAGCAATATAGCACAGTGGGTAAGGCATTTGCCTTGCACGCGGCTAACCTGGGTTCGATTCTCAGCATCCCATATGGTCCCCTGAGTACTGCCAGAGGTGATTCATGAGTGCAGAGCCAGGCGTAACCCCTGAGCATTGCCAGGTGTGACCCACAAAACAAAAAAATAAAAAATAAAAATAAAGTAGTAGCTCAAGTCAAACTTTAAGGCTAATACCAACTGCATCATTTGCCATAAAGCTCATGTTTTCCATTCCATCCAAGCTAACTCACTTAATGCCTTGGTTTATATAATTTCTCAGATTTAAACCTACCATACAGTGCTTCTCCATTTTTTCCCTCAAAAAGATGCATAAATTACTAAAAGTGTTGTTGTGCATTCGCCAACTTGCTGTGAAAATACTCCCAAAGAAACCCTAGCAGATTATAATTTAACTCATTTACTTTAATCATAAAAAATTTCCAACACTTTATAGATGAAATAAATTCAGACTCATTTTTGTAATCTTCTTTGCCATTTTTATTTATGAGATGTTTTGTTTCATCACTTAAAACTTATTCCTGGGGCTTGAGTGATTGTAGAACAGGTAGGCCATTTGTCTTACATGCACCAATCCAGGTTTGATTCCTGGCATCTATATGGTTCACTGAGCCTGCCAGGAGTCATCTCTGAATGCAGATCCAGTAGTGAGCTCTGAGCACCCTAGGTGTGACTCCACAACAAAACAAAACAACAACAATAACAAAGAATCCTATTCCTGTTTACTCCTTCTAGTAGGTAATATTGTATTTCTCTGTCAAGAAGTATACTCCCTTAGAAGAGTTCTTAACTTAAAGACTTACTTAAATTACAGTGCTCATTGAACTGCAGATTTATCGGAAAAGAGTCCTCTACTCTCTTGACTAAAATTCAGACTCCATGTTCCCCAACTAAACTTGATGAATCCAATTTATTGTGGAAGACAGGGCCAAGTTTCTTCCATTCACTCCAAAACAACTGATGAGAGAGAAGAGGCCAAGGCAGTCTGGTGAGCAACACGGCCGGAGAAATGCTCCGGACCGGAATCCGGGCCAACAACACCAGGGACCTTTTCTAAAAACTGAAAACATACAATCTTTTAATGGAAAACCAATTATCAAATGCTTCCTTAGTAAGGCTGTCTTTCTTGGGGGGAAACTCCAACAACAATAGTGAGTTTTGTTTTGCAATGTGGAACGTAATCAAGGTAAAGAGAAAATGAAGTGAAATTCATCAGTTATACAGTGGGGGGTGGGGGGCGGGGGGTATACTGGGGATTCTGGTGGTGGAATATGGGCACTGGTGAAGGGATGGTGTTTGAATATTGTATAACTGAGACATAAACCTGAAAACTGTGTATCTTTCCACATGGTGATATAATAAAAATTAAAAAAAAAACAACAACTGATGAACATTGCAATAGGAAAAAAATCTTTCTCTGAAATGTAGAAACATAGGAATTAAGGAACAATACATTCTCTGAGTAGTTTCTGTGTTTTGGTTGTGGGGAGCGGAGTAGTTAGGCAGTTCTATATATTTCCTAAATATAGGTAGTTAGGAAATTCATGCTTTAAAACCCAAAGGGCTGAGTGATGGGAATATGAAAGCATCTTTTGAGGAAAGTCAGGGAAGGCACCAGGCAGTTGAAGAATGCGGTGATTACTGAACACATTAGAGAATGGAAGCAAGGACAGACGAGAAACATGGAGGAGAGTCAAGTGACAACTCAGTCCAGTTCTGACACAAGAATCCAAGAATTTGAGAGGATTAAGGTAAATGGCTGATTAGAAAGTGGCTGTGATTTAGATTACAGGATGGCTGTGATAGCTCTGCCTGTCCTAATGGAATGGGGTACTTTTTCTCAAGACAGCTAATGGGTATTGTAGGAAGTCACAAATAAAACTTCCAATGAATTCTTGTTAATCATTCCTCATGCAATTCTCTTGTTGTGAGCTGGACCTCTCCATTTCTCATGCACACTGCATGAAGGGAGTCATGGGCTGTCACTTCCAACATTAGATTGATAAAAAGACTTTAGCTTAATTTTCAACTTGGGTCTTTGCTTCACTTTCAATAGAAAGTAAAATTCACCCCAAGGGAAACCAGTTCTCAAGGAAGTCATGGAAGTCAGAGGACCACAAAAGCAAGATTATAGATGATTGTCTGAGGCCTGCCAGAATGCACAAGGGATAAGTTAGAAGCGTATGTTTAAACCACTCTCAAGAACTGCTCTGTGGTCAGAGAGGTGGGTCCCAAGATGGTCATGACTCAGGATGAGAGCTTGACTGCAACCACACTACAGATCCTAAGCTAAATACACCCAGTTAAACTACACCTGAATTTCTCAACCCAACTCAGAAAAATAATAAATTGTAAAATTTTTAAGGTACATTTTTCTCAGCCTCTACATATTGATGTAATTTGTTGCACAGCAATAGATAACAAGTACAGAGAGTACAGAAAGAGAATGAAGCAAAAGCAAAGAAATTAGTTAGAAATCAAGTCTTAATTTTTTGTAACTACAATTCTGTTCATTAAAAAAATTAGGTGTTTGATTGGTACTACTTTTTTTTTTTTTTTTAAGAAATATTTTATTGAACCACAGTGAAAACAAAAAAATACAAAGCTTTCAGGTTTAAGTCACAGTCAAATACTGATTAAACCACCATCCCTTCACCAGTGCACCTGTTCCACCACCAAGAACCCCAATACACCCCCCTCCCACCCCTCCCCCCATCTAAGTAGCTGATGATATTCCCATTATTCTCTCTATATATTGAATACATTTCATATTTCCATACAGAACTCACTATTGTTGATTGGAAATTTTCCCCAACAATCAGGCCTGCTGAATAAGCATCATCTAATAATTTCTCTTCCTTGGTAAAGGTGAAGACATTGAGTCCGCGCGGCCGCAATAGCGGCCGCGCGGTTTTGGGTTTCTAATATTTTAGCTCAGTTCACAGTCAAAATGGATGGCTGCAAGAATCTGCTCTGGTGCCAAACTGGGTTAGGAGACCTCAGGATCACAGTCAGTAGGCGGGAGGCTCTGCTTCTCGTGGCGCGGCTCTTGGTTCATCTCTGGGCGGAAGGCGCGCCGGGAACACCTCCCCTCCCAGGATCACCTACAGGCTACGTCACTAAAGAAAGTCCTACCTCCTGGTGTAGGGGACTTAGAGGGTGGCTCTCACCGCGTGGCTGCTGCCGCTGCCGCCATTTTCGCTCAGAAAAATGGGGTGGAGAGGGAAAAAAAATCCCTTCCCGGGCTGCACGAGGTTGTAGTTCAGTTCGCAGTCAAAATGCATGGCTGCAAGAATCTGCTCTGGTGCCAAAATGGGTTAGGAGACCTCAGGATCACAGTCAGTAGGCGGGAGGCTCTGCTTCTCGTGGCGCGGCTCTTGGTTCATCTCTGGGCGGAAGGCGCGCCGGGAACACCTCCCCTCCCAGGATCACCTACAGGCTACGTCACCAAAGAAAGTCCTACCTCCTGGTGTAGGGGTCTTAGAGGGTGGCTCTCACCGCGTGGCTGCTGCCACTGCCGCCATTTTCGCTCAGAAAAATGGGGTGGAGAGGGAAAAAAAATCCCTTCCCGGGCTGCACTGATTGGTACTACTTTATAACGTTTGTACACACACAACTCCATTTCTAATTGTCAAGGCATGGTAGTTTATTCTTTTTAAAAATTTTTTCCTTGAGTGAAGGAATTATGGTATGATGACATTCCTGCTACATTTGTATTCAAATTTCAATGAAAAAAGAGCTCCAGAAATAAAAGCAGAAGATGAAGGAAGCAACCCATTTGTGATGATGTGTTCTAAATCTTTATTTGCTTATGACTATTAAGAAAGCACAGCATTTGGTAAAGACCATAACTATACAAATTGTAACTTTATAATGTACAGATTTATCAGTTTATTTCTTCACAGATATAACATTAAGGATACACCCAGTAGTGGCTCAGGGATTATTTCTGGTTCTGTGATGGGACTCAAGGTACCAAATAGGGTGTCAGCGAGGTAATTGAACCAGTGTTGACCTCATGCAAATCAAGCAACTTAATGTCTGTGCTATCTCTCTGATCCTTTATCAATCCATTTTTTTTTAATGTAGGAATGCTGTTACTTATTCAGCCATTGATTAAGCTGATTGAATTGGGCATGAACTTCACATTACATTTTAAAACATTTTTTTTAATGAGCTATACCATTACAAAGATGTTCCTAATTGGGTTTTAGTTGTACAATGACCCAGTACCCATCCCTACACTAGTGTACATTTCCCACTACCAATGTCCCCTGTTGCCCCACCACCATCCCCCACCACCCCATCCCTCCACCTTCTGCTCTCTCTCTCTCCTTTTCCTTTTGTGCACGATGGTTTGCTGTACAGGTGCTAAGAGGTCATGGTGTTTGTTCAGGGAATTTGGTATTTTTATCGGGACAGAAAGGTTGGAGACGCTTTTCAGTTGGGTGGCTGCTTCGGGGTGTGGATGTGACTGCCCAGGCTTCCAGAAGTACAGGGAGGCATGAGGATGTAGCTCATCCCAATCCCAAGAAAGCCTGGAGATTTCAGTCACGAAACCAACATACCGAAATTTTTAGCAGATTATCCATTGGTGAGGTCTGTCCTGAGACGGTGGAGTCAAGTGGCCGGGGTGGCACTGTAGCACTGTCGTCTTGTTGCTCATCTATTTGCTCAAGTGGGCACCAGTAACATCTCCATTGTGAAACTTGTTGTTACTGTTTTTGGCATATTGAATACGTCACAGGCTCTGCTGTATGGGCAGGATACTCTCAATAACTTGCCGGGCTCTCCAAGAGGGACGGAGGAATTTAACCCGGGTCAGCCAAGTGCAAGGCAAACACCCTGCCCGCTGTACTATCTATTGCTCCAGTCCACTGTCAGTGTGGAGAGGAATGAATTTACTATACAATCTCTGGAAGTTTTATTACTGAAGTGAAGCAGCATGAAGTGCAGACACAATTTTTCCATTTCTCATCTTGGGCAAGAAGCCAAGAAGAGTGAGTTCACTGTGTATGTAGGGTGATGTCTGTAGCTAGTCTCTACTGTCCTAAGAAGGAGGTTATAGTGTCGTCTGGCCTCTGGTGTTTCATTCTATAGGCCTCCATTTGGCCAGCGTATGGGGGTGATTTTGGATTGTGGAAGCAAGTGGCTGCAGGGGGCTTTGCTTGGGTGGGCACCAGGCCAACCCACACCCATTGGATTTACTGTGGTCTGTTCGGCCATGCGGGGGCCCAAGATTGACTGTGGCTTTTGATAGCTTTCAAAATTTATTTATGGGTATCTGAAATAAGGCCAATAAATGAGTTTATATAGCTGAGCTGAAGGTGGTTTGTGGGTATGGCTCCTACATATCTAACTTTTGGCCATTGAATTTCTTGGTAAACTTGGCCCCAAGTTTTTGGCCCCAAAGGCACAGTGGCAATTTTGTGGTATCAGAAAGCCTGAAGGCATCATCAGACTGCTGATGCACTCGCTTTGCAGGTAGAGGTTGACCTGTTGGTGGCACCATACCCCCCTATCAATTCTTAGTTGTCAACTTGTCCAGTTTATATATTATGGACATGTTTTCAACTGTCCATTCAAATCTCCATTTTAGTCATCAAGTAATTTATCTCAAAACTTGTTTGGTATAAGTAGTGATGTTTATAAAAATAAAATATCTCTAAGAGAAATATTAATACTTTATATATGTTGTACAAATTAATATTTATTCTAAAAATGTAATAGAGTTATGAAATAAAATTGGTAAATTATATGAGAGTTACATAGAGATATCAGTCTATACCTTATCTGATTTAGAAAATATGATTCTCTCAACCTTTCCTGAGTAGTACTATGTTCTCATCCATTACATCAGAAACACTGATTGGATTATTTGAAGAATGAGCTGTCTATAAGAGAATTATAAATATTTATCCTCTAGCTTTTAACATTACCATAATGATCTAATTCATGCATGCTGTGTGTTCAAATATCCTTGAAGATTATTCTTACATTGATTTATTAAACAATGACAGACTACATGAGGTAGAAACACACACAAAACACACACTCTCTGTTTGTAGTTAGGAACTACCAATTCTTTCTTACTAAAAACAATGCAGGGGAATATATATGTATAATTAAGAGTATGAAAAATATATCTTTAAAATTCAACTATAAATTACACTACTTGAACTGTGAACAATAGAAGCTATATATGTATATGTATATATATATATCAATATCAATGAAATGGAAATTCTTAAATTAGAACCTCAGTGTTCTGAGCAATTACTTAGAACAAAACAGTATGAATTTGTTCTAAAATATAGTCTAACGAGTTAAAGGTAGTAGAAAAATATAATAAAGCCTCAATAAATGCTCATGAAAATTATTAACAAGTGGGAAAATCACCCATCCTAGTTGGATGTTTATTCTAGAGTTCTGTAGCTAGTATATATGGTTTAGCAAATGCCTGCTAGAAACGTCATTACTATTTTCTTTAAATTAAGTATGCTCTACAAAGTTGCTTTATAAAACAACACACTGGTCATAAAAAGATTTTCAATATATATTTTATAACTTAATTATCTCCTTATAGTACTTTTCAACAGTACAACATTATTTAAGAATTTTAGATTTTTTTGGAGGTGTGGTTTGGGCCATACCTGAAGTACCCAGAGATTATTCTTGGCTCTGCATAGGGATCAAACCTGAGTTAGCCACATGGAAGGCAAGCACATTATACCCAGTACTGCCTCTCCTGATGTAACAATTTTAGATCTTAACCAAGTAAATTGGTCGGGCTGGAGCGATAGCACAGCGGTAGGGAGTTTGCCTTGCCTGCAGCTGAGCTGGGTTTGATTCCTCCACCCCTCTCCAAGAGTCCGTCAAGCTACCAAGCGTATCTCACATGCATGGCAGAGCCTGGCAAACTACGAGTGGCATATTCGATATGCCAAAAACAGTAACAACAAGTCTCAAAATGAAGACGTTACTGTTTCCCCTCGAGCAAATCGATGAGGACAGAACCTCTAAAAAAGTTAAAAAAAATCTTTATGTCTTTCTATGAATCTATATTTTCTTCTCATTTTTACTATAGGATATTCTGTGTGAACCTGTTCTTTAGCCATCCCCAAACTATTTATCTTTTTTTTTTTTTTATTTCAGCCCCTGGTACTTAACCGCACTCTAATACAGGGCCTTTATCTCAAATGCAGATCAGACTACATTCTTTTCCTGCTCAGAAAAGTTGGTGGTGGTTCATTGTGATTTTCAGAGTAAAGCAAAGCCAATAAAATTGAGTAAGATATTTTCTGAGTGCTCTTTTCCCTGCTCCATGTATATATTTTCCAGTGTAAGGCAGTAGCTATTCTGTACATAATACATGCTCTGGATTCACTCACCATGCTCCATTGCCTAGGTTAACCACTGCCTCTATTTTGGAAAACTTGATCTTAAGGATTCACTCTCAACACTTCTCACTCTTATTGGGTGGGCAGAATTATAAGAACCTTCTTTTTAGATATTGAGAACAATTAATTTACAAGACTTTAAAGCTCTACAGTTTTTAAAGTTAGCCATCTCACTGTATTTTTCTTGAAAAGAAAAAGAAACCCAAAATATGGGAGAAGTATATTACAGTAAAAAACTGCATGTTGTCACAGGCAGAGAGGTGTAATTTCAACATAGCTCCCATGTCTGAACATAAGTATCTCCCTTTCTTCTGCTTAACCTCACAATGTTTATTTTATTCTCTCTACCATATGGCAAACTTCTGCAAATGGCATAGAACATGGGACTTGACATATTATCAGCATACAAGATTAAAAATAAGTAAGATATTTTCTTCTAGTTTTAATAAAAATGAAACTCCTAGAAAATACTTATATTGGTTTTCTTGTGCTCTGTGCTCACTTCAGCATTTTTTTTTTTTGCTTTGGAACACTGGGTCCAAGAAGTGACTCCTCCAGATTCTTATCTACCCAGTACTGAATTACTAGTTTTGGTAAGTCTTCTGTGTTAATTCCAAGTAGACAGACAGATTTTGGTCCTCCTTGGTTACATGCCTATTGATCATTTGACTACCTGGGAGGAACAACATTGGGCTCTGTTACCTGTGCCTCAACCAACAGCTCTGTTATACATGTGTCCAACTACCAGAAAGTCACTAATCTTTTCCAATAATCAAAATTAAGAAGGAAACATATAAATGCTTTTTGCAAATGTATGAAATATTTAAGTTTAATGTATAGTTATTCCTTGTCCACTTGTTTTTTGAAAAGACCTTTGAAAGTGCCTAATGGGAAAGGAACATGCAAATGAGGCTGAATTTTCAAGTATGATTACAAGTAGAGGTCACACAGTTGTTGCAGGCTTTCTATTTCTTAGTGGACAGATTCCAAAAGATGGTGATAACTTGAAGTTAAAAGTTCACTCCTCAGGATAAGACCTCTCTGACTTCACTCCAAATTTAAAACCTCTTTGTAGTTTGTGAAGGGCAGTTCAAGATCTGCAGCCTATATGGTTGAGCCATGGAAACGTTCTCAGTTCACCTCAGTGTTCCTAGAGTCAGTTGCTCTGTATGGTTTGGCAGATCAACCTCAACACTTTAGTATTTGGAGACATGCTCCCCACACTATTTTAAAGTGACTTCAACTTTCTGGATGTAGGTCACCACTCTGACTTAAGTCAAAAACCAAATATCCTTCATTCAGTCTAGACAGTTCTATCAGGGCTGATGCTTCTATTTGGAAGCCATTGTGTGATACTCATTGTTCCCACCATTAGAAGGGAGCATTGCTCTCCCATTCCTCAAATTTCCTATGAGGACATAACTTGCATACTGAGCTATATTCTTCTTCATGCTCCTGAGAAGAGAATTAGTCTTCTAATAGACAAAACACTTAATTTGTGGAACTTCATTTTTGCTTCTGTGTGTGAGAGGGAGAAAGAGAGAGAGAGAGAGCGAGAGAGAGAGAGATTGAGAGACCCACAGTTTCTTTTATTTGAGGAGGAGGGTATAATGCATAAACTGCATTTAGTCAAATGGTTAACATTAGGTTAATCTGTACCTTCTAAACTTGTATTTCCTTGTAAAGGAATTTGGTTAATCAATCACACTGAGAGCATTTTAGGTGAGAAAGAGAGGAGATTTAATTATTCAGCATCAAGATAAACTACATCTAGGTAATCACCAGGAATTGCCCAGAGCAGAGGTACAGAGCATTTAAAACAGAAAGATTCCTGGCAACATAGCACATTTGTAAGACCAAAGAAAGAAAGCAAAAGAATGGGGTTTCTTTACTGGTTACTTGGTGATAATACACTAAGGTACATTGAGGCAGGAGAAGCACAATATAGGACTAAAAGGTGTGTGTGTGTGCTTTCTTCTGGGAATCTTTGTGATAGATACATTCTGTTTTAAGTCCCATTCATTAAACTACTAATTATTTTAGTGGCCATGTTCCTCTTCTTTCCTAGGTGGCAGTTATGTCTACACTCTTCTGTTTTGTGCTAAATCATAACATGATTTACGGCCCATTCATCATTGCTGAGCCTCTATAATGGGTCATTTAGAAGTTCTGTCTCCTAGTTACTTGCTTAGCAACCTATTTATGCTCCTAACTTTCCCACCGAAGTCATAGGGTGGTGATTTAGATCAACAATGCATTAGAATAGAAGGAGAAGGTAATAATATTACAACAGCACACGAGGATTAAAGGCTACATTTTTTTTCATATTATCAAAAATGTAAAGTCTCAGACACAGGAATAGCATGAGTTTTATTTAGTGGACCCCTTAAGAACAAGTATAGGAGTATAGGCTGGAAACCCTGAGAAATGCATACACTGTCAAATTTCAGAGTCAGAATATAAATAGTATGTCCTAAAGAACAGTTTTAGACATTAGGGTCAGTAATATCATTGTTGAATGTTCTGTTGTTGTTTGGGGGCCACCCCTGGTGGTGTTCTGTGTAAAAACACAAAAAAGAGAAGGGGAGGGGGGAGAGGGGGCACCGCAACTGACACAGGGCACAGGGCAGCGGCGCTGTGTCTCCCGCCACCCGTGTTCGGTAGTCTCCCACCACCACTTCCCCCACCCCGGGGAGGTTGATGGAGATGATGAAGCAGGCGAAGGAAGGAACAGAGCCAAACTGGTTGGTCTCAGTTGCAGTTTATTCCAATCTCCTCTCTATACACTCCTGTCTCTCTATCTCCTTCTTCCTCCCCCATCCTACTTCATTCTCCCTCTGCTCTGCATCTGGATCTCTATCTGGCTTCTCCAGATCTAGCACTGGGACTGGCCAGAACTTGACCTCAGCCCACTCTTATAGCCTAGTTAAATCCCCCAGAATGAGGAGTTGGGGCTTACACATAGGTGTGGTCACAATCAATAGGGGTAAAGTTCTTTCCCTCAGGGGATGCTTCTTCTAGGACAGATTCTCTTTCAGCAGGACACCCACTCAAGAGTGGAATTCCATGGGTGTGTTTCTCCTCTCCTTGTCCAACTAACATATAAGCATTCATAATATTAATCATTTTGTATGGACATAGCAAGAGATGCATTAAGCTTATAGAATTGTTCTCCTGGGATCATCTCGATCTCAGACTACAGTGATCAGGCCAGATTAGTCTTTCCTATCCCTAGCAGGGTCCTAGTCTTGTCGTTACTTTTGGATCATGACATGACATGTCCATGACCAAGCTCTTAACATATAGTTAAGCATTAGGCACTTTGGCCAGGCCCATCTCAATGCCAGGGTAGCACATAACTCACCGGTTGCCCTGAGTCCGTCCTGTCCCTTGTTGGGACCCTGCTTTTGGGGGTTCTAGGAAGTAAGGGCAGCTGAGGCTTAAGTCGAGAAAGCAGATGCCCGGGAGTGAATAACATCCAAAGCCAATTAAATCCCATGTTACCAAAGCATATTAACAACTGTCTTTCTTTGTCCATACAAAAAGGACATTGTTTTAAAGTAAACTATTCAAAAGACATGAGGAGAGGAGCAAGGCAATATTAACTTACAATACAAGTTCAATATCCTAGCAAGGTCTGACCTTACAAATTAATAAAGTCTGATTAGGGGAAAATCTGATTAACTAGTTGGGGAAGGGAGCATAGAAGTGATTACGGATAGACAAAGGAATTAGGAAGTGACTTGGGAGCACTTTGATGTGTGTGACTGATATACCTAAGGTACTGATAGTGGCAAGGGGAATAGGACATACCAATATTGTTTAAAATTGTTTAGAGATTATTACCAGACAAGCCCAAACTCTGTGGCAAGGGAGAAAGGACAAACCAATGATATCCTACAGTGTTCAGGACTTGCTCTTGCTCTGCATTCAGGGATAATTTCTGGTGGGGTTAAGGGAACCATGTGTGGTACTGGGGATAAACTCCAGGTCAGTCACATATATGTAAGGCAAGCCCTACACATTATACTATTATCTTGTCCAGATCAGATTGAGTAGTTTTAACCTTAAGTATTTAAGGGGGCCCTGACATGGCTGATTCTTATAGTGATGATAAAGTCCATGCCAAACAGATGTGTGAAAATTAGAGTCTGGTAAATATGGGGAAATAGCATAAATGCCCATGGATTAATGAATGCATTTTAATTATATATATAATATATAATGACTATTGTCATTGTCACTCATCCCATTGTTTATCGATTTGTTCAAGTAGGCACCAGTAACGGTTTTCATTGTGAGACTTATTGTTACTGCTTCTGGCATATCCAATATGCTACAAGTAGCTTGCCAGGCTCTGCCATGCGGGCTCGTTACTCTCAGGAGATTGCAGGGCTCTCCGAGATGGGTGGAGGAATCCAACATGGGTCGGCCGAGTGAAAGGCAAACGCCCTACCACTGTGCTATTAGTTTTAATAAATCCAGAGGAAATCCTTCAATAAGTGACAATATGGATAGACTTGGGGATGTTTTGTTAAGGAAAACATGCCAGTTTTAAAAGAGCAAACACTCCACATTGCATTGAAAGAGAAGAGACCCCTGCTCCTGTTTCAAAGAGGTTGTCACCAAAGAGCAGGAGCTGCCAAGGGGCAACTGCCAAGGGGCATATACTTGACATAACCATGGAACTATAATTCTGGTATAGTGTCCCCTGTTACTTTGGGAACCTGGTTACCAAGTGTGCTCATGTCCATGTCATGTCTCTTTCTTTCCTTGTGATGATATGGTTAACAATTTCAGATTCTATATTTCCCATGAACTTCCAGCAAATGCCCCATACCCCAGCTGATATTCTGTAAAATGGAACTTTGTTCTGGGCCCAGATTTTGGAGCATGGCTCAGTCTGGTCCTCTGGCATAATGGTCACAAGTTCTCTCATTTGTCAGAGTGTGTTGCTTGTTTCTCTCTGACTTAGAGTGAGAATGTTCACAACAGTAGCTTCCCTGATATAAACAAAGACAAATTTACAAAGTGAATGACTAGGGATTTTTTTCCACTTTGGTGAAGCCTGTGTTCTCTTGAACAGGCATACCTCTCTTTCCTCTTACATTTTTCTATCTCTAAAGTGCTTCCCTAAAAATGAAAGAGTAGAATTGTGTTTGCTATGTTGCAGGAGTTATGGGGAGTCGCTAATATAAAATTTTGGTTACACAGGTAAGTTCTGGTAGCCAATGCACAACCTTCTAATTATAGATAAAAGCATTGTGTTGAGTATTTTAAAATATGTTAATTGAGTAGAATTCATGTTAAAGTTTTAACTGATATAATTGTCATGAAAAGTCAAAAATAAAATTTCCTTGCAAATGCAAAAATAAGAGTGTGTCTACATGAACCAGATATCTGCATAGATAATTAAAGAAGAGCTGGAATATTCTAGAAAAATACACATCAATGGTAGTCTTAGAATAAGAGCAGTGAGGGAAAGAAAGGACAATAATGAAGATAAGATAACTGAGCAATTGAGCTGAAAGAAGAGATATTTCCATAGGAAAAACTTTTGACTTAATGGAAAGTAGAAAAGAGTGAGATGAAGTGGAAAAAAAGAGCAGAAATGTCTACATATACAGAAAACCAAAAGGAAATTGTGTCAGATCCTTGTATCTACTTTGAATTGGAGTAGGGATCAGGACTAAATGAGAAGAGTTAACCACACCCTCTCGCATCCAAACATTTGTTATAGCTTTAGAACATATTTTTACAGAAAGCCTCTAGTTTTCCACCAGAGTCCTTTGCACTGATTTCAGAGGCTTTTTCCATTTTGCATCTAGCCTCTCCACTTAATCACATGGCCTTGTTTGTCAGTATACTCACTTATTCAGTAGCAGTCCTGTAATACTTACCAGTTGCCATACACTATTCTAATGAATAAAATACCTAGTTAAAAATGTTACACAGAAGCTCCTACAATGCATTTGGATCAATCTTTACTTCAAATCTTTATACACAAATATTGCAGACAATTTCCAAGGTAGATTTCAGTTGGAATTTTGATGAAAACATAGGATTGAAGAAAATTGGATTTTTTTTAAAAAAACTGTGCTTAGTAAATCAAGGTTAGGTTTCATTTTAAAGATGAATGGCTGTAAACTAAGAAGGGAAGTAGATAGATTGTCTAGGCGGTACAGTGATGCAGTCTCCATGAAGGTGAGAAACGTGTTAACACTGTTTGATTAAGGCCCAAGAGAATCATCAAGTGTTATTAAGTATGAAGAATTTTTTATAAATGAGAACCAGAATGAATTGGCTCAACAAAGGAGTGAAAAGCCAGGTGAATAAATAGAGATCACCTATTAGATTGTGTGGGTTTTGGTCCAGAGGAGATCAATGTATGCTGTGGTTTTAAAGCAGCTGTTGGGGATTCCAGTGTAAGTGGAAATGAGAGATGAAGTTGGAAGTGTTAACAAGGGCCAGAGTATATAGTTATTTGAAGGCTTATATTTACAGATGTAAATGAGATGATCTCTCAAAACCATTGTGAATTTATCCAGTGCTTTAGATTTATGATAGGCCAGTGTTCTGTTTGGGCACTCAGTACTTGTGGAACTTGGGTATGTTGAGATTTATCTCTCTATATGAGCACTTAGAAGCCATTGAAGTTTTCTAAGGTGGGGCAGGAGAGGTTCTTATTTGCATTTTTCAAAATGCTGTGGTGGCCCAGACATTTTCAAAATGCTGTGGTGGCACTGCAGGGCCTGAGAATAATCACAACCTTGAGTCCTTACACTGAATTATAAGCCTGCTTGGCAGAGAATTATCTAGAGGATCTGTCTCTCCCCATTTCACCCCCCAGTCATCCCATAAAAATTACACAAAATTAAAAATGGTATCCAGAGACAATTGTGAGCAAGGAAGGATCAAGTTGAGAAGTCGATACCATTGCTATACTTCACCATTCCCTGTATGTGCCTTTCGTACCTGTGTCTGCTTCTCACTGTTTCTTCCTGATGTACTCATTTCTGTCAACTCCTTTTTCAATATCAACATATCAAAGTTCCACATGTACTGAATTGCCCAAGCAAAACACTGGTCCATCATAAATCCAAAGCACTGATTAAATTTATAATGGTTTTAAGAGATCATCTCATCCTCCAGGATTAACACCTCTTACTTTCACTTGATCCACATATATCTAGACATTTTTGTAACACTCTGTCAGCCTTCCAGTTGTATCCCTTGATTCAGCTTTAAATGCAACGGCTTTTCTCATCCTAGATGTTTTGAAAGGCATGTCTCATGTCTTCTCTGTCTCTATGTATCCTTCTGATAGCTAGGAGAGTGACTTACAAATAGCAGATGGTTATTTTCCAATTGTAGCCATCTATCACACAGAAATCGTTCATGCATGCTTTGCAAGGACGTGAGGTTACTCAATGGAGAAATCCAGATGGGGAGTTCAGCAGAGAACCAGACCTGATTTCTGCATAGATTGTTTCATTACTCCCTTGCTGGGCTGCCAATATCACCTGATCCACACAGTTAGCCCTGCTTTCTACTGATTTCTTCAATTAGTATTTGCCTCTCTAATTAAGAAATAAGTGCAACCTTTGAAATATATGACAGCCAGAGTTTATAAATACTGTTTGTGTGGTTGATGGATGTGATTAATAAAATCCATTAGGGAAAAAAAAGCATATAAATAATTGCTGTGAGAAATGGAAAGTGCTAATTGCTAGAGACAATCAATGCGAATCGTTGTGCTTGGATAGGCAGTACCAAGCTATGTAATTGCTTAGCGGTCTCCTTTTCTGTTCATAGGGGAGTGACAACCAGTGATTTCTTGTTAGTCCAGAGTTTGGTTTGGTACACCTGCTGCTTTTGAATATGATAATTAAATTGTTCAATTTACATTTTTTTGCCTTCATTAAAAGTATTATAACTCTGCTTAGGTTTCAAAAAGGAGTGAAAATAATAGTTGGCAAAGCTTTTGCTTGGAGTTTACTGTTTAGTCAATTGAAATAATTTGAGATGGGGGGACCACCATCAGAGATACACCTCTTGGTTCTTAAGAGGCCATATAATGCTAAAATTGAACCCAGGACCCTTATGCATGCCTTTAAGCTATCCCTGGGATAAAATAAATCCCTTCAAAAAAATTCATTTCCATTAACTTCTCAGAAGGGCAACCACCTTAGCTACAGATGTCCTTTTCTCCAAAGTAAATTATTTAATACCAAGTATATGTTTCAAATTTCTAACTTAAGTGCCACATATTTCTAGGTTTGTTGATATGTTTCCAGTCCTGTGGGTGTCTCCCAGGCAACAGAATTTTAGGAGGACTAAACATAGTCTGTGAAAAACAGATGGAAATTGAGATGTTGATCAAGTGAACAGTGAAAGTGAACACCAGAACAATGTCAGACTTTACATAGATGCTTGTTGCCTAATCCTCAAGAAACATGTAGGAGAAACAGATTAGCAAACAGGATCTGTTTAGCATTGACAGCATGGGGGAGAAACTGTGGGGTTGATGGTCTTACCTATTATTGGTAGATAAAATAACATCTTACCACCACCACATGTGATCATTTCATAGTTCCAGGATCCTGTGGGTAGATTAGTTTATGTGAAAAGAGGGATTTAAGGCTGCAGGTATAAAGATCATCTCGTATTATGTAAGTGGACTCAAAGTAATACCAAGTATCCTTGCAGAAGAATCAGGAATTAGGGGCTGGAGAGATAATACAGAAGGGAAGGCACCTGGTTAGCATCCCGTATGGTCCCCAGAGCCCTGCCCTAAGTAATTCCTGAGATTAGAGCCAGGAGTAATGCCTGAGCATGGCCGGGTGTGGGGCCTAAACAAAACACAACAACAAAAAGAATCAGAGAGCAGGAGCAGAAGTGAGGACAACCAAAAGAAACAAAGCTTAAGAGAAGGTGGGAGGGTGAGGTTAAGAGTTTAAGTAGGTGGTTTCTTAGAAGCTGGAAGAGGTAAGAACATGAATTGTCAAATGGAGCCTTGCCAGAATTTTAATTTCAGCCCAAATGATACTCAATTTGAACTTCTGATATCTAACAATGCAAGGGACTAAATTTTCCTCATCTTGAGATTCAGTGTTTGCGATGATTTGCTATAGGAGCAATGGGAATATGGGAATGGTGATAACTGACACTGCCTATCTTTTTTCACTGCTATTGAACGTGTATCCCAAGGGAATCCCAAGTAAACACCAAATAATGGCCAAAGGCAAAAGAACTGGAGAACTGATCTACATAACTGAGCTTTTCTGGAGGTAGGGATGTGTAGATGGGAGCCATATTTGGGACATTGGCGGAAGGGACACTCTAGTATTGGGTATAGTGTTGGAACAATGTATGCATGAAGCTGTCATTTATAAATAAAGTTATGATGCTTCAATAAAAATGGGAGAAAAAAAGCAATGACAAAATAAGTAGCAAAAAGGTGGGTCACTACAGCTTTGCAAAACTTATTAGAAAAATGGAGCTATGTTAAAAACCAATAGTTTCTGGCCAAGGGAAGTGTCAATATCTATAGTGATTTAAGCTGACACAAAATATGAGATTATAGCACTCTTTTAATAAAGGGATATTCATGGATCTAATAAGTTCATAATCTGTTTCTTATTGAGGTAAGGCCAGTATTTCTCAGAAATTTCTGGGATGAAAAAACGACATGTGGGTAAGTATGCAGGGCCAAGAGATATTGCAACTAATTTATTCTTCCTCACCCTCCCTGACATTGTCACAAGTTTGGGAACTAGTGTCATTCTAATTCTTCCCCTATGATATTGACAAGTTCTTGTCCTGAAGACTGAGGCAGTTTATGCTGGTAGAAGGTGGGTTTAAAATAGAGAGTTCAGTGAACTGAGCATAGTTTGTCATTGTGAACAGTGAAAAGGAATTACAGGAGATGTGTAAGTCAAAGCAGCAGGCTACAATGCCAGCAAATTCTATAATTTCAACAGTTCCAATGTAGGATATTGTTTTTGCCTTAAGACAGGCTTTTATATGCTGAGACAAAATCAGAGTACATATTCCTCCTGGAATTTTGCTTTAAAGCTTCATTGTTTCTGGAAGAACTATATAATTCTTCCACACAATGACCATTAGTGCCACTTGGAACTGGAAATTGAAAGATATATTTCATTTAAAAGAACCTCCTGAATTGTTATAGAGAAATTCTGCTATGGAAACTGAATTAGGTATGCTATATAGGAGGTACAATAGTTTACAAACTCTAATGTCCTACTGCTTTTGCAGATAACAAAATTTTATTTGTTATGATTGGGAGGCATGTAGACATGTTCTTAAGAAGTGGTGTTAATGAATATGAGAGAAGTAGATTATAACCCCTTAAAATTATAATACAAACAAACATTTGCAGCTTAACATGTGATGTTTTGAAGTCTAAGAAAAAGTTATCCTTGTTCTCTTTCATATAAACATATACACAAGTCTCTAGAGAAAAGTTTTAAAAGACAATATTTAATATTAAATTAGGATGGATTTGGGTGCACCAGTGATAACTGTAACTGTCAGCAACTGTCAAATCAGGGATTTGAGCTATATCAGAACTTTGGGTAACTAAGTATTTGTGTCATATCCAAGTTTGTGCATCGAATTTATAAAATTTCATTTATATGACACTCGATGTTTTGATTACAGAAAAATACACCAACAAAGATGCTGTTTTTCAGGGTTTAAGATGAGTGCTGTAATGGTTTAGTGCTTTTTTTCACCATCACTAAGATCTAGAGTCTATTGGTGAATCAAATACTGGACTGCCATAACTTCTTCTTTAAAAACATAAAACTACCAAGGGAAGTAAAAACCTAAAGTAAAGAGAAAAGAATCCGATTATAATTATTAGCCATCACCTAAAATATATCCAATGGTTGAATTAGTATCACACTTGATATGAAATTCAATGTTAATAATTAAACCAAAAATTAAACCACTATATCTTACCACTATATCTTAACAAAAGCCTATGAAACAGAAATGTAAGGCAATATAATTTAGTCTGACAGAGTACCATTGGGCTCTGAAGAGAACTTGACATGTAGTTCATTTAAAATTTAGTACATAAAGTAAAACATAAGAAAAATAGAAAAATGCATATTTTAACATGTTAATTTTATAAGTCTAAATTTTATCTAGAAAACAAATTAAATCCATATTTCCTACTTTTAATATTGAATGCTTGTTTATGAGTCATTCTGTTGGTACCACCAACTCGAATGGCCTAAGTATAGAATAGTCTAATGGCTATAGCAAGCAAATCCCAGCACTTTTATAGCTTAAATGTTTTCACATTGAAGTGATTAAATGTTATTTCCTGTCTTCTTGATGAGACCCTGGCCATATTTGGATGGAAATGTCATCAGAACATTATTTTCCTGCTCAGAAACCACCCAAATAGCAATTTTACTGTCAGAAGAGGGAAAACAGAAGCTTAGCATACAGCTAGCTATCGCTAGCAAGTTATTGGGAATTATTTTCTGAAAAATCTCTCCCAAAGTCTCTAAAACCTAGTGCTAAGTTTGCTAGTTCATTTTTTTCTTGGTGCTATCCTTGATTACTTTCTTTAATTTACTATTTGCTTAAATAAGTCTTAGTGGAAGCATCTGTTTTGAGTTTTCCCTTTAGACATAAACATAGAATCTAGAACTTAACTTGTAAACTTCAGGTAAAAATTGTAATTGGCTTAAAAGCAAGAAAAGTCACTTCCTGATATTTTCTTATTCCATAGTAAGATTTCAATAAAACATCTGGATGATCCTTTCAGTGAGAGAGGAAAGTGACAAGAGTCAAATCAGAGAAAATACTGGCACATATTCAAAAGAACAAAAGCAACCAACCACTGCTGATGTAGATGCGGGGGGAAAAGGGATCCCCTTTCATTGTTGCTGGGAATGCTGACTGGTCTGGTCTTTTTGGAAAACAATATGGACATTCCTTCAAAAACTAGAAATTGAGCTTCCATATGACCCTGCAATACCACTTCTGGGAATATATCCTGAGGGTGCAGAAAAGCACAGTAGAAATGACATCTGCACCTGTATGTTCATTGCAGCACTGTTCACAATAGCTAGAATTGGGAAACAACCCGAGTTCCTGAGAACAGACGACTGGTTAAAGAAACTATGGTACATCTACACAATGGAATACTATGCAGCTGTTAGGAGAGATGAAGTTGTGAAATTTGCTTATAAGTATATGGTCATGGAGAGTATCATGCTAAGTGAAATGAGTCAGAAAGTGAGGGACAGACATAAAAGAACTACACTCATTTGTGGAATATAAAATCACATAATATGAGACTGACACCCAGGAGAGTGGACACAAGGGCCAGGAATGTTGCCCCATAGTTGGAAGCCTGTCTCATGAGTTGGGGGAGAAGGCAGCTGGAATAGAGAAAGGGTCACGAAAACAATGATGGTTGGAGGAATCAATTGGGAAGGGAGATGTGTGCTGAAAGTAGATAAAGGACCAAACAATATCTAATAACCTCCCAGTATCTGTATTGCAAACCATAATGCCCAAAAGTAGAGAGAGAGAGAGAGTATGGGGGAAATTGTCTGCCATAGAGGTAGGGGAAGGGTTGGAAAGAGGAGTATACTGGGGATATTTGTGGTGGAGAATGTGCACTGGTGGAGGGATGGTTGTTTGATCATTGTATGATTGAAAGTCAAACATGAAAGCTTGTAACTGTATCTCACGGTGATCCAATTAAGAAAATAATAAAATAAAGGGCTAGAGTGATAGCACCACAGGTAGGGCATTTGCCTTGCATGCGGCTGACCCGGGTTCGATTCCTCTGTCCCTCTCAGAGAGCCCAGCAAGCTACCGAGAGTATCCCACCCTCACGGCAGAGCCTGGCAAGCTACCGATATGCCAAAAACAGTAACATCAAGTCTCACATTAGAGATATTACTGGTGCCCACTTGAGCAAATCTATGAACAACAGGAAGACAGTGCTCGAGCAATAAAATAAAGAAAAAAATAAGCTCATCCTATGGCACTTATTCTCCATCCCATAATTATTGAGATACTGTGGTTGATAATTTTATTAATGATGATTTCATGCATGTGTCATTCTAACACCACAGCGCATCACCAAAGTATCCCTTTCCTGCCACCAAACCCTTCCCCACCTCATAAAATCAGTTCCTTTTGTTCATTCTGTTTTGTTTTGTATTCAGGAATTACTCCTCACTCAGTGATCCCAGGGATCATTTTTGGTCATGCTCTGGGGACCATGTATGCTGGTGGAGACTGAATTGGGTTATTTATGTGCAAGACAAGCATTTTTTACTGTCTTGCTGAACCTTCAATTCAGTTCTGCATACCAACTCTCCAGTCCTGCTGTCTCCCTGATGGTCTTTCTTTTGTTATTAGGGTTGAAAATTCAATATAAATCCAAAATTTAAACTCAAATGAATTCATAGTTATAGGATGTGATATTACCTTGCACTTACAATGAAAAAGTCTTGTGGGGGTGAAGGAGTAACAGTCCTTTATCATTTGCTACATGTGGACTAGCTATTATAGGAGTAAAACTCCTGACCAGCACAGGATTCAGAGCCATGTTTCATTCTGCTGCATAGGAGGAGAAATGCCACTCACCTGAGTGATTTTCATACAGAACTCATTAGTGTTCAAAATATTGTACAGAAATGCTTAGGTTCTAAGGAAAAACAAGATGTGTCTAACGCATAAAATATTGACAAAATTTCATGGAAGTAAAGGGTATTTTTTTCAGATTAGGCTACTTTTAATAGTCTTTCTAAAAAGCTCAATATACAGTGCCAGTTTAGAAAAATGCAAGCCTCTGTGTCTTCCTTTACAGAGAAAGACTAATGTGTGTATCGCAAATATAATATTCAGGATCTCAGTCAATCTCAACTTAATTAATGTGAAATGATATATGTGATAATTAATGTGAAATGATGTAGACCTATTTAATGTGAAGTGATGTGTATTACCAAGAAAGGGCATATAATATAATCAAAATGAATTCAGCTCTCAATTTTTTAGATATATATAGAGAGATAGTTCAAACACTAACAATTAGTACTCATAGAAAGGAGAGGGGTAATGCCGTCAAAAGAAATTTCTTATTTTGTGCTGCTATAATATAACAGTAGAGGACTGAAGCGATAGCACAGCGGTTAGGGCATTTGCCTTGCATGCAGCCGACCAAGGTTTGATTCTTCCATCCCTCTCGGAGAGCCCCGCAAGCTACCAAGAGTATCCCTCTCTCCAGGTAGAGCCTGGCAAGCTACTTGTGACATATCCGATATGCCAAAAACAGTAACAAGTCTCACAATGGAGATGTTGCTGGTACTCACTCGAGCAAATCAAATGACGACAGGAGGACAGTGCTACAGTGCTATAATATAACAGAATATTCAAGAATCCCCTCAGACTCTGTGGTTTAAATGACAAATATTTGTTTCTCACAGTTTTAGGCACTAAGATTCCTAGCAGAGCTGAGTTCTGAGTGAAGATTGTCCTCCTGCTCTGTGTTTGCACAGCCTTCTTTGATGGATTCACAGAGAATGATCTTATTCTTCTCTTTTCAAAATTGCATCTTTTCCATCAGGGGTTCACTGGCCTCATAGCTCCATGTAGTCCTAATTACCTCCATGAAAGGTTCATACTTACAAATATCACTATAATGGGGATTCGGGCTTCAATGCTTGAATTGTAGGATGTTGTAACATTCAGTTTACAGCACCTAACAGTCATTAAAAAATACTCCTGATAGTTCGAGTGTCAGAGGAAAGTCTGCATGCCATTCTTCCAAGGAAGCCTAAAAAATCTTCCACCTCTTTCTCTCTCTCACCCTTCCTCACACTTCCTTCTAGCCTTCTGTGAAATTTCTTTATCAAGAAATTATCTCAACTATAGCTTCTTTGATAGAAAAGTTAAGATGATAAAAAGCATAGGGCACTTTCCCTTCATCATATCACAATGACTACTTATACACTTGATAGGTATGTGTGTGTTAGCTTATCTAAAATAAATCTCAGACACCCACGGCATATAAACATGACCTATTTGTCTTAGTTAGAAGATTAACTTTACAAATGGTGGGAGTCATATTTAAATGTTGTATGTCAAACTGGGGGTATTAACTTTGATTTCTGGTAAGGAAAAGTGGAAATGTGACATCACTGTGTACAGTTATAAAAAATGAACTTGAACTTAAATTTTACTCTTCCGTGAGGTCAATGAGTTAGAACTATGAACTTGTATAATTACTATATGCTTCTCAGTTACTTTATCAAACAAAATAGGTACTTACCTCATAAATTTTTTGTGAATATTCAATAGAGCAAAATGTAGAAAAGTATCTGGATCTAGGGAGTTTCTATTATTATTCCTACTTAATATTATTGTAATTGTTGTTATTGAAGTTTCAACTAATGCTGCAAGGGAGTGTGGAAGTTCCAGGGAAATCCCATGGCAACCAATAGTAGTTTTGGGTAAAATAAAATTTGGGGTACTAAAATCAGTATTTGAGCATTATTTAAGGAAGCATGAGTATTTCTACCTAGTTTCAACAGTACAAAATCAATTGAAAAAAGTTTGGAAATAATATAAACATTTGAAGAAATGTGAATCACAAAAAAAGAATCACAGAGGCAGATAATCTAAAACTAAGAGTCAGGTGTACAGAATTTTCAGTTATTTAGAAAATATGTAGGAAACATCCTTCTGAAAAGTCAGCCCTGAGCAACAATAATAATAATAAGGATGAAGAAATAACTAAAGCCTGGATTGGGGCTCCATCCCTGCAAGACTTACAGGCCGTTTGATTTTCCCTTGGAGTGAAGGTCAATGAGGTGACCTTCAGAATAGAGTGAAAGTCAGAATAGAATCCAACTTCTCCGTTGTGTTCCCTTAATTTCACTGTGTCTGCTCCTCTGCTTCTCTCTTTTCCTTCCCTTATTTAATTCCTCCTCTCCAACCTTCCTCCTCACTGAAAACTTCTAAGAGCCTGTCTGTAAAATAGGACCAAAAACAGGCTCTAAATTACTGTGAGATTAAATAAGTGGTCACTAGCAATGTAAGTAGCGAAGTATTTGGTACATGGTAAATGATCCCTAAATGGTAAAGATAATAGTAATGATGAGTGTCAAATAAAACTTGTACCAGGATGAGTCAGAAACAACAAAGGATTTTTGTCATGGCTTTCTGCAATTGAGGAGGAGCATAGATCTCTACTAAATTTAAAAGCTAAGTTAGTTTTTAAGTCCGGGGAAAATTTAGAGGATAAGAACTGGAAAAGATGTTGTTTCTTGGGTTTGTGTGTTTGTTTTGTTTTTTGCAGGTGGTAGTCATTGGCAATGTTGTGAGGCATGAATATTTGTAAATTGAACCAAACTGATCTCCTCTTCTCCACAGAGACCAGAAGACGGGGCAGTATCATTGACCCATTGATGAGAACATTGGACAGTAAGGACCCCTGATGGTTTAAGGCATCCCTGGATTATATAAAATGAAGAAGAGGCTAGGCAGCTTATGCTTTCAAGGGGCAGAGAATCTATAGCAAATTTTCTGAAGTAGTTGTCATAAGAAAATGAGTTAGGGAGTTAGAATTAGGGAGAAGCCTGTTTAAAGTTTAATCAAGCTGAGAGACCATCCTGTTCATGATATTTAGATAGTGATGGTTAAAGAGACTTCAGACTCACACGAACGTCTGAGGCAATGAATCAAGAGTAGAATGACATATATTTCACATTCATCTTCTTTCAGATACACATACCTATAATTTGAGCACAAGACATGGAATCCTAAAGGTCTTGCTGCTTCTATAATATTAATTATAAAGCTTGAAAACCCGTTTGATCAACTAGATTTCTACACTTCTTAGAATTGTTTTAATTGGGGTTATTCCAGCTTGCAGGGTGGTAGAAAGGTAAGGAGTGGGCTTATAGTACAAGAGATCTAATTCATGACCTCTACTTTTACCACTTTGACTATCTTCCCTCACTCAAATTCTATTTTTAATTTCTCAACATGGAGGTACAATATCAAAGCCAGACAAAGGGTATACAGGACAATGTATATACACATGGGTATTATTGAAATTGAGGGTGCATTTTATTTTTGCTTTTTAGGTCATACCTAGCGATACCTAGGAGTTACTCCTGGCTTGGCACTCAGGAATTACTCCTCCTGGCGGTGCTTGGGGGCCATATGGGATAGTGTGAATTGACCAGGTTGGCCACATGCAAGGCAAACACCCTACCCACTGTACTATCGCTCCAGCCCTGCATAGATAAACTGTTAGTACCTCTTATTCAGGTTAAAATATCTGTATATTCAAAAAAAGATAGCTCCCCTTGGTTCATCTCTAAGTTAATATACACGCATTTATTAAGATAACTTCAATATTAACACTGCTTTATAGAACCTCAGGAACCCTGCTATAATATCAAAATACCTCTTTGTTTAAAAGAGTTGACAAGATTTGGGTCTGAAATTATTTCCTCTTTATGCTCTGCAAAATTTTCTTTCTTGAATGTGCTGAAGCTGAAGTTAATTCTAATTATGGGTAAGAAAGGCCACTCATTTTCAGCAACTAGACTAACAGGAATATGTAGATGAATTGAATGTGCTGGCAATATCAGATAGAAAAATGCAAATACCCTAGCAATTAGGTATTTAAATCTAAGGGAAATATGCAAATGACCTAGTTTTCACACAGAAACTTTTATTAAAATTCTTTTGAATTAAGGAATCTGTTAAGACATTCAAACTTAAGATGTGAATGATTTTTTCTATAATTATATTTGTGTTCATTTTTATTCAAATATATGAAACAATACAGAGTAGGCCAAGATTTTAAATTGGGAATGAGACTTTCTGGATTTATAAACAATCTCATTCTCTAGGTGTGTGAACTTTGACACATCTTTCTGGTTTTTTTTTTAACCTATATATAAGAATCATGGTACCTTTCTTCTGCTTGCCATCCAGGTCTTTCTCAGGAGAATGAGTAAAAGTGATATTACATGTGGAAATATATCTAAATTTCAAAGTAACAAAAATATTCCCCTTACAGAGCATTTATTGATTTTAATGTGAAACACTTAACTTATATCATTAATCCAAATGGGCTTTGCAAATATGCCCTTAGTGAAAACTAAGTGGTTTTTGTTCTGCTTGGGTGTCACTCTTCCAACAACTCCAACTGATGTCTGAGAGACTATCTTTTACTTATTCCTCCTTTTATTTATTTAACTTTTGGGGGGGTCGGTCACACCTGGCAATACTCAGGGGTCATCTCTGGCTCTGCACTCAGGAATTACTCCTGAGTAATTGAGAGACTGAGTAATTGAGAGACTGAGGTGCTTGAGAGACCACATGGGGTGCTGGGGCACTAACTCAGGTCTGCCTCATGCAAGGCAAACACCCAACCTGCTGTACTATTGCTCCAGCCCCCTTATTCCTCATGTGTGATCATCCTCTCTTCCTCACCAAATGGGAAATTAATCCTCTTTCATTGTTTTACATGAAGAAAATAACAAGGACAAAGAAGATACACCAAGAATAGTTTTTCAGATTTATAAAAACAATGTTTGGAGTCCCTGAGTTTACAGTGGACATTTCTACTCTGGTCCTCATAATACTGGATGTTTGTGCTGCTACTCACTATCTATACCCAAACATCTAGAAATCCTTCTCTGGTTCCTCCCTGACCTCTATGTCTTTGTTTCTCTCAGGAGTCACTAAAAGCTAGAAACAAATATAAAACCCTTTTTATCATGTAGAGAAACAAATTTTCTTTTTATTGTTGAGGCTTCAGGTGATACGCAAGCCTTTAGGGTCTCACATTGAATCCTGGTAGAATATCCTGATGTTTATGAATCAGCACTCAATTTTTTTTCCAAGAAGTGCTTCCTTTCCAGTCGCTACGGTTAATTTTTTTTTCACCTTGCTACACTCAGGAAGGGTTACAATAATAAGAATAATCATTGGAAATGATTATTCTATAATAAACTTCTTGCCTTTTTCTTGCAAGTTCAACACACTATTATTTTGCATTGTTTGAGATCAATCCAGTATCCAGAGATCTCTTAGTACCCAAAATGAGATTAATCTTGAGGTGTCATTGTTAAAACGCTACACTTTATCTAGGCCTTTCTGGTACTGATGGAGATCCTAGCTAAGAAAATGATCTCTGAACGAAGAGCAATGAAATGATTTGGGAGGTCGGGTGGTGGGTGGGGGGGTCCACACCCAGTGCTGCTCAGGGCATAGTCCTGGCTCTGCACTGAAGAATCTCTCCTGACTGCCTCATTGGATATGGGGTCCCTTATTGGATATGGGGTGCCAGGGACAGAACCCAGATAGGCCTTGTGCAAGGCAAGTGTACTGTACTATTACTAAGGCCCACATTTTTGTACTATATGTACACCTATAAAAAACATTTCTCTGCCCTGTTTCTTCTTCTATTTAAAGTGCGAAATTCAATACTGAACACAACTACAAATTCAATACAATGTCCAATGCAGGTAAAATGGGAAAAAAATACAGTAAGAAGTAAAATAGAGAAACAGTTGACATGCATAGTTTCAATAGTAGTCTTAGTGGCAGAAATTATATTTGAAGAATCTTGACCTCAACTCTTTGCTGATACTGCTGGACATTTATTTTGGAAATATTTCAGCTTTTGCCTTCCCATTTATCTTTTTTTTCAGGTTTAGGAGAGTTTTTCAGGTTTAGAACAGAGAGTACTTGTATTTTGAGGCTTGGCATCTTACAAATTAGATGAACTTTCTTCAACCTTTTGATACCTGTAAGTATTCCTGTACACGCACCGGTAGTTCTAACCACTGTAGCAAACCAGTGGTTTTGGCCTTTCTTTTCTTTTTTTAAAATTTTTTAAAAAATTTATTTATTTTTATTTTTTAATGAATCACCGTGAGGCACAGTTACAGACTTACAAATTTGTGCTCACATTTCAGCCATACAATGATCAAGTACCCATCCCTCCATCAGTGCCCATTCTCCACCACCAATGTGTTCCCAGTATCCCTACTCCCCCCTCCCTCCTCCCCTCCCCTCCCTCCCCCCCACCCACCTCTGGCAGGCACATTCCCTTTTACTGTCTCTTTCCTTTAGGGTGCTGTGATTTGCAATGCAGGTATTAAGTGGCCATCATGTCATCATGTTAGGTCTATAGTCTACTTTTCATGCCACCGTGTGTGCGTGTGTGTGTGTGTGTGTGTGTGTGTGTGTGTGTGTGTGTATAGTAAATATTAGAAATGTAGGTTCAATTTCCTAAATTTCCTGGAAGAATAGAAAGAACTCCTTAGTTATTCATTTAAGGGTCTTTATTGAACATATGCTTTACTGTTCAGTTCCATAGTTCCATTACTGGAGACATTAATGAGGATATTAGCCTGAAAGAAACTGGTAGGAAGAACAGCAAGAACGCCAGTGAAAGGTTACAAACTGACCTGCAAATCTTCCTTACTCAACCTTTTCCTTGTTAAAGCTCTTTACTGCAGGTTCAGCATGTAAGCATGCCAATTATAATAGGCTTGCTTTACAATTTTCAGCTAACAATACATAAAATATATGCCTTTTGATAGATTCATAATGAAAATAACTCAGCACTATTAAGAATCAGCATTTGGAGATCAAAGGAAATAGAGCCTATGAAACAAAAAATCTAACAGCTTGTCATTCTGATTTTGGAGGGAAAGTCTATACACATGTACAATATAATTGTCCAAAATAAAGGTGAGAAAGGTGGAGTAATAGTACAGTGTGTAGGGCATTTGTCTTGCATGTGGCAGACCTGGGTTCAATCCCTGGCATCCCATATGGTCTCCTGAGCACTGCCAGAAGTAATTCCTGAGTACAGATCTAGGAGTAACCCTGAGCATTTCTAGGTGTGACACAAAAAGACAAAACCAAAATTAAGCTATTTTACAAAACAAACATGTTTGGAGCAGAAATTAGACATGTTGATTTTTTTTAAGACAACGATCTTCACAAATGGTGCTTTGTGATTGTTTTCTCTAGTTCAGCAAGTTTACTGAGGATCAGTGATCCCTCTCTTCAGAAAGACACTGGCAAGGAGATCAAGAGTGTATTAGGATTTTTCAGTAACATTACTAATCTTGGATTAGAGTTATCTATACAGAATTTGTCTTTGTTGTTAGAGAGGAAAAGGAAGAGGTAATCTGAAATGACAGTGGGCATTTGATGGGAAAGGGAGAGAGGAAGCAAGGACTCTGTTGGGCGAATGGCAGGTGGGTTGCCAGAGATTATAGTAAATATATCCTATAGCATTTTGTAAACTAGAAAAATTGCTGCTTATCAGGCTTATTCCTCAGCAGCAACTCATTCCCTGGTGTCCAGAGCCACTAACAGAAATTGTGCTTAAACTAAAAACTACTTGAGAACATTAGGAGCCTGATGCAAACACATTTCAGTGGCTGATACTTACACAAATATAAATCAGAACACCAAATAGCAAATTAAATAAGAGTGAAAAATGTATCCCAGGGAGTGACAAATTGTGGCTTGGCAATTAAAATTTCTACAGCTGCTATTTGAATTTGTAGCAAATAACATCTAACACGTCAAATCCCTGTGGCTAAGATTGAATCTGTATATCTATGTGCTATTTTTTAACACAAATTTTTACCGAGAGTTAATAAAACATGATGTTAGAAATTTCATCTGCATTCTTATAAGAGTAACTATATTGAATTACATTTAAAGGAGATTTTTAAGTATGTCAAGAGAAAAATTAATACAAATAGATAATAAAAATGCCATGTGTCTAGCTAACTGCTTTGTAAGATGGCATTTTAAAAATTGTTAGGCAGATAACTACATTTTAAGTAATGATTGATGGGTAGCATATTGTACTTTTTAAAAACATAAAAGAAAAATTCAGAATTTGATGCCAGATTCATGTATACAAACCTGGGCATATTACATAATCTGTCTATGCCTCAATTGCCACAAATTTAAAGTGATGAGTGACAATGATGATCAACTATCACTGTCATCCCATTGCTCATAGATTTGTTCGAGCGGGCACCAGTAAATTTTGTCTATGGCCATACCACCCTGAACTTGCCCGATCTCATCTGACAATGATTATAGCAACTTTTAATGCTTTGAGAAGAGAATATTATAAATAGCATCTCTCTGTTCACCACCAACTGTCTGAAATGAGAGACTAGAGTTAGCACAGAACCTAAACATCCTAACATTTCATTAGGAAGGACCTATTAAAGGTGAGAATCTGCAACCAGAGAGATAGCTCAAACGAGTGGAGCATATGCCTTCCTCATGCTTGGGGTTTAGCTCCTGGGGATTGATCCCTTGTACCACACTGATCCCTGAGTAATACTGAGAGGAACACCCAAGCAAGCAGCAGGGACTGCTCCCAAGTACCATTAGATGTGGCAAAAAAAAAAAAAAAACAGAAAGGAAGAAAAAAGGAAAGAGAATGGAAGTGTGCTTGGCTCTCTATTCGGGCTAGATTTAGGGGCATACCAATGGAGAGAAAAGTGAATCGGAAAAATGCTGTCAGAAAAAATAAACTTTATCCTATTGTTCACAAAGAAGAAAAACAAAATAAATTAAATTTCTGCACAAGAAGTCTGAAAGACAAGTTTCATATGTTGCATACATAAATTACTGGTTATAGCCTAATGGCCAGGCAATTCACTGCACTTTTTGGTAAACAGTAAAAGAGTCAAGAGGTAAAAGTATTTAGTCAAACGTGTGGGAGATCTCGGGATGGGGGGCCAGTACCGCTGCTGCTCTCTGCCCAGATGTGTGATACAGGCGGCTGCACATTTGCAGCCCCTTCGTTGCTGAACGCCCATGATCCCAGAGGCCATCTAGCTACTCTCAGCACCAGCAGCTTCTTGCAGAAATGCCCCCAGACTGTGAACTAAGCCATGGCCCCATGCCGCCCCAGGAGGGGAAAGTTTTTTCTCTCTCGGCTTTTCCTCTTAGGGCGGGGCGAGGGGAGGCAGTGTGGTGACTGCCATCTTATAAAGCCCACTAAACAGAAGTAAGAGCTTGCAATGATGCAATTTTTTGCAGAAATTTCCCTGGACTTAGCTTCTATAATACAGAAATCCAAAACCACGTGGACAACCTCATATCTCTTCATTCTCAGCAAAGGAAAACAAATTGTCAAATGCTGTCTTTTCAGCAGGTTCGATTTGGGGAAGAAAATTCCAAATAATAGTAGTGAGTTTTATGCTGAAGTATTGAATGTAATCAAAGTAAAGAGAAAGTAAAATGAAAATTATCAGCTACACAAGTGGGGGTGGGGGTGGGGTGGAAGGTTTACTGGGGGTTCTTGATGGTGAGACATGGGCACTGGTGAAGGGATGGGTGTTTGAGCATTGTATCACTGAGACTTAAGCCTGAAAGCTTTGTAACATTTCACATGGTGATTCAATTAAAAATTAAAAAAAAATATTTAGTCAAAATGTTTCTCATGGAAGTTTCACATTCTCTATCTTTGTAGTTTCTTAATGACTTGATGACTAAAAAAAATATTTAGTCAAAGTGTTTCTCATGGAAGTTCCACATTCTCTACCTTTGTATTTTCTTAATGACTTGTATGAGCAGATGTTTATCCTGCTCATGCAGGACTATGCTTAGCAACTTGGGAAGCTCTCTACTTTCTTGAGGTCATCCCTTAATACCAACCCCTCTGTTTGGGGCAACCTTCAAGAACAGCTGATGGAGGGGCTGGAGCAATAGCACAGCGGGTAGGGCATTTGCCTTGCACGCGGCCGACCCGGGTTCAATTACCAGCATCCCATATGGTCCCTGAGCACCGCCAGGAGTAACTCCTGAGTGCAAAGACAGGAGGTAACCCCTGTGCAATGCCAGGTGTGACCCAAAAAGCAAAAAAAAAAAAAAAAAAAAAAGAACAGCTGATGGAAAGTGGTGAGTCTGTGCTCCAGAACTCTGGAATCAATTGGAACATATCATCTATACAAATCCACTCCCATTCCAAATCATGTCAACTATATTTTTCCATGTGCAAAAAAAAACCTGATTAAGAATAGTGCGAAGGAACTCTTTACCCAAAATCTAGAAAATCTAAAAAAAATCTAGAAAATCTAGAAAATCTGCGAAAATCTAGAAAAACCCGAGTGCCTGAGAACAGATGACTTGTTAAAGAAACTTTGGCATATCTACCAATGGAATACTATGCACCTGTTAGAAGAGATGAAGTCATGAAATTTGCATATAGGTGGATCAACATGGAAAGTAACATGTTAAGTGAAATGAGTCAGAAAGAGAGGGATAGATATACATAGAAAAATTGCACTCATTTTTGAAATATAAAGTGACAGAATGGGAGAATAACACCCAAGAATAGTAGAGATAAGTACCAGGAGGATTACTCCACAGCTCAGAAGCCAGCCTTGCATTCTGGGGAAAAGGCAACTAAGATAGAGAAGGGAACACCAAGTAAAGGGTGCTAGGAGGGCCCGCTCAGGATGGGATATGCGGGCTGAAAGTAGACTATAGACCGAACATTAATACCTCTGTTGCAAACCACAATATCCAAAGGGAGAGAGAGAGCAAAAGGGAATGCCCTGCTATAGAGACGGGGTGGGGTGGGGTGGAAGGGATGGGGTGAGGATGGTGGGAGGGATTCTGGAACCATTGGTGGTGGAAAAATGGGCACTGGTGGAGGGATGGGTACTCAATCATTGTATTACTGAAGCGCAAGCATGAAAGTTTTTAAGTCTGTAACTGTACCTCATGATGATTCACTCATAAAATTATTTTTAAAAAGAATAGTGCCAAGGAATAATAAATTGTTTGAAGATTCATCAATTATCAAATTTTAACAGAATAGAGAAATCCCAAATTTAACTGTAAACCAAGTCCTATAACCTACAAGTCAAGCTGAAGTCCAAAAACCTGAGTTTCCCTAGAAAATCCAGATTTCAAGTCTCCCATTTCATGGTTAGAATGGATGCTATAATGGATACTATAAGTTTTGGGTTTAAAGAATGATCTCACTTTGTGCAGATAATCAATAGATATTTTTCATTCTCCATCCAAGCTAGATTACATTCTTGGGGAGCTCTTGGGGACCTGTGATTGGCAAGGTCTCTTAGTCTTTGAAAAATTGCAATAAAGCAACTTGTGAATGTCTTTCACACCTCTTCTTCCCCAGTGGGCTCAACAATCTGAGAAGTGAGGACAGTCATAGAAAAACAAATCAGAAATTCTTTATCATGGTTAGTCTTACAAAGTGATAGTCCAGAGCGTGGTAAACACTTTGTAAACACCTATAATGAAATAGTATATTTTCCTTTTTAATTGTGTGATTTAAATACTGAGATAAATGAGTAAAGTATGCTAATGTGTTTTTTGCAGCTCAATTTCTTAAAAAGTAGAATATGCATATACTTACCTAGTAGGAAGATACCTTGACCACGAAGGTGGTTTTTTCAGGGCAATCTCACTCATTGCACTCCAGATATGGTGACCTGTGTGACTGGCTCAGATGTGGGAGATTCAATTGCATAATTTGTGGAAATGGGGCCTTTGTTTGCATTTCCACTGAAAAGGAAAAAAATTAAAAGTAAAACTTGTATATTCATGTATATTGTTTATGCCTGAAACTTCACAGATTCACATATAAAATATATCTAGGAGCATATTCCAAATTACAAATAATATGGGGTGAGTAAATAAGATTATGTATATACTTTTTTCTTTTTAGTCATGAATTTATTTTGAAAAATCATTTAAAAGATTGTATAAAATAAATTAAAATTCTGACTTGCTGTTTAAAATATATATAGATGCCTTACTACACAAAATTTAGACAATTATGACTAACACATTTGTTTTTGCTATCATTTCATGATTTTTCAATGAATATTTTTATAATTACCTACTAATACAGAAAATGAGTTAAATTAGTTTATTAATAATTATAAGATGGATTGCATATGTATATATATGTATATATATATGTGTATGTGTATTTATAAAACTATTGGTACCAGGAAGATTACCCAGAAGTTAAGACTTAAAAAATTAAAGTTAAAAAATTCTGGTTTGGTAACCACACCAGGCTGTGCTTAGGGCATATTCCTGACTCCGTCCTCGGTGAGGTGCCTAGTGAGGCTCAGGGGACCATAAGTGATACAGGGGATTGAATCTGGTTTGGGTGAATGAAAGGTGAACTCCTCACTATCTTCACTTGCCTTGCTCACATCTGACACCAGTTTGATATCCAACACTACACCTAATCTCCTGAGCATTGTCAAGATGACTCCTGAGCACCAAACCAGGAGTAAGTCCTGAGCACACTGGGTGTGGGCCCCCCAAACAAACAAAAGAACATATACATATGTAAAATATGTACAATATCACCTTATATAAGATGCATGCATATGTGTATATTTTTAGAGAAAATTTAATACAAATTTTACAAAATAAAATTGTTTTGAGATCTAATCTCCCTAAGAGAATCTTACCTAATGGGAATGTGGAGTGTGTTCTAGTATATAACTGCTTCAATGATAGATAACCTTATACCATCAACACGCAAAGGATCAATGGATAATATTTTTTTGCCATTTGGTTGTTTCAATGAATTTATACCTGTCATAGGAAAATTCTGTATCTTTTAAAGTCTGAATAAAGAGTCTTTGGGACATTTCATAAGACCTGCGGATTATTCAAGATAATGCCTGTGTCTTGGAGTTGACATACTGGCTTGGTATGATCTGTGTGAGTAAGGAATGCATACATGTGAATGTGTCTAACTGAAGAGCAAGAGATTTTAGAGGAGCCCATTTACCTTCCTTCCCTTCATTTGGCCATGTGATTCTTCCTCCTTTGTGAGATGACCAGCTGCATGTGGATAAGTTCTGAAAGAAGTGAACAGAGGTTAGAGAAGGACAGAGCAGGCAGCTGATGAAGCAGGAGCCAGAGAAAGTGCAGGGCCCAGCCTGGCCATTGACCTGCAGCGTCTCCAAGTACAGCTGTTCTTGTTTCCTTCTTCTTCTCCCCTACTAATTACACTGTTCAGATTTTTCTTCCTTCCTTTATTTTTTTTTCTTTTTTAAAACTTAGTTTTTCAAACCACACCAAGTTGTGTTCTGGGCATACTCCTGGCTCTGTACTCAGAGATCACTCCTTGTAAGGCTCAGGGGACCATGAGTGGCACAGGGAATTGAATCTGGTTTGGGTGCATACAAGATGAAATCCTTATTAGCTGCTGGACTATCTCTCTGACTTTTCTTCATCTTAAGAATAATTTTTTTGCAGATGTTGGGAGAGCTTTGAATCACATACCCTGTGGTACTCAGGATTTACTTCTGGCTTTGAGCTCAGGAATCACTCCTGGTGCAGCTGATTTGTGTCTGAAGACCTGTCCCATTCAAGGCAAGCACTTTAGACCCTTGAACGGGACACTCAGATTGTCTGAGTGTCTGGAATTAGCCTTATAATACAAGTCCAACTTCTTTTTAGCAAATTAAATTATTTTCATTCTATTCAACTTTTCCTATAGGATTTTCCCTGAAAGAAATATAGCTAATGGTCCTACATTCAGAGTACAAGAATTTAATACCTCGCAACTTTGTAATTTTGAAAAAAAATTCAACCTTGGTATTTAAAATCATTCATTCTTTCATTTATTCATCAAAGAAAAATAGAATTTATACTTTCCCATGCCTTCTTTAGGAACAGAAATTTTTTTAAAAAAACCTACTATTTAAAATTATATTACCATTCTTTTTTATACTGTTAATTTTTTGGAAATAATATTTTCAGGCTAGTATGTGGCTGAGGGGTAAAGCTTATGTCTTGCATTTCTGAGACTCTGGATTTAATTCTCTGTATTAAAATCAAATAAAATGATAAAAACTAATGACCTAAGAAACAACATATAAATCTTGATGAAGGTTGCAATTACATGGGTATGCCAGGAGCTGGTAAACAAGTAACATGGGGCTTCATGTGATGCTAGTTGTAATGAAAATAGTGCAGCCGAGGTGGTTAGAGTTGGGGGGCTACAGGAAAGACTTTCTGAGCATAACTAGTGGCCCAAACACCCTGAGGCAGGAAGGAACTCAGATTGTCTGAGTGTCTGAAAAGCAAGAAAATGGTTCGGTTAGTTGAAGATGTCTAAACAAGGAAGTCACAAGGGAAAAGAAGGCAGGCAATATCCTAAAGCAAACAAAATAGAAAAACAGACTTATTGTTTTTATTGGGCATGGGAAGAACTCTGTAATTTTCCCCTATGTTGTTTCTTTGGACCACACCTGAAAATGCTTAGGGATTATTGCTCCTCTCTGCTCAGGGATCACACCTGGTCGTGCTCGGGGAACTATATGCTGGTCAAGGGATTGAACCCTGGTCTGCATGTGCTAGGCATGCTCCTTACTTTATGTTCTGTTTGGCCCCAAAATCTGTATTTTTAACTGTTTTTAGAGAATCATATTAAGGGGTACGGGCTGGAGCTATAGCACAGCGGGTAGGGTGTTTGCTTTGCATTCGGCTGGCCCCGGGTTCGATTCCTCCATCCCTCTCGAAGAGCCTAGCAAGCTACCAAGAGTATCCCTGCCTGCACGGCAGAACCTGGCAAGTTACCCATGGCGTATTCAACATGCCAAAACAATAACAACAAGTCTCACAATGGAGATGTTACAGGTGCTCACTCAAACCAATAGATGAACTACAGGACGACAGTGCTACAGTGCTACAGATATTAAGGGGATATTAAAAGAATAATACAAAGCCAGGAATGTCATACCTGAACTACCCTGAAAATAGCACTCTGGTTGTGAGTCAGGTCACAGTGTGGGCAGACTAGCAAGGAGGCAGGAGTCCCTGGAAGGGAATCACACAAGTCCAGACAACAGCTGAGAGTGACTTAGACAAGAACAGCAGCCTGAGCAGTGCTGAGAAGTGGCTGTGTAGCTATAATCCAAGAGGGAGAAGGACGAAATTAAGTTTGACACTTCATTTTTGGTGTGGAACATGGTTGCACCCTTTGCTGAGAGCACAACATAAATAAGACTCATGACTGCTAACGAAGTGACAAATATGGAACCTAGTCAGAGCCTGTGTGACTATGCAGTCTCTATAAATTAGTATATATATTTGGGATAAGACCATGGAAATAAAATAAATACAGCATTGTTCTATTTATTGAATTCTCCAGAAACTCATTCTTTACCCTACTGATTAGTGAAGAGCTGTGGCATATGACTCATTTATTTTGAAACCTTCGCTGAGTACACACAGATGGTGTTTATGAGCATGTATTAGGGGATGACCTATCTGAAGAGTGGGGTTCCTCAGAGTTGTTTGTAACTTTCTCACCTATGGGGAGAATGTGAACATACTTTTGTTTATACCCCTGCAAAAAAGCAGCCAAATCATAAGCTTTTTACTGTCCTTTTCTCTGGTCTAACATTTAATATGATCGTGTTGCCTTTTTATTTTCTTCTCCTATATATAGCTTTGTGAGAATGTTGTCATAGCAACAAGATAGTCTTCGCTTAGGAAAAAAGTTGGGGCAAAGCTGAATTATAAATCAATGCCACAAGCAATAACATTCATTTTCTACTGTTTTTTATGAATCCAGGTAATATTGAGGAGTTATACTCTTTGAAAGTGTTGAGAAAAAGGGTCCTCTTGGTCCAGGGCAGAGTATAGCATTTTTTAATTTAAAATGTATAAATAAGTAAATAAATAAATAAATAAACATTTCAGGATTTGAAGCCCAAAGAGTCTTATCACAACAACTCAACTTGCCTCTGTAGTATAAGGCATCATGGACCACCTTTGGGCAAATGAAAAGTCTTTCTTTAGACAAGAAACAGGCAAAAACTGATTTGGTTAGAGGACCATAAATGGTCTCTTTCTTGCTCTTTTTGAAAAAGTGCTTAAAGTATATTTAGTTTGCCATCTACGGCAGCATTCCTGGGCTCTATGTCAAATTTACTTGGTTGAAATTTTTGTGGTTATGATTTAACAGATGAAGGCAAGTGTGGGTGCGAGTGCTGAGTTGTATATCAGAGTCCACAAAAGCTTTCCTGGGGCCTGAGAGTGCAGAACTTAAGGTACTTGCCAGGCATGTGGCTGATTTTTGGTATTCTGTATGGTTTCTGGAACAGCAACTTTTAGCACAGAGCCAGGAGTAGCTCCTGAGCACTGACAAGCTACCCTCCATGTATTCTCTGAATAGAGAAATGCAAATTATCACCAAATTCCCACATTCTAAAAGTAATATTAGTCCTCTATAAGTGAGGTAACTATGAGCAGCCTGAATAGCACATTTTAACAAAAAGAGGAAAAACTGCCAACACTTAATAGTTAGGTGAATTTCCTGAAAATATGAATTTCCAGCTCCTTTTATAAGTCATGAAATCTGGTAATTCAGTGGTAAGATTCTTGCTTCCCCAAAATCTGCTAGAGTTGAACATTCAATTCAGTGAAAGCACTTAAATTCAGATTAGACCTGGCCCACTACCATCCCATTTCATCTTAGGTCATCCTATTTTATACAGTTTAGATACAGATTTATCATTAACTGTAACACTGTAGTGATGTCCTCCCCTTCCTTGTTCATCGATATGCTCAAGTGGGCACCAGTAATGTCTCCATTGTGAGAATTGTTGTTACTGTTTTTGGCATATCATTAACTAATTTATCTATCTTTCCTATACTCACACAGGAAGTATTCTGTATCACTGTATCACTGTTGTCCCATTGTTCATTGATTTGCCTGAGCGGGCACCAGTAGTGTCTCCATTTGTCCCTGTTGCGTTCAGAGTCAGGGGAATGAGGCCCATTATTGTTACTGTTTTTGGCATACTGAATTTGCCATGGGTAGCTTGCCTGGATCTGCCATGCAAGACTCTGCATTGCTTTCTTCTGGGAGCTTTATTTTATAAACTTTGGATCTTGGTCATTGATGAGATTACATGGCACCAGGAGCAGTTTGTGGGTGTGACTGCCAAGCTACTGGAAAATGAGGGATCTGGGTGGAGGAGGCCCCATCCCTATCCGAGCAGGCTTGGAGATCTCAGCCATGGGTCCCGCATACCTGGGTTCCTCTGTCAGTTCCTTCATGCGTGAGGCTCATCAGAGAGTGGAGAGTGGCCTTGAGAATGGCTGTGGCTAAGTTCTGGAGGATTTTGACTGCTGGGTTCTGTTTGTGGCAGGGAGGGAAATTCAACCCACCTCCCTCCGAGGGGACCCCAGTGAAGACAGCCAGGCACAGGGGCAGGAGGTGTATATATATATATACAGTATTTGTATATATGTATATATATATATATACAGTATTTGTATATATGTATATATATATATATACAGTATTTTAACAAACTGTCTCTGGAGTACAAAAGATAAACCTATTCTTAGGTTTTCTACTGTAGCCCCTATAACTTTGTTGACACTATGAGGAATGATATATGGGAACTTAATCGATAAGTGCAAGTAAACACACGTACTTTTAAACAATTGGTGCATTTCAATTAGATGGCATGCTGCAATCTTAGTTTAACAAAGATCATCCCAGTTGTCATCCCTGAGAGGGGAATGGTGCTCTCTTCCTGGCTATTCCCTTATTTCTAATGGGCCAATTTCACATGAATCCTGGCAGGAGCTGGAGCACCATGTACTGAGAAATAGCCTTTCTAACTCGCCAAGGCCTGTGCGCTTCTACCTTCCGAGCTTGCTGAGAGGGAGTGAAATTCCCCCCACACCAGTTGACATTTTCCTCATTCTCTGCTCTGTCACTTTTCCCACTATCTCCTCTGAACTCCTGGTGGGTAGAGGTAGGAGTAGAGAGAGGAGAGAGCAAGATCACTCAGAGATAGAGTACACTGTTCAGAAAGATGTTTCTCTCTGAGATCTAATGTTAAAAAGGGAAAATTCTCCTGAAAAGTGTTTATCACTCTCTTAGAAGTGGAAAGACATTTAGATGCTCACAAATGGTCCTGATGTTTAAAGGCACTACTAATACCAGGACAGCGTTCCTAAAGGGCATAATATTCAGTGTCAGATAAATATAGATTTCAATGCCAGGTTTTTAGTGTCCAACTTTTATTTTGAACAGTTACTTTAGTTTTCTAAGCAGCTGTTTTGTTATCTGCTAGGTGAAAGGATTAAAAAATATTGAAGGACTATACTAATTTGAAGGACTTGAAAATGGGGCAGACATTTAACAAACACAAAATGATATAGTTATCAAATGACTATTTTTATCTATTAGGTGTGTGGATAATCAAGTCTACCTTATTGAGTTATAATAATTTAATCAAATCTCACCCATTGAACATTTATCAGAATGCTTTACACACAGTGAGTTCTTAATATAGGCTACTTGTGGTTAATAAATATTACCATAATAGCTATTATTTATAATAGTAATAGTCATAATTATTTGGAAAACAAAATTCATTGTGAAAGGGACCGCTAAGGTTATGTAATTTTTTAAGCTACAACTCAAATTATGCCTAATAAAAGTCATCCTGCAAATGATTGTGCCACAATTTCTTGGAAGAAAATTCTATAATGTATTGGAAAGAAAAACTGGCTTCTGAGTGTGGGTCCCACCTCTCTAGTTACTCAGAATCTGTCCTCTACAACTTTGAGCTTTCTATTTTTGAGCCATAGTAACTATGCTAATTAGGATTAAAAACAATTCCATTCTTGTCAAGACTCATGTAAATGATTATGTCATAATGTGAAGGCTCGGCATCTGCCCTGACTTCTCATTGCTGCTTACGTTGGTGGATGTTTTTGAGTAAGGGTTTGCTTTTCACATTTTCTTGTTCATTTTATGATTATTTTTAAGTTATTAGAAAAAACTCTCTACTCCTATTATCTGATAGAGTGATTATCACTGGGTACCCTCTTCCTACCAGGGAACATTTTGCAATGTTTAAAAACATTCATTAAATTGGGTTGGTTGGGCTGTGGGTCAGTCAGTTGTAGAAAGAAGATGACAGCTGCATCATATTATAACAACACAGAGACACAGTCTATTTGTGAAAAAAAATATGAAAATTCAAATGAATGAAGCATTTGTCAAATGTATTGCCTGGAATTTTGGTTAACAGAATGTGTATGAAGAGTTTTAAAGTTCACTTTCCAGCTCTATGACTACATACAGTATGAGTGTTCAAGAAAATGCACTATATGACTGAGAGAAGAATGAGTGCTAGGAAGAAAAATGAAGCCTGGAACACGGTGATTGGATGCAAAGGGTGCTGCTAGGACTCTGTTTTGAGAGGAATATCAGGGATTTCATGAATTGAGGTAGATAAACAAAGACCCAAATCATCAATGATTAGGAGATGACTGGCATTTGCTACATAGATGTCAAGACTGCTCTGAAACAGTCCAGCCAAAATATCAATAGTACTGAAATTGAGAAACTATGATTCAATACATTTATGCATTTATTAAATACATTTGCCCTTAAACTTTAGTGTTAAGAGACAAAGTAGACAGTTATCAATTTGAAAACTGGTCTTAGAAAAGAGTACACTTGAATGAGATGATTATCAAGAAACTGAGAAATTTTCTTATACCAAAATGCTTTCCTCTACTAATATTCAAAATTACAAATTTAAATTATTTTCATCTTTCTTTGGTAAGAAATGCATTGTATCACATTTGTCAAAATCTTCAATACCTGATTTCTTTGAGTCTCAAATACACAAAACAGAGTATCTTTCTAGCCCACCTAAGGATTTTTTTAATTAAATATCATTTAACAATCAGAGCATAGTCTTTCTCCCAGCCTACAATGTCCTATATAAAATAAGGCCCCGCCCACTCTCTGATTTGTTGCTATAATCCTGCCCTCCACCACTGTAGTCACATGAGCTTTCTGATGGTTCCACCAATAAACCAACATTATCTCATCATTAGTCAAATGATCAGTCCTTTCTACTTCTCTGATATATCCTGTATCCTAATATTTGATGAGTTGGGTCTTTGTTTATCTACTTCAATTCATGAAATCCCTGATATTCCTCTCAAAACAGTATCCTACCAGCACCCTTTGCATCTGATCACCATGTTCTCTCCTTCATTTCTCTTCACAGCACTCATTCTTCTCTCAGTCATATACGGCATTTGCTTGAACATGCATACTGTATACAGTCATTGTGCTGGAAAGTGAGTTTTTTTCTATTTAAACTCTCCATATACATTCTGTTAATCAAAATTTCAGTACATACATTTGACAAATGCTTCATTCATTTGAATTTTCATATTTTTCCACAAATAGACTGTGTCTCTGTGCTGTTAAAATATGATGCAGCCGTCATTAATACTCAGTCTGCTTGATTTGTCAGATGGGAGAAATTTTGACCACTATTAACTACTATAAAGTTTTCAAGAAAATTAAATATGAATTATTTTTCAGAGGAACTTTACATATCCATTTATTCTTATGACTGGAAAACTGGTGTCTATCTTTACATTAGTAATTCTACAGAGTCATGTGCACATGCATGTGTTATTTAGTTATATATATGTTTATACATACATATATAACATGCATACCTTATGGAGATATAAATAGTATATTTATTAGATTCATTTTGCTAAAAACCATAAATATTTTATCAATGCTGTTTATTTCATTTCTGCTATTTGCTAACCTTCCAAATACAACTGGGTTAATTTATGAGAGCTGACATATTGATAAAAAAAAAGCAGTTTGCCTAAAGGAATTTCATTTGAATTCAAGTGAGATAAATAGTTGATTATACCATGTGATGTGAAAAAATCATATTGAATCCTCTCCTGAATTCCCAAAATCCAAAACTTCTTTCTCTTTTGACTCACCAATGAGTAAGTGCCAATGTTAAAAAGCTACTACAGAGTTTTTATACAATGAGTGCAATCATTTTTGACATTATACTAGTATAAAATACACTTTACTCTGATAAAATCTATCATGCTATTTCTAAAGCACTTTCTGATAGTTCTGAATAAATAAGAAATGCATGCACTCCATGATTAGATTGGCTTCTACAAAGGAAGGTGAAAGATAACACTAGTCAAAGATGTTCAAACAATGAAGAAAAAGAATAAAAGTTCAGAATAGAAACAAAGATGAATATTTTGAGCTTTTTCCTATCCAGCAAACTGTCTATTCTTTATTACCCCGTACTTGTTTTGCTTATATTCTCATTTACTTTTATCCTGAGGTACCCATGCCATTCTGTTTAGAAACTGATTATTGATTATTGATATCATTTGTGTGGTTAGGTTTATATTTTATTCTGCACCTAGACAAGTATCTGGACATTTTATCTTCACAGTGAACCACTCTTCCTTATCAAACAATGGATAGACAGGTCTTGCTTTCTCCCAATTATGCAACATCCAAGGTATTTTTTTGGTGCAAAATTAACACTATATACCTCCTTCACTCTATGTTATTCCTTGACTTTTATTAGACACTTGACATAGTGATAATAATTCTTCTTTAATCTTCTAACACAAATGTTTATTTCCTGTTGTAAGGATGTTCGTGAGTCCTAGACATTGGAGAGACACAACTTTATCCTTACCTAGTATGTTATTTAAGTACTGTCACTCTTGGATCTTAATTAGTGGTTGCAAGAGAGAATGGATAAGGGGGAAATGGATAAAAAAAGACAGGGGAAGGTCAACTTCGTAGTGAATGATAAAGTTGGACCTCTAGTTATGAACTTAAGGTAGTATATATGAATATTTAGTTGTAACAATGCACACCTCAACTTCTAGAACACAATACAGTTTCTTTGATAAAAAATTTAATAGTAAACGAATGAATGATATTATTTAAAGTAAAAGAAAGACCAGAGAGATAGTATAGAGGGCTATACTGGCCCAGGTTCAATATCCTGTCCCATGTATGGTTCTCGGATCACAGGAGTGATCTCTGAAAGCAGAACCAGGAGTAAACCCTGAGCACTGCTGAGTGTGATCCCAAGCCATTTTTTACAATTTTTTTTATATATTTTATTTCCATAAAAGTAGTTCACAATAGTTCATACAGATAATATTCAAACACCAATCCCACCACTGAGCACTTTCCCACCACAATAAGAAGGAGGTGTGTGAAGGTTGTTGTACTTCATACTGGAGCTATTTAAGCCGATAGATAAGAGAATACAAGCAGGTATGTTAAAACCAAACAAATGTGTGATCTTTTTGGTAAGTAAGTGGGATCGAGTGTGAGAGGCCACATTTGTGGCCACGTCACTCTCTTCTGAGAGCTTTAGTTTATAGTCTCTAGATTTGGGCTATTGATGAGATTACATGGTGCTGGGGGGAGTTTGTGGGTGTGACTGCCAAGCTACTGGAGAATTGGGGAGCTGTGGGGAGGAGGCTCAGTACCGATCCAAGTGAGTGGGCTTGGAGATCTCAGTCATGGGTTACCGCATACCTGGGTTTTTCTGCTGGTCCCCTCTTGGGTGAGGCTGTCCAAGCATGTGGAGAGTGTCAAGCCATTTTTTTGAGTAAGCTATTAGCAAAGAAAAATTGTACCTGGACCATAGGTCGTATGTTTCTCCTGTGAAAATTCAAAGAAATGCTTTTCTTAGGTATTTTTTCCTCTACCTGAAAAGAACTCTCAGAGGCAAGAACAGGCAGAAGGAATATATAATTTTCACTTCTGACCCGTTTATATAACAAATATATGGATCTGTGAATTTCTATTATTTTGTCCTATAAAGAGGCACCAGTCTTTTAGCAATATTGTTAAACTGTCCTTACAAGCATAAGCTGAAATACTAGGATCATTTTTAACTACAGTCATGTACCACTTTTAAAAAGAATTTAATGTTGAGTACTCACCAAATTTTTTTCAGCAACAATGTACCAGCAGGCTTACAAGTTTCTTATAATCAGCCATGCAAATGCCACGAATGGAAACTTCATGATTGCTTTCAAGCACAATCCATCATAATCACATCTTATGAAAGCAAATATAAAATGACATGATACCTTAAATTATCTGTCTCCTATAGACTAAAAAAGAAATCTTTTCCTTTCCTTTTGTATTTTATGTCTTATCCACACTCTAATTATTGATAACTCTGGCAGAAAAAAGAAATGCAAGCAAGTTTCATATACCACTTTTAAATGTCTTTAATTTAAAAAACCATTTTAAAAATGCCCTGTGTTAGAAAACCCTATGTAATTATATGTAAGATACATATCTGCTTAGTAATTTTTTCATGTAATTATAGAAAATAAAATTTTCATAAACAAAGTAATAGTATCATCCCAAGTATTAGGTATTACAAAGTAGCCCAAAGCATATTTATTCTCCTAATGAGTGAGTTAGAATTAAATTGAACCAATACCACAGCTGAAATTAAATTTTCTCCTTTTCCAGAAACAGCTGTATAAAAAAAGCTTTTTAATTAAAATTCACCATTATGTGCAATGCTACTTTGACCTGGCAGTAAGTACTATTTTAATTTTCAAGTAAGAATGGTATAATTTACACATGGTTGTCTGCCTATCAATACCCATTATTTTTTTTCCTAAGAGAGTCATTATTTTCCCATTCTTTTCTTTCTTTATTACAAAGCCCATCTAATTTTCACAGCCTCTCCCACTCAGGCCAACATGATGAGTTACGTTCATGATGGGCACGTTCTAGTTACTATTAGTTGTAGAACTAACCACCCCAAATGCAATAGAGTATTTTTAAGTAGTTATTGCTTATGGAGTTATCACTCAGTAAGTTGAGTCATAAGTTAAATTGATCTGGTTGGCAGTTTGGCTTGGGCTGAGTTCAAGAAATACTGCCTTGCTGCTGGACATTGATTGGTGTTGAATGGTGGGTCTCCATCAGCCAACAGACAAGCCAGGATTTTCATGTTGAAGTCAAACAGTTTTTCTAGAAGGAAAGCAGATATTAATGACTCCTTGAGGCATGTGTTCAAAAACACACAGCACTTCCACTGTATTGTATTTGTTAAAGCAAGACACCAGAAACTCTTCCATCTAATAGATGGGAGGGTCGAACCGTAAAGGGAATGATGGCATACAGCAAGTGCCCTGGATACGGAATATTAGAAATGTGTGCCTACTTTTCAAATATCTTGCCACTGAATATTTTCTGCGATTTTGGAAATAAGTTCCCATTTTTTAAAAAAGTGTTATTTAGGACTGCATAATTTCTTTCCTCTGAAATTTTCTGGATGAAGATGTCAGATCTAAACCTGCAATGGTGAACTCAAAATCAGAAAAGTAGCAATCAGTACAGAGGACAAACTGGTCCAGAAAAACACAGAGACAGATGTCCTGGATAAATTTAACTCTAGTTGCTCCTTCCCCACTATCTGTCTCGAGTCTTCAAACCTCTGATTTGATCCACATTACTACAGAACATGTGTCAACAGTGCATTCATTTTTACTGCTATGCTGCACTCTTACCAGAGCTTGTTGAAAGACATGTAGGTTGCAGTTTCAAGCTACTACAAAGAAAGCGTCTGTGAACCTTTGTGTACAGGATGAGTACACATTGACTTACCTTGGGTATACCTGTGAGTGAAATAGTTGAGTCATATGGTAAGTGTTAATCCTGCTTCAAGAATGCCACACTGTTGTCCAGATTAGTCATATCATTTCACATACTTCCAGCAGTATGAGAGATCTATGCCTTCTCAATCCTTGTCACAAAATGTAGTCAGATTAACTTTTTGCTTTTCTACTCAGTGTTTCGTAACATCGCCTTGTAAATGGCAAATGGTGAGCATTTTCATATGCTTATTTGCCATTCATATACTAATAAAATTATATAAGTTGTCATTATAGATGTTTACCAATATTTAAATTGAGTTGTACAGTTATTTTTGCGGAAGTTCTTTATGTAGTTTGGACACTCAAACTTTATATTGTGAAACAATTCCCCACTCTGTTCTATTTCTGTGTATCCTTGGAGTAAAGAGATGGGCAGATTTATTTGTATAGCAAATATCCTTGGAAGAAAGCAATAATGTCTTTCCAGGACCAAGGACATGGGTGTTTTGCATTCTGGGAAAATACAGTAAAGATAACATTTCCTTTAGGAGAAAGGTTAGGCAGGTTGATTAGCAGCCTCATGTAAGACAAGTATTTTCCAGGTTCAGAGATTCTCTGTTGCCATGCAAACTCAGTAACATAGAACCTTCCTGATCTCTGCAGCACATCGGAGGGACTGGGCAAATTTCACTTCAGTTCCCAAAGATGTTAAAATCACATATTTTTATAGCTCCTAATATTTGTTTAAATAAGGTATTTCTGGACCCAGAAAGTACAGAAGAAGGAAATTGCCATATGTAAGGATGACCCCATTTTAATCTCCAGAACTGCATATGGTCCCCTGCGTGCCACCAAGAGTAGGGCATTTGCCTTGCACGTGGCTGGCCTGGGTTTGATTCCTTCATCCCTCTCGGAGAGCCCAGCAAGTTACCAAGAGTATCCTGCCTGCACGGCAGAGCCTGCCAAGCTACCTGTGGCATATAGGATATGCCAAAAACAGTAACAATAAGTCTCACAATGGAGACGTTGCTGGTGCCCGCTCGAGCAAATTAATGAACAACAGGACGACAGTGCTACAATACGACAGTGCTACAGTGGCAAATTATATGCTATAAAGGATATTGGTAGCATTTTACTTTATTATCTTTTAAAGAAATTTGAGTAATAAAAACTTTTATACTTGCCCATAGAGTTAATATTTCTATTACCTTGTTATTTTTAATTATCTTGTTATATATCTTTGTTTCCATCTAATATTTCTTTTTAAGCCAAACACCTTCCTTGTTATCATGTCTTAAAACAATGAGCTATTGGGAGCTGGAGTGATAGTACAGCAGGTAGGGCGTTTGTCTTGCACACAGCCAACCCAGATTTGATTCGCAGTATCCCATATGGTCCCCAGAGCACCACCAGGAATAATTTCTGAGTGCAAAGCAAAGCCAGGAGTAACTCCAGTGCTTCACTGGGTGTGAGCCAAAAAGCAAAAAAAAAAAAAAGCAAACAAACAATGAACTATTTCAATTTTTTTGTTTTTTGTTTGTTTGAGTTTGATTTGGTTTTAGGACCACACTCAACAGTGCTCAGGGCTTATTCCAAGCTCTGAGTTTAGGGGTCACTCGGCAGAGATGACCAACAAATGGGGTCTTGGGCGTTGAACCCCTGTTCTTTCAAGGCAAGCACTCTCCTATTATCTCTCCAGCCCCCATTTTTTAATTTTTTATAGGCATGTGAATAAAAACTCTTAATTTTTGAAAGATTTCACATGGTGAAAAATTCTAATTGGGCAATTTGTTGTTTTTTAGATAAAGTATTCCCACTATCATTTAGTTTGTGTGACTTTAATGAAAAATCTACCCCTTGCCTTAGTTCCTTACTATGTTCAATGCGATGTACCTTTTCCCATGGGCAAATTTAAAGATTTCCTCTTTGTTTGCACACAAGATTTATGTAAACTGATGGTGACATTCCTGCTGTTATTTTCTCCACTTTGTTTTTTTTTTTTAAAATTTGTTCAAATCTGGGGCTGGAGAAGTAGCACGGCAGGTAGGGTGTTTGCCTTGCATGCGGCCGACCCGGGTTCAATTCCCAGCATCCTGTATGGTTCCCCAAGCACCGCCAGGAGTAATTCCTGAGTGTGTAATTCCTGAGTGCAGAGCCAGGAGTAACCCCTGTGCATTGCCGGGTGTGACCCAAAAAGCAAAAAAAAAAAAAAAAAAATCTGTTCAAATCTTTAAATCTGTGAGTTTGCAATTTTTATAAAATCTGGGGGAAAGTTTGATGATCATTTCTTTGATTATTTGGGATAGTTCAATCTCTTTTTTTCTCCCTTTGGAACTCACATATAGATATGGTACCATGAAATTTTTCCACATTTCCCTGAAAACTGCTTTTTTTCCCCTTCTGGCTCCTTTGATATTTTGTTTCATTTGAGATCATTTCTGACCCTCTTGCCCAAAATGGCAAATTTCCTATCAATCACAGAGTTTAGTTTGTTTATTTCAGTCCAGACATTTTAGTTTTTATCTCTAGATGTCTAATTCATGGTCTTACTATTTTCCATTTATCTACTTAACATGATGACTGTTCTTATAGCTATTTGAACACATTTACTACAGTCAAAATAACTATGCCAGTACCCTTCTTTACTAATTTAGTCATTTATGTCATTCCTGACCTAGTTTCAATAGGCTGAATCTCTCCTCTTTAATAATCCCACCTTCTTTATATTCCTGGTGATTTTTGATAGGTTTCAGATATCCTTTATTTTTTGATGGTGACAAATATTTTATTACCAAAAATATTCTTTGACTTAGTCCGTGACAGATATAGCTTACCTAGGAATAATTTGGGCCTTTTGTGTCTTTTAAGCTTTGTTCGGCTGATTAAATTACATTTAGACTTGATTGAACATTTTTCAATTACTGAGGCAAGCTTTTTAGCATCTCTCAATTACTGACATCAACTATTTACATTGATGTCTCCTGAATCCTTTTTTCCATTACGAGGAAGAAATATGTGTAGTTTTGTGTGAGTTTCAGAATCATGCCTATCATTTCTTCCCTAGGCTGCGTATTCACCCATATGCACTTTTTAATACTTGACTTGATAGGAACCAACTCCAGGCCTTCATATTTCTCTTTGATGGCCTTACCTCTCCATTACCTAGCTCTCCATTACTCTGGCCCCATAGTTTCTTTAGAGCATGCTTCTTTCATTAATTCACAGACTTCCAGACATTGACCACTAATAATAGCCTGTCCTGAATCTGTAGATGTTGTCTGCTGTAAGTCACACTCCTGGGTGGATTTCCATTACTTCTCTAACATCCTTTAATGATCACTATCTACTTTCAGTTACCCATATGCTGGCTACTTCTTCTTCCATCCCTGTTTATCCAAAAAAAATTGTTTTAAACAGAATAATAAATTCAGTAACTATTATCCTGCCTTCACTAATCAGTTCTCAGAGAGGTTGCACACAAAGTGCCACTTGAATGTGTACTTGAAAGATTATTTTATTGCTTAGGCACCCAGAAAGGGGGAGGGATGATATTCACTATGCTATCACTGATCTAGAAAAAGTTTTCCCACTTATTAATCTATCCTCAGTTGCTTGCAGCCCAGAGGGGATGGGGTTGAGGGGGTGCAGAGAGGAAGCCCAGAGAGGGGGCCCGGAGAAGGGGCCCAGGGGGGACCCAGCAGTAAACAGCCAGAGTGCTCCTGACTTTTTCTCTCTTTTTCCTCTGACTTTTTCCTTTCCTTTCACCCAGAAGCTGTCTCCTGCCAGTGCCAAAGTCCTCATTGGCCACCCTCCAGAACTCGTGGCTGCTTATCGAAGGGAACATAAAATGAGGCTCCCATAACCATACCACTGGACTCCTAGCCAGACTGTTTCCACTCGGGGTGCCCTAGAGGGGGGTGGATGAGGGCCCTTCCCACCCCAAGGGACCCAGCGCTGGCAGCTGACCTCCACTACCCAACCGCATCCACATTCCAGGCTGCTTTTCACATGCTGGGCCGAGCCTCACACATGAGTGAACATATTCCTGGACAGCTCTGCCGCGAAAGTGGCTGCCCAACACATCATAAAACACTCCCTACCCATTTTCCATAAAATCATAGAGAGAAATATATATATATATATATATATATATATATATATATATATATATATATATACTTCTCAGAGAGCCAGGCAAGCTACCAAGAGTATCCGGCCCACATGGCAGAGCCTGGCAAGCTCCCCTTGGAGTATTCAATATGCCAAAAACAATAACAATAACAGGTCTCATTCCCCTGACACTGAAAGAGCCTCCAAAAATTGGGAAAGATGAGTGAGGAGAGGTGCTAAAATCTCAGGGCTGGGACAATGGAGACATTACTGGGACCCGCTCAAGAAAATTGATGAACAATGGGATGACAATGAAACAGTTATACAGTGATTAATCTATGGAGGAATTTGTTAAAACTTTTTGTGTTTTACCATAGAAAAATGGAAATTACCATGGTAAATGTAAATGGTCAGTTTAGTATCTTGATGAACTAAAAGTTATAAGGATAGTTACACGAAAGTTATAGATTAAAAAGTAAATACTTTACTCTTTATTTTGATTCATTTTGGGTGTTATTAACTAAAATAGCTCCTATTATTTTTTATCACATACACAATAATATCCTCAAAATTGCCGGGTATCAAGAATAAATCATAAAATAATAGTAAAACAATTAAGTATCACATGATTACTTTTAAAATACATATTTTGAGATATATATTAAACACTCAACTGCCATTTACAAATGTTTTAACACTTATTATTACATTAAATTTATGAGTCATTCTCTTAGTTCTATTTAATTATAAGAATTATACTTTCTAAATAAGTATATTTTAAATGCAAAAATTGACTTATATTTTTATTTATAATCAATCAGTAAATGGCTTGATAATTTACTAAAAATATTTTGTATAATGAATATAAAAGGTTGGGTAGTTATTTGCACTCTCCCCCAAATTCTAGTAGCAATATTATCATTTATTTAGAATGTATCCAGTAAATATGCTGCTTAAGTCAGCTCTGTGTTATTTTAACCTGAGTAAGGCAGAAACCATTTCTTCATACCTTCTTTAAGCTTAATTTTCTCTTTTTTAACATTAACTTTTCTCCCCTTGGCAAAAAGTCACACATTTTCTTATACTTTCCCAAAGGCTAATTTTATCTTTTCCTTTACATAGTCAATGATTTCTTCTAATTGCTTTGGCAGAAAAAAGAAGACATTTTCCCCTTGGTTCATTTAATAAAGAGAATTGTGAGAAGGCTACATCATTTGGCTAAGAATGTGTTTAATTATATTATAATTTGATAGAAGTTCATTGTGAGCATTTTTGAAAATTCTTAATAGTAGAAGGAAGTGAAGTAAAGAAATACATAGCATCCAGAGGTAAGTCACTAACATTCAAAATATTTGATTCTAGTGTAAGCAGTCCTGTTTGATTTTTCACTGCAGTTATGTATATGAATTGTTTCTGACAACCCATGTGTTTATTCAGCAGATGGAGACTCTACTAATTATTTAATTTCCACCAGTGTCAAATTTTCTAGCTGGCAATCAAATCATAATTCTGAACTTATCTTCTGTTAGTACTGATTCTACCACAGCGTCCCTTTTCTTCACTCCTTTACTCACCTATAACCTGTCCATTTAATGACAAAGATAATTCGGACCTTGCAACTGAACCCTCATATAGCTTTATTATTAGTTTGGACATAATTGGAGAATAATCTATTTAGGAAATAGAGTACAAGGTTTAAGTGCGGCACTCAAACATTTAAGAATAGAATATAATTCACGGGTGTAAGAGAATCAACCACATCATAAATCTGAGGTTTCTGATAGCACTCACCCATGCTGCCTTTTTCATGAGTGCAAACAGTGTTCACGCGAAGCCCTGGTCTAGATAATCAAAGGGCTGATTCTCTACAGTCACAAACCAAAGAAGGATGGC